>NC_092469.1:21835000-22135000 GCF_047495875.1 Pithys albifrons albifrons
TCAGAAATGCTCTTAGTTCCTTTCCTGATGGGGTAGGGTCAGGTACCAGCCCTGGCCAGGCACCAGCCCTCCCGCTGCAGGCTTGCTGCCAACGAGCTCATTAAATAATGGATGGGCACTCATTAGCATCCATCTCTGGTGGGGCAAAGGTGTGTGTGGGGGTGGTGGTGCAGGCTCTGAAGGAGCCCACAAGGTGCTTTCCCCAGCCAGCTCCGTGTGCCCTGGCATGGACTGCTGGTTTCTGTTGGGCTGTGCCAGAGCACCAGGCTGGAGGGCGCCGTGTCGGCTTTTCTCTGGAGATAACTGACTTGTTCCTGAAGGAACTGCTGTAACAAAGTCTCCGGAACTGCTGTGGAAGCAGCATGGGAGGTTCTGTGTTTGCTGTCTCATAGGGAATTCATTAAATTAGAATAAATAATGTATGTATGATACATAACTTAAAACCATAATGTGTTTTTGGTCCTTTTTGCCAGTCCTAAAATTCCTGCCCCTGTGCTGGGAACACGTGCAGCCAAGTTCTGCAAGTCAAATTAGGCAATAAGTTAACTTGTGCAACAGGTTCTCTGGAAGTTGTGCCTTCGGGTGTGGTTGGACAGGCTCTGGTAAGCCTGGCTGCAGCTGTTGGGACATCCTTGGCTCCAGGTAGCTTTGGCAGAGGCAAAGCTGGGTGCCCACAGTGCAGGGCTGCAGGGCAGAGCCCCACGCTCCATCCCCTCGAGCAGCATCTCTCTCCTGCTTTGAAACAGGGCGATGGGTTCCTGAGGAGGTACCTGTGTCTGGCCATTGAGCCATCAGTGCAGTGCAGCAGTTCCCAAGGTCCTGGTTTCTTCTTTGTCCTAGACATTACCTCGGGATTTTTCTGCCCTGCAGAGGCTGCCATGGCTCAGGTACAAGGGCAGTGGGTGCCGTGTCCCCTGGCTGTCTGAGCCTGCTGGAACCACCCCCATCAGCTCGAGGCTCACAGGCCAGGCAGGTGGGGAGCTGGTGCAGGAGGCAGAGATGCTCTGATCTGACTGGGGAGGATGTAAACATCTCACTCGGATCCATTTCACCTCTGGGCTGATTTGCAGAATGTGGTTGTGCTGATGCACGTGCCCATTTGGGCTCCACCACATTGGGGTGGTGGTTGGGGTTCCCTGACCCACAGCCAGATACTGCCCCTCAGCTGCCCCGTGGGCCCTGGGCTGTCTCCTGCCCCTCTGTCTGGGCAGGCAGTGCAGCCCCATCCCACCCCCTTCCTCCTTCTCTTGCTTGAAGCATGGATACAAAGAGAATCACCTGGGGAAGTTTCAGGCAGCAGTAACAAAGCCTGTCTCCACAGAGGGGAGGCTAATTACACAGCTAATTAATCCAACAGATGTCACTTTAAATGCCTGTTTCTTTGTGATTCTGTTGCACACATCATGCTGGTTAAACAGACTTCGTGGACCCGGGTCAAAATGCCTGCGCAGGCTGCTGGGAGCTGCCAGGGAGACCCCCGGGTGTCCTGCTCCGTGGGGAGGAGCCAGTCCCAGGAGCCTGGGCTGTCTGTGCTGTGCACAGGCTGCTTGCAGAGGGAAACGCCGCGTGGTGTCTGTGTTGGGGTGAAAGCTCAGAATTAACGGCTGCCAGGGTTGTTCACGTTTTTGCTGTGGGTACAGGGACGAGGCAGAGGGGACCCTGTCCTGCCTTATCAGTGCTCTGCTTGGTGTGAGGAAAGGAGAGTTTGGAAACCTGAGCTGCTCTTGTGAGGTCAATAGTTCAAACCCAAGGCTGTGGTGGGCATGAAGCTGCTGTCTGTCTGTCTGAGATGAATGTGGTCTGTCCGGTTCCTGCAGCATCAGGAGGACTCCCAGCTCTGCCGTCTCAGGGGGAGGCACAGTGAGCATTTCTCCAACATCTCGAGCAAGTCTTTGCCCAGAGGACAGGGTTGTGTCCTGGTGGGTCCCCTGGAGAAGGGAGCAGTTCTGTATCTTCATGCATAGCTGGGCCCGTGTGCTGAAAGTCAGTGGTCACTGTGTGACAGCTCTGGTTGCCTCTGCTGAGACTCCTGCAGGTCACAATCTGTCTGCATCTGGCTGCCAGCCTGGGGGAGTGGGGACACCTGTGACACCGCAGTGGTGTCGGCACTGGGAGTTCTGTATGCAGGTGCTGTGAGATATTCCCCACTTTGTGCTGTGCTGCAGACGTGGTACCGTTCAGGCAGGGTGCGAACATGTGTCAGTCACTTGAGGCCAACCCTGCAGTTGTCACTCACACTATGTAGCAGTGTCTCTTTTTGAGACTGGGATTGGGGAATGTCCCATGTTCTGGGTGTGTGCTCTGCTGCCTTGGCCTTTTATTCCACTTTGGTACTAGCAGAGTTGGAGTCTTCTCGCTGAGCAGATTCCTTGTGGACACAGTGGACTCGTCCAGGACTGCCTGCAGTGCAGGACCAGGGCCCCCAGCTCTGTGCTTGGGAGGAGCTGCTGGAACAGGAACACAACTCAGTGCTCTTGCTGTTCCCCATGAGACAGTGCTGGAGGCAGGGATTGAGCTGCCTGGTATTAGGGAAGCAGGAGAGCTACAGCTGAGGGGGGCAGAGCGTCTTCTTGGGGTCTCAGCATCCTCAGTGAATCTCAGTTGGCGGCTTGATCCAGCGTAATGGATGTGTGCTCATTTCCCACAGCTGATGAGGATTATATCAGCTTGGTTTAACAGTCTCATTTGCTGCTCCCAGTGCACACTTGTTTTAATGCGTTTCAGTTAATGAGGTAGAAGAGAGAATGAGGTGTTACTGTTTATGTACAGACAGCCAGGCTGTGCTGAGGGCTCTGGAGCCCGGCAGTCCCTGCCCAGTGCTCTCCAAGGGACAGCATTAGCTGGCATTTATAGAAAATTTATTGGCTGTGGTTTATCCAGGTAACAGTTCTCCCAGTGGTGCACATTTCTCTCTGCCGCCTTCCCTATGCTTTATTGCAGGCTACAGGACATGTTGCCAGCAGCCTGTCCGTGGGCAGGGGATGTCAGCATGTCAGTGGGGCCGGTGTTGTGTCCCACGAAACACTGCGGCGTGTTTGATACAGGCAGAGCTGCTGCCATCTACCTGGGGTAAAAAGTTCACGTGTGCCCTGAAGGGGTTTGTGGCTGGGACACTCCATACCTCCCTTGTTCCTCTGCCCCAGTGTTTGCAGGTCCCAGCAGGGTCAGGGCCATGCCGTGCCAGGCACTGGGTGAGTCAGTTCTTTCACTGGTGCCCTCGGAGTGCTCACCTGGTGTGTCCCCTCTGGAGAAGGTGTGCTGTGCCCAGGTGCAGTAATGGCCACCAGTGCCCTGACCACAGGGACTCTGACTTCCTGAAAAACCGGTTGTCTTTGTGCTAATGGTGAATATTTGCCATGGTGTGGGCTCGAGCTGCGCTGGTCGGAGCAGCATCCCGTGTCTGCTGCCTGTCCCGGTGCCCAGGAATGGCTGAGGCCGCTGCCTCTGTGCTGGCCGAGGGCCAGGCTGGCACCAGGGCTGGCAGCAGCCGGGGCCCTGCACATGGCACCGCTTTGAAGGTGAAGCTGCTGTTGGTTTAAGCAGGAATTAAACAATTACTGCATCTTAGTTCTCCCCACCTCCAGTGGATTGACTCTATAAATTGTCAGCCTGTTGACATTTTAATGTGAATTATGTCATATGGTATCCCCTTTGATTTCAACATGCCTCAGTTTGTAAATACACAGCCTCTCAAAGGGCTGTGGTTAGAGCACACGCGGGAGGCCTCGGGGGTTTTGGTGGGGAGGGAGCTCAGCGCTGTCTCATGGCAGGAGCGTGCCTGGCATGGCAGTTTTGGTGGGAGGGAGCTCAGCGCTGTCTCTGTGCCTGGCATGGCAGTTTTGGTGGGAGGGAGCTCAGCACTGTCTCTGTGCCTGGCATGGGGGTTTTGGTGGGAAGGAGCTCAGCACTGTCTCGTGTGCCTGGCATGGCAGTTTTGGTGGGAGGGAGCTCAGCGCTGTCTCTGTGCCTGGCATGGGGGTTTTGGGGGGAGGGAGCTCAGCGCTGTCTCTCGTGCCTGGCATGGCAGTTTTGGTGGGAGGGAGCTCAGTGCTGTCTCTCGTGCCTGGCATGGCAGTTTTGGTGGGAAGGAGCTCAGCACTGTCTCTGTGCCTGGCATGGCAGTTTTGGTGGGAGGGAGCTCAGCACTGTCTCTGTGCCTGGCATGGCAGTTTTGGTGGGAAGGAGCTCAGCACTGTCTCTGTGCCTGGCGTGGCAGTTTTGGTGGGAGGGAGCTCAGCGCTGTCTCATGGCAGGAGCGTGCCTGGCATGGGGGTTTTGGTGGGAAGGAGCTCAGCACTGTCTCTGTGCCTGGCATGGGGGTTTTGGTGGGAAGGAGCTCAGCACTGTCTCTGTGCCTGGCGTGGGTCGGCGGCTCCAGCACCGCACTGGGGCACATCTGCCCCACAGCTCCCAAAAAATGGTTTTGCTTCTTCCATTTTATTTCTAAATTGGAGTGGTCAGTACATGTTCCTAATGCTGATCAAAGTTGCCTCTGTGGTATTTATCATGTACCTTCTGTGTGTCTCTGCAGCCTGTCCACTGGGACTGCAGATCCAGAATTGCTAAACCCAATAAATACTGTGCCTGGCTTTTCCCAGGAGTTTCTGTACCCGTGTAGGCAAATGCAGGCGGAGGCAGATACACGTGAACAAAAGGAGCACCAAAGTGCAGAGACATTTATCATACCAGGTTTGCTCTGCCTCCCATTCTACACACTCTATGTTTTCCATTGTTGTAGTCTGTCTTGGAGGGAATAGCTGCAACTAACACTCAGAGCCATGCTGGTCTCTTGGAGATCCCTCTGCAGAATTACACTGCAGTCGAATTAGGTTTTAGATACACACAGAAAATTTAGAGCAGCAAACCCAGCCATTCGTAGGTTTGTAAACTGCTTGGAGGCCGTGTAGGGAATCCATGAGTCAGACAGTTCTGCTGCCATGGATTGCTGTGGGCCATCCATGTCCTTCCTGGTGGAAACCAGGTGTGCTGGGAACAATTCCATGCCCAAGGACTGGAGAGGTCTCACGATTACATTTGGGGGAGACTGTTTTGAGGGCTTCTCATGCCCAAGACCTTGATAGGTTTCCTTACAGAGTAGCTGTTCAGGGGTGCAGGGCAAGGAGCGATTGACTGAATTTCTGTACTGTTTTTAGGACACATTATTGTCTGGTGGGTTTGTGAAGCCCTCACAACCATCTAGAACATAGGAAGTAGCAGGTTGCCTTAATTCAGCCCTTTGTGTGCAGACATTATTTTAGTTCTTAATTATGAGTAGTCCCATACATATTTTTGCAGCAGGATTCTTGCCTCGTTCTGTGAGTAATTATTCCATTTCTTTTTATCTTTGTCTTTCATTACATTGCCCCAGGCTTTGTCTAATACAATCCAAAGCTTTCATTGAATGAAGAATTATTTATTTTCTCATGGGCATTTCCATGGTGCTCCATGTTCTGTTTGTGTTTCACAGACACTTAATGAACTCACCTTTGCAGTGTGGTCTGAAATCAGCCGGTGCTGCTGTCCCCGTGTTCAGGGTGGGCTGATGCACAACACCTGCCTGACAGGTGTGCTCTGGCTGCCCAGCTTGGTGCCCAGCCCTGCAGCTCTGGAGAAGGGCTGCTCCACTGGGGTGGGGCTTTCCTGGCTCTTCCAGTTTCCATCTCGCCTTCAAGACTCAAGGAATATTTTTATATATTTATTTCCTCTTTCTGCTTCATTCTGTCATACTAGTCTATCACATCTTCCTTTGGTTCTCCCACCTCCCATCCCATATTCCCTACTCTTGAAAATCCTTGCTGTGGACTGTGGGCAAAGGATGGGCTGGGTCTGTTGTTCTTCCATGCTCCCTGTTGGGTTCTGTATCAGGAATTTGTGTCCTCCATCTCATCAATATTGATATTCTTTGATTTATGGAGAGGATTAAAAAATTGTCTTGTGTACTGTTGTTATTGTTGGTTATGAGCTGGGAGTCAGGGTGTGCAGCACTGTAGGAGGTTAAAAAGAAGTGGTACAAAAACAAGTCAATCAGTCCTCCAGTCCATCACAACTTCTCCACCTATGGATGAAATAATGAATCCCAGGTGATGGGAGTTCATCTGTGCCTGTAGTGTTTTATCAAATCTGGTGAGCTCAGGGTGAGTTTCTGTGGCTGGTTCTATTTCCCACATGGTTTGATGACATGTTATTACAACAGTCCCTTGCTGTGCATGGGGGTCCCCTCCTGTCCCCCAGTCCTGCTGTGCCTCTGGAAGGGCCTCACTTTGACAGCACTTCTCTGACTCCCTGCTGGGACTCTGCTGCAGTTGCTGGGGCACCTGGAGCCAAGGGAGGATGGAAAGGCACTGGCATCCCCGAGTGCACCTTGACTTCAGGACATGGGGAGGAGAACAGCAGTGTCAGTCAGTCCTCAGACTTTTCCTTCAGAGACCAGTGGTTCTGTCCTAAAGATGTAATATGGGGCAAAAGGAGCATTTCAGTTGAAGTTCTTAAAGCCAACTCCTCACATAGAGAGGCTTTGGGGGGTTCAGTCTGAGCTGCATTACCAACACAAGTTCAGATGTGTGTTGCATCTGAGCCTCCTCAGAGGGCCCTCACATGTAACGTAGGGACCATCCCCATCGCCGCTGGAGAAATGAAACATCGCTGGTATGGACAGTCCTACCCTGGGTCTGTGTTATGGGAAGCCCTTTTCAGTCACTCAGCAGCTACAGAATTACAATGTGGACAACAGATTTTGATCCCACTGTCTGTCCAGGTTTCTCCCAGCCCTTTTTATTGCATAATTTGCCTTTTATGTGGTGCTTTTCCATATTCCCCGGCTCCTTTCGTTCACCTGAGTGTTCACAGCTTAACTCACACTGAACTGGTTTTCAAGTAGATGTACAAAATACATTAAGAAGGTCTGGGCAGTAGCATCGTGGGGCCTGGTTTTGGTTACTGTCTTGTCTTCACCTTCAGCTGTTCTTTCCCTCTTTCTTTTCCTAACTGTGGAAAAGATCAGGCTCCCTGAATTCCTCAGCTCCTTGCTGTGCCAGCACTGAGAAAGGAGTCAGCTGAAAGCCCTGAGCCTCTTCCTCAGTGATGTTGCCTTATTGTGGCACAAATTTACTTGCTGTTTTTATCACTCCAATCTGTTGCTGTCTGTACAGTGCCTTGCAGGCAAAAGTACATCTTTTCTGACAGGTTTCTTCAGGGATGACAGCATCCATGGAAATGTGAAGAAACTCTACACTTTCCTGAGGCACAGAATCGTCCCTGGTTCAGGTTTTGGTTAAGTTGCAAAAGGAGCTCCACCATTCACAAGCTTTGTGCTACTCCACAGGAGCTGCTGGCTGAGACTGGCCCTGAGTGACATCCCTCACGTCCTCACTGGTAGTGGGAGAGGTCACTTTGTGCGAAGTTTGTTTGTTCCTGTGGGCCAGAGGTGCCCCTGCAGGGCTGTTGTGAGTCCTGTGGCAGAGCCACAGCTGGGTGGGAGCACACAGGGTTGAGGGCAGCACTTTCCAGGCGAGCTGATAGGAAATGTACTCTCGCTGTGCTTTGGTTTTAGCACTATAATTAGCAGGATCGATACTCACACTCCTGTGTGCATCTCCATGTGCAGCAGCACTTGCACCAGCGTCTCCCAGGGGAGATTTTGGGGATCTGGAAAATTCTCTGAAACTGAAGTTGCCCAGGAGTGGATCTCTTGTGCTGGCAGCTCTTGTAGCACAGTCATGGAGTAGAGAAAGTTTGATGCTGTAGGAGGGGCCCAGGTGCAGTCAGACCTGTCCCTTTTCCCCCTCTCTGGGCTGCTAACTGACCACATGGCCTGGTGTCTGCATGTGCAAGGGATACCTGTGCTACCAGAGTTAGGTACTGCAGCTGCAGGATGGCATCTCTGGCTGCTCCCTTGCCTTCCTTGGCATCTCTTCTCTCCCTCGAGAGATTCCCAACTGGCATCCCGCTGTTCTTCCCCGGGGCTGGGAGGGATTGGCCAGCACAGCTGGGCCAGCGCTGGCTCCACTGTGGACTTTGTCCCTCCTCGAGTCCACTGGAGCAGTCTTAGCGATGCTCTTGGCTTTCAGGTTTGCATCTTTGGGGATCTCTTCTAAGGAATAATTAATTTGTGCCTTCAGGTCTGTTGCACAATTAAAAATGTGGGGGATGTGAATACCAGTTCAGCCTTCCTTGGCTTATGCCTTCTGTTAACCTCTGTCGCTCTCTGCCCGCAGACCCTGGGGTGCTGTGGGGGTGTGGGGATGCTGCTCATCACGGGCAGCATAAACAATGTCCTCGTTAGGAGCTGCTCCAAGACCCCTTGAAGAAGTTGCCTGCTGGAGCCAGGCAGGAGCTGGGACTGTGCCTCCCCCTGGGCTTTAGCCCCTCCTCATTAAGCAGGTCTGGGCTATTGATTGGGAGCTTGTGTTTGGAAGAGTCTTACTTACTCCATGCATTATCTTGACAGATTGATCAGACCTGATTGAGAACCTCTTAAAGGAGCGAACAGCTGTAATGGGAAAGTTGGACTCTGTCATCCGTTAGGATGATTCTGGGAGCGAGAAGAACGAGGCTGACATCTTGGAGCAATTGTATTTACAATTAACATGGCTGAAAACGATTGCCTCTATTGATCCCCCCTTCCTGCAATTACAGCCCCATTGTTTACATTCCAGCACTTCGGTTATAAAAAGGAAATTCAATAATTATTGCATTATTTAAAGTTAAAGTGCCACAGAGTTTGCTGGCTACGCTTGCTGGTTGATTTAACGTTCAGTAAAATCCATGCTGAGCTCTCCATCCTTAGGCTGAGCAATATTTGGCTTTTAATGAGACTTCAAGGGCTGGTGGAGCAAACCCCATTTGCTGGGTGGCTTTTGGGGTATTTTATGGGGGAACCCAAAAGCCTCTCAGCATGGTGACCAGCAGCCTCATGGCTGACCAGGAGAGCATCTGTGGCATTCACTTAACCCCAGGCAGGACTGGATGGCTTGGAAAATACACATACAGGGAGGTGTCAGGGTAGGCTGTCAATGGGGGCATTTGGAGCTGTTCTTTAGGGCCTTTCTGTGTGACCTGGGGGCTTGGATCAGTATCTCAGCCTCTGGCAGGAGGGAGTGCTACCCTTCCAGCCTCTTGAAAATGAAAATGTGGATCAGAGACTAGTTACCACAAGATGAGCTGCAGAACCTTGGGCACAGGGGAGCCTGAACCCACGGCTGGCACTGTAGAGCTGTGATGCAGAGAGCCAGGGAGGCTGGAGGAGGGAAGGGTTTGCAACGCTGCTCCTTGGGAAGCAGCGAACAACTCAGGATGTAGGTGGGTACAAAAGAGCACAAGTTCAGCTTTTGAACCTGCTGGATACAGAATCAATTCTCCCCTGTTTCGGGGGGGACAGGAGGGGATGCAGGCTCTGCAGCCCTGGGCAGCGTGTCCCCCTGTGTCCCGCTGTGTCCGGCAGCTCCAGGAAATTCCAGCCGGGGCTGCAGGTGTGAAAGGAGAGCAAGACGGATGGGCTGGCCCTGACTTTTATGAAGTACTTGGAACAGAGCAGGATCAGACAGCTGCATCCACATGACTTTCATTAAAAATTCAGATTCTTCTCTTGCAGGGCTGTGTGATTTATCTTGTGCAGCAGATCAGAGGCACACAGGGGCCAGGAGATGCTCATGGGGCCTCTCAGGTCTGCAGCAGGGTCAGGTTCCTTCCCATGGTGACCCGTAGCTCCTCTCCAGCTCCCCTGTAAGGGTCATGTCCCATCCCTCTCCCCAGGGGTGTGTTGTCACAGGCATGGTCCTCTCTGGCCCCTGAAATGTTTCCTACAAGCCTGTGACTAATCACCCCTGTCTGACTTCACCCCAAGGAGGAATCAGTCCGTGGGCATCCTGCTGCACTGTGGAGGTGCTGGTGGGTCTGGAGTGGCTGCAGCACCTCCCAAGCTTGGGTCAGCCTCTCTGAGTAACCACAGAGGTGTTCCCTTGGTTCTGTGTGCTGGTTCTGGTCACTGGCACTGCTCAAACATCAGTGCTTGCAGGAGGAAGCCTGTGTGGTGCATGTCTGCAGTGCTGATCCTTTCCATGACTTTTCTGACCCTTCAGCCAAATTTTGGCTCCTTCCTCTTCAGCTGCATCTGTCATTTCTTTGAAAATCACTGCTAACTTTACCCATCCTAACGGAGGGGAGTGGTGAGTTCAGAGGTAGGAGGAGTGTTGTATGTGGAGGAAACCTTCTCCAAAGATGTTGAAGTCTGACAACTGTTTTTTAAAGAAGCTTTGGGTAGTGGAGTGGCCTCTGCTTTTGTGACAGAGTGTCCTGTGATGTGAGAGTGCTCGGAAGCAAAGTGGAGGAGGTTTCCCCAGACTGTTTATCAGTGACCCACACACCACCTGGCCATAAGGAGTGGTCAGAGTAGTGAGGAAGAGGATGTTTATGCAAGTAGGAGGGCAGAGGGCTTGCTGGGGCCATCCCCAACAGGCTGTACACAGCCCTGGGATGCTGTTGGCTGAGAATCCAGGAGGCTGTGACCAGTGGTCCTGTCTGAGCTGGGGGTCACTGTCTGCCTGTCCTTGGGGCAGTGACAGAGGTTCTGCTTCTGGTTGTCCTGTCAAAGTCTGAAGAAGAAGGAGCTATCCTTTAGCCTGGAGAGAGTTTTCTCATGTCTTCTACTGCTTTTTATCATTGAGCCCTCCTGGGGGGGGGGGTGGTGTAGGATGTTTCCCCTTGCAGAGCAGGGACTTGAGAGATCCCCAGCGCTGTCAGCGTGGGCTTGCCCTGGGCAGCATTCGTGGCCCTCTGAAGGGGAAGCTTTGTGCACGATGAGGTTAAGTCTGCATAGAAATTGTGCCTTTTTCTAATGAATAATAAACATCAAAAGCATGAGATAGTTCAAAGTGTTGTTGCATCTCCCTGGTGAGCAGGGTTGCAGATCAGATGTCCCCCAGAACAGCAGCTGAGCCACTAAACATGGCAAAGAGAGACTGGAGAACTCCCATCCACCTGACAGTGCTTGGAGGGCATTTCTGTCCTGTCACTGCTGGAATTGGACTCGTTACACCATGGCCAGATAACTCTGCAAAGAAGAGATTTTTGAGCACATACAGGTTTAACATCTTTTAAAATTTGAAATATGTAGAAAAGTTCTTAGAAATCAGATAAAATGCTGAACATGAACTGCAGGAAGAGCTGCAGAGTGTTACGGGGAGTTTGTTACTGGTGTAACAGCAGCAACACAGGGCCTCAGTGCTGGGTCCTGCAGTCTGAACTCTGAGGAATGTCATGTGGTCTGGGGCATGGGATGAGGGGGGCTGCCTGCAGCCAGGCAGGGGGATACAGTGTCACCTTAAATTTCATGATTGTTGTGAAGTACTGTGGGTGAAGCAGCATGAGATGGGGAGAGATGGTAAAATAAACAGAGATCAAGTACGTGAAGGATGGACGGGGAGAAATGAGAACTGACTGTAGCATCATTCCTTACTTTGTTTAAAAATTAGATTTCCGTAGTTGTACCCTGTGAGTGTTTATATTTTATTATAAGAGAACACTTCTGAGCCAGACACTGGGGTGCGAGGGCTGGGCAGTCTGTCTGTCAGCACAGCGGGATCAGCCCGGCCCACACGTGCCTGGCATGGTGCCTGTGCCACCCTGGCCGTGCCACGCTCACACACCATTGTCCCTGCAGGGCTGGGGGACATTGAGGGGCAGGAGGCTCAGAGCTGGGGGACGGTGAGGGGTGGGTGGCACAGAGCTGGGGGCAAACAGAGGAGAGAGGCCCCTGGGGTGGGACCCTCCTGCAGTGATGGCTGTGGGAGCACAGCCTGGCACAGACACTGCACAGTGCCCACCACACAGAGGCTGCCGTCCGTGCCGGGTGTGTGGCAGGAGGTGCCCGTGGCACACAGGCTGCAGTCGGTGCCGGGTGTGTGGCAGGAGGTGCCCGTGGCACACAGGCTGCAGTCGGTGCCGGGTGTGTGGCAGGAGGTGCCCGTGGCACACAGGCTGCAATCAGTGCCGGGTGTGTGGCAGGAGGTGTCTGTGGCACACAGGCTGCAGTCGGTGCCGGGTGTGTGGCAGGAGGTGCCCGTGGCACACAGGCTGCAGTCGGTGCCGGGTGTGTGGCAGGAGGTACCTGTGGCACACAGGCTGCAGTCGGTGCCGGGTGTGTGGCAGGAGGTACCCGTGGCACACAGGCTGCAGTCGGTGCCGGGTGTGTGGCAGGAGGTGCCCGTGGCACACAGGCTGCCGTCCGTGCCGGGTGTGTGGCAGGAGGTGCCCGTGGCACACAGGCTGCCGTCCGTGCCGGGTGTGCGGCAGGAGGTGCCCGTGGCACACAGGCTGCAGTCGGTGCCGGGTGTGTGGCAGGAGGTACCTGTGGCACACAGGCTGCAGTCGGTGCCGGGTGTGTGGCAGGAGGTACCTGTGGCACACAGGCTGCCGGGTGTGTGGCAGGAGGTGCCCGTGGCACACAGGCTGCAGTCAGGGCCGGGTGTGTGGCAGGAGTGCCGGGCACGGCGCGGTGTTGTGCCGTTCCTGGTGTAGATACAGGAACAGCCCCGTCCCTCGGGAAGCTGCACTCGTGAGTCGTATGGTTTCCATCAGAGCGTTCCTTTCTCTGTTTCTGATTTAAAGTGGAGCTTTGACTCACCCTGATCAATATTTCGCATGCCATGCGTGAAGAACCAGATGTTGGAAGTTTCCTATCTTGGAGAGGGAGGGGACGAACACCCCCCTGGACTCACAGAAATCAATGTTCTCTGACAGAAGTTGGTTGGGTTTCCTTGGAACAATATATTCTTTTGATTTTCAAGTTGATTTGTCTTCTAACAAGGTTCTGGTTTAATATTTTGAATTTGTTTCCTGTGATACGGGTAAATTCTCACAAGGGGGAAGTTTAACAGTGTGATGGGCAATAACTACACGTATTTGGCCAGCGTTTCATCGCCTCCAGCAGCTCACAGCTCGGGCTGGCTCAGCCCTCACCTTGTCTTTCTCTGGGCTGCTCCTTCCCTCCGCTGGAGGATGGGGTGAATCTGGTGTGTGCAGTGCCATGCCCGGCCTGGACTTAGTGCTGGTGGCAGCACCCTCAGCCTGTGATTCCTCCAGCACAGCAGGCAGGTGAGGCTCCCCCCAGCACAGGGAATGTTTGAGAGGAAGCAAAAGAAGAGCAGAAAATAAGACACATTTATTAAACTGTTTAAAACAAATGTTTTCCTAAAATCCTCATTTAAATGAGGGCAGTGCAGACTGTGTCTCTGGTGCCACAGAGACCATGTCCTTAATATTTCCTTGAACCTGTGACCAGATTTTTCTCTAATTGCTCACTGGGGATTTTCTCAGCCTCCATGCAGAAGCTGCTGCTGAGTCCATGGGCACTTCCCAAGCTCCAGCACAAGGTTTGTAGGATGGGGCTTCCCCAGCCTGCCTGGTGGCTGGTGGGGACAAGGATGGGGCTGGTGTGGCTCCTGGAGCCAGAGCCTGATCTGCAGCAAGGCAGGGCAGAGAGGGGGGTATGGCAGGGGTCAGGACAGAGCTGGGCAGAGGGTGTTTTTGGTCAGCACAGAGCCAGGCTGGCAAGGCTGGGCTGTGCAAGCTGGTTGTAAGACTCCTGTGATGGGCCCACTGACCTTTCAAGCCTTAAGCCTTTCCCCTTTTTCTGGCTCAGGAAGAGAGTAACGCATGCAAACAATAGAAATGATAGGAGGAAGAAGTTCTTATGAGGGAAAACAGCAAAAAACTCTTTTGAGGGCACCAGTGGGATTAGTGCCCTTGTGGATTCTTCAAATATTACAGTGAATTTAATTAAATACATCGCAGTCCCAAAAGAGGCCAGTCTAATTAGCCGGATCTAGAATACATTTATTCTCTTTCCTTGCCCTTCCAATCAGAAGCCTCAGCATCAGTTCATATCCTATTTTTAATCATTCCTAGACTCAGAGGGCTCTCCTTCCTCCGTGTGAGCGAGGCACACAGTGCTGGTTAATATGTGTCTTTAATCTTATCTCAGCTGTAACTGAGATAATGCACGCCTGAATTTTTACCAGAAGGTCCTGGCTGCGTGTTGGCAATATTTCTGATTGACAAAGCTCAAGCTTGTGTCCAAATCACCATACTCATGCCTTGGGCCACATGTGTGGTGAGGAAAGAGTTCCATGAGATGACAAAAAGAGGTCTTGGGGTTGGAGGGCGGGAGCTGGCAGGGATTATTGCCCAGCTGAAGGATGGGTATGTGATGGAAACACCACTGGCCTTCACTGAGGGGTCTCTCATGTTGTTACACCTTAGTATTCATTTTTCTTCAACTTGTGACAGGTCTGTGGAAGTTGGTAAAGTTCCTGTGCCCTCCTGCTGCCAGCCCAGAGGGAAAGTGGCCATGCCCTGGCAGTCAGTATGGCACTCTGGTTCCAAGAAGGAGTTGCCACATCCCTGGGATCCATGGCATGAAATGGCTGTTGGCTTCCCTGGTGGCACAGACCTCTGTGCCAGAGGATTGATAGGTTTTGTCAAATAATCACAGTGAGTACTCTGGAACTGGCTGTGTTGGCTGTGACAGCACAGCTGCAGAGGGCACTGCAGTTTGTCCCAGTGGTGACCTCTCACAGTGGTGCCTGCACGCCCACCTTTGGCTTTTCAGCCTGGGGTGCTGGTACAAGGATCTTCAGCCAGGCTGCTGCTTCCTTCCCATCCCAGATCAGGAGAGTGGAGTGCTGAATGATGAACAGAATGGCTCTGCACTCTGCTGCCATTCACTGCATCCAGGACCTCTCTATCTAATGGGTTTGTTGTGTTCTAGCATTGCTTTGGTTTTATTCTTCCTAGTTTTCCATGAGAGTTTATCACATTTAATTTTGTGTATGACATGCAGTTGGATCTCCTCCCAGGACAAGCTTTGAGTGTGAAGGAATGAACCCTGGATGGATCATGAGCAGGTGTTAGTGCTGGGTCTGGTGCTTTCTCTCACTGAAGGAGATAATCTTGCCTGTCTCCATCTGTGCTTTGTGCCCATTTTAGTGTGTTCTGATTTTCTTACTCCTCAGCAGGACAGCACATGGTACCTTGGGAATTAATAGGCTTGGTCTGACTGGGCCTGTGTCAAAATGTGGTTTCTTAATTCCCAGGTGGCTTTAACAATTTACAGTGGACTAACTCGGGAGACTGGAGGTGATAAAGGACATTCACATCCCTCTGCTTTGTTCTCTACAGCACCTGCAGCACCACGAGAGCGGGGTCGAAGGTGAAAGCTGCTACTACCACTGTGTCCTGTGTAATTACTCCACCAAGGCCAAGCTGAACCTCATCCAGCACGTGCGCTCCATGAAGCACCAGCGGAGCGAGAGCCTCCGGAAGCTGCAGCGCCTCCAGAAGGGTCTTCCTGAAGAGGAGGAGGATCTGGGGCAGATCTTCACCATCCGGAAGTGCCCAGCTGCCGAGGCCGGTGAGTGCTCTGGTGCCAGGGGGGCTGCAGGGTCGGGGGTGGCATCAGGCCCGTCCTGCTCTTTGGTCACAAGCTTGTTGACATCCCTGTTTCTCTTTGCTACTGTTGGATGACACTTACGGTTTATCAAAAACCCATTGTGGGAGTCCCTCCTGCCTGAGGTGGGATTTGGGATGTAGAAGTTTGGATTTGGAAGCGTGTGTTGGTTCAGGTTGCCGTCTTAAACACTGGAATGTTGTATGAGCATCTAAAGATACCATCACATCTGGACAACTGGACCAACCAGTGTACTGGTAGATGTTTTGTAATGAGTCAGGTGGTGCTCTGAGCACCAGCATCTACTGTACCAACTTGGCACTGATTTCTGGTACTTAATTAACACTGAATTGGGAGGAGGAGCTGGCTGGAAGGGGTGGGCAGAACGGGTGAGTGTTCCATGTCCGTTTTCTGTGTCTCCTCTTGTCAGGGTAGATAAAGTGAAGGGCTTGGATGAAGCATTTGCTCACATAGATCGTAGGAAAGGGATTGCAACTGTGAATCCAGCAAGAGCAAGTGTGCCTAAAGGGAGCGGTTAGGCTGGATGGAACAGAGATGGTACTTTGTTTAGTTATATAAACAACTGAGAAGTTCTTAATGTTCTGAAAAATCAAGGTCTCCTGAGGCCCTCTTTGGAGGGAGTAGGAGGAGAGATGGCCTGGGTCAGCTGGTCCATGTGCTGTGAAGGTGCTGGAGCTGGGGGGTGCCAGCAAAAGCCTTCACATTCCTCCTGTTGGCTTCAAGCAGGACTTCCCTCTACAGCTGCTGTGAAAACGGGTAAATGCTACAGAAAAGCACTTTGAGGAACTGGCACTGTGTAGTGAATGCACATGGAGATAAGGGAGGTGATCCTGCCTTAAAGAGTTGAGAAGGGACAGCAGCAGCAGCTGAGGGAGAACATGTGGGGGTCCCTTGAATTCTTGGCTGGGTCTCATTGCTGTTATGCCTGTGAGTAGTGGGGATCTGAAATACATCCAAAACACGCCAGAAGTGAATCAGGAGTTTTTTCATTAAGAGTTAAACTCAGTCTTATGGAAACAAGTGCCCTATGCGTGCCCTGGGTGGCCCAGGGGAGTGGAGGGCATGGCCCACGCTTCCCCAAAGGTCACGGTGACAGCAGGAGCCCAGAGCCTGCCACAGCCCCCGGGGGGACAGGGCTCTGGCAGCCGCTCGGCTGCACCGCCGTGCTCTGCCGTGGGAAAACAGTCCACTTTCAGAGGGTGCCTGGGCAGAGCTGTGTGTTGGGAGCTGCTTAAATGCAAAATGAGCAGAGAGGGGAAACCATCCGTGCCCTTTTGTGATAGACAGAACAACCTTGAAAATCTTGTTTACTTTAGAAATTTCTGTTTGCCTTGTCTTTTACTGTATGAGCCTTATCTTCTGTCTGGCTGCCCAGATTAGGACATAACAGGTACTGGAAGGGCAGTAGCTGATGGACTGGGAGGGATAACGGTTGGGTGACCATTTAAAAAAACAGAAAAATTTTAAAGTAGAGGTCTTGACAAATCACTGAAATTTCAGTTTACAAATATTTTACTTCAGTTTTCTTTAGGGTTGTTGGTTCTTCAAGAAAAACTGACAGTGAGCAAGACACTGACAATTTCTTGATCATACTTCATTTCAAAGGGTAAGAATAAGGCTGCAGAAAGCAAAGCAGGGGATCCTCGTGACAGTTTGGCAGGTTACTTTGGCCTGAGCTATTTAATTCTGACCACTCTTGGAGCCCATTGTTGAGCCAGATGAAGTGGGTGCACCTTGCTTGCCTGCCAGGCCACACATTCCCATGGGGACAGGGGGCAGGTTCGAGTGAGAAGCTGCCACACCCCCAGGAGGGAGAATGGGTGCTCCCATCTCCCACTCATTCTGAGCCCATTACAGTATCAGAGCATCAACTTGAGTGTGGGGATGCTCGGGTGGATGGTGTGTCTGCACTCTGCATCTCCTCCTCCTCTGTAACATGGGGTCTCTCCTGTGTCCTCATCATGGGTGTTATTGTTGTTTTCTGACAGCTGGGTGGACTTCCCTCGTTGCTTGTGGTTGAGAGGTCTTTGGTGGTATCGGACAACAGGCTCAGGCATCTTGAGCAGACACTGGTCTGTGACATTGTTCTGGTCTGTGACACATCTCTGCCAGTGCCCAAAGGGACAGTGGCTTTTTTGCTGCTTTGATGCAGTCAGGTACAGTGGCCTGTTGTGTACTGTGGCCTGGTGACAAAGTGGAGTCACCCCGTGCCCGTCCTCCTCTGTCCCAGTGCTCTGCACAGAGCGCAGGTGCCGAGGTCGGACGCTCTGTGTGTACCTGCTCAGTGCTGTGTGCAAGCATGTGGGAGAAAGCACGGCTGGCTGGGGTGGTGCGCAGACATTTGCTTGTGTAGATGCATCTAAATCTGTTAGAAGAGAGCTCTGATCACACCTTAATTAGTCCTCTAACAATCTGCAAAGGTCAGTGCCAATTGCCTGTTCATTTACATATGTAATTGTGATGGTTCTTGATTGCACATTAGTTGCAACTCACTCCCTCCCACCCCGTAGAAGCACAGGCAGCCTGAACAGCCACTCTGGGGACACAGGGACCTTTGTCCCCGCCTGTGCCAGCAGCTCAGCTGTCCCCAAAACTCGTGTGTCTTTTAGGGAGGAGCTTTAGGAGCTGACCTCCACTTCCAGTAAAGGGATGATGAAGTCGTGGGCAGGAAAATTATATGGACATCGGGCAGGAAACCCAATCCCCCTTGAACTGGATAATTAAAGACAATTAAACTTTTCTGCTTAGTCTGAGAAGTGTACTCATTATGCAGGGGAGGGGGAAGTGGATTGGCGTTCAGCTGCTTTGTTGATCAGAGAGCACAGAGCTTTGGGGAAGGGGGGGTATGGTCGTCTCTGGGTATTTTTGGACATCTCTTGCTGTGGTATCTGGGCTGCTGCCACTGCGGATGTCAGCCCCTTTCTGCAGCAGCATCCGTGTAACGTTACCCATAAGCTAATTGATTTTTAATGATGGGAGCTTAGAGAAGAGAAAAAGCCCAAACCCGTGATAAAACTAAAACGTTCTCAAGATGTCGGATGGATGCACTTACAGCTCATTAGATAATGACAGAAACAAGGGTGAAACAACCTGCGCCGAATTTTCATTCTGACTTGGGAAGTGTTTCTCTCCTCCCAGCAGGCACTGAGTACCGCAGCCTGCTCTGTAGCTGGAGCACCTCGGAGCAGGATGGCTGCTCTGTGGCCAGCACGTGGTGCCCCTGCTCCTCCCATTGCATTGCTCTCCAGTGCCACCCACACAGGTGGGGCTGTTACAGCCACATTGCTCAGCCCGTGTCCCGCTGCACAGGTGCTGATCCCAGTCCCTGTGTTTCCTCCCTGTCTGTTTTTCCTGATTCCTTCTGTTTTCTGTCTCTTCTCTCCCTTTCCAGAGTGTCCCACTGCAAGAGAAGCAGAGGGGCTTTGCCCACCCTTCCCTCTGTGCAGGACAGACATCCATGGGTGTCCACGCTCCTCGCCTGCACCATCCTCTCCCTGTTTCACCACAGGTGACAGTTCCTGTGGTGGCCACATTGTCACAGCCATCCTGCTCATTGCTGCCAAATCCTTGGCAGGCATCTCCTGCCAGCACAGGGTCCTTGTTGAGGCCCTCGTGTGAGGAGCGGGGCCAGCACTTTGGCAGCCCTTGCTGGACACCAAGCACCATGAACAGCCCCTTTGTCCAGGCAAGAAGGGGCTGGGGGGCCACCTCTGCCCCCCAGTCTGACCTCTCTGGAGCACCCACACTGCTCCCTCTGCCCACCCACAGCGAGGGATCAGCCTCTCTCCCTTCTCCAAACATGTGGATTACAGTTATTTTGAGGAATACCTTTTCTTCAAAGCTCTGTCATGGGAGCCCCTGGAAAGCTGCTGGTTTCCTGGGAGGGTGGGGAGATGCCCCAGAGCCCCCACTTTCCCTTTCCATCTGCCCCCAGACAGAGGTGCACTGTCCACATCTCCCTTGTGTGTCAGTGTTCAACCTTCCGAAGGGCTGTGAGCTGAATCTTTAATGAAACTAAGGATGTAAACAGACCCAGGGTATAGCAGGAGCAGTGTTCAGATGAGAAAACCCCACGAGGTTTAAAAATAGTAGTTCCCACCTCAGAATCACCTCAGAATCACCTAATGACACCTCAGCCTGGCCGTGCCTGTGGTGCCTGCAGGGAACAGGGTGCTTGTTGGGTGCTGGCACCTCTGTGCACTGAGTCTTGTGAAACATTTCACTCATGTTCCTCTCTCACAAGCAGTCTGTGGCCACTCCAGGGCTGTGAAGGCATCACTGTCAGGGGAACAGGGGCAGGTCCCGTGTGCTGGTGAGCAGGTTTGGTCTGACAGCACCCAGGATGGGATCTGCAGTGGGAGGTTTCTCTGAGACACCGAAGTTTCTCTCTAGCAGAAGGGAGGCTCAGTGCCAACCTGTCCATTCCATTTGTGACCTGGCAGTCCCTCAGTATGCCCCAATGCCTCAACTGCTTCCTTGAGACTGAGGTGCTGCTCTTTGTTTCCCCTCTTCTGTCCAGGCTCTCCAGTTCCTCTCTTTCCTTAGTGGCCATGCCCTGGATTGAGAATTGTGACCAGCCCATCTGTAAAAGGCAGTAAACTGTGGAGAAAGGGAAAGGGGATCTTCAGAAAAAAACTCCCATGAAGGAACCATCCTGTTATTTTCCCATCTTAAAGAGTGGGCAACCATGCAAGGCATTTTTTCCTTCATAATCATCAAACATTGAGTAATTCTTCATGGAATTGTTACAGCAGAGATGCAAGATGAATTTTTCACAAGAGCTGATTCTCTACTTCCAGTAGAACTTCAAAACTTTTGAAATGAAGGTTGGTAGTGCCAAATGATATTTCTCCCTGCTTGAAATAACTCAGTGGGATCTGATGTCTTCCACTTGGTCTCCATTAAGGCAGTGCTAATGATGCCTGTTGCTCTCCAACATCTGCTGGAGGTAATGGAGGGTTTCAGAGAGGAATCGTTAGTTTGCTTTTGTAGCTTCTCTCCACTTTTCTGTGGAGCTTAATTGCACACAGCAATTAAAAACTTCCCAGAGCAGATCGCCTGTACGGTGCCTGCAGGAGAAGAGCACACAGAGTCTGTGCTACAACATCTGTCAGCCAAAACCACTCTGGCCGTGCCAGCAACCCCCCATTTACCTGGCTGGAATGTGTGGCCTTTGCAGAGGGCTGAGGAAGCTGTTTCCAGGCTTGACACGTTCAGTAATCTGCCAACCCAGGTGACAGCCTGAGCTCCTGTGTGCAACACCAAGTGCTGTCCAGCTTCATCTGCATCTCTTGGGTTTTTTACCTCTCTTTCTCCAAAATCCAATACTACCTTTTCCCTGTATGTGATGTGTAAGCCCTGAGGGCAAGAGCCTCTCAAGTACTGCTGTGCAGAGCAGAGCTGGTCAGTGCAGTGCTGGGCTGGGCAGAATTGGGCTGGGCAGGATGGTGCTGGGCACATTGCAGGTGCTCAGGAGGTGTCAGGGCCCTGTGGGGGGGGCTGTCCTGCAGCTGAGAGTTGCAGCAGCACTGTTGGCTGGGGGAAATCCCTTTCTGTCATCCCCCCTCAGACACAGGGAGTAGGACGATGGATTGTCCTGTTTAGAGAGAACGTTCACCCGTGGTGCAGTAACACAGTGGAACAGCAAATAGCCCTGGGCAGTGTGTTGGGCCGACTGAACTCACGGGTCCCGTCACTGAAGCAGTTCTGTTCTCCTTGCCAACCCCACAAAGTACCACCACATGCAGGATTATCTCTTGTTTTCCAAAATCTTGTGTCCTGTGTGTTTATTTAGAGGACAGTTTGTTGCCTTCCCCTTTGTTGTTCTGCCAAACCTTGGAATTTTTTTCTTTTTTTTTTTGTGGATTGAATGGCTTCAGGACTTTTTACCTTTCCAGCAAGTTTCTGATAGAATTGCAGTAAACAGGTTTCCCAGAGAAGTGGTTGGAGCACCAAACCTGACAGAGTTCAAGAAGCAGTTGGATGTGTGTGACTCTTGGGGATGGGCCTGTGCAGGGCCAGAAGTTGGACTCATTGTTCCTTGTGGATCCCATCCAACTCATTCTGTGATTCTGTGGTACTTCTGTCAGGGTCTCTCCACTGGAGGACATCCCAGGGCTGGGCAGATGACAGATTCTCTCTTTCTCTGTCTCTCTCCTCCATGGCTTGACAGAGAGGTGGGGGGAAGAAGCTTTTGCATCTGCTTTAGTTTCATGCTGCTTTAGTGGTCGTTGGAATCCAGCAGAGGTGCTTCTGGCAGCCATGGCTCAGGGTGGCTGCACACAGTTGGCTCCTTCAGAAGGCCTGAGGACATGAGGAGAGCCAGATGCTTTGAGAAACCTTTAGGGGACTTCTCTTTCCTGTTATCACCCTGTAATATAATTTCTATCTGTTCCCTACTTGTGTCCTTTCCTCCACCCAAATTTTGGAGATGACCATTCCCTTCCCATCTGTCTGTCCTTGTGCATTTGGGACACCATGGGGCTGTTGAGGTCTGTAGAATGCAAGGATGAAGTTGTTTCCCCTTAATACCTGGCAGAGACAGATTTCCTTTGTTACTTATATTTTGGGGCTAGTTTTGAGTTTAAAGTCAAGAGCAGTTGTCCTTAGCTCTGCTTTGACCAACCAGAGCAAAGAGATAATCTTGAAAGGACATGAAAGGTTTAATAATTTTAATTTTGTTCTTATTAAAGTTTATTGTGGCTTTTGTCCTGTGCCTCTTACAAAAGGGGGTAACAGAAATGTACCCAAACCCTCAAGCCTGATGAAGCTGCAGCAGGAGGTGCCCGTGGCACGAGGGGCAGCCTCAGGGCCAGGCTGGGCAGGGCAGCCCCGCGGCAGCAGCACCAGGAGTGGCAGGAGCCTCAAACCCCCATCATGCCCCATCCGCAGCTCGTCCTGCAGAGCTCATGGCTTTCATTAAGCAGAAAGAGAGGAAGCTCTGACGGCTGACTTGTTCCAGAATGTTTTTCTTGTTTGGCTGCATCTTAAAGCCCTTTCTACTTAGGAAGAGTAAAAGGGGAAACATCACCAGATGCTGCAGTGCAACACTGCGAGGCTCCCAGTGCCTCTTCTACTCGGCTTTTTTTCTCCACATCCAGAGCCAGGCTGCAGCCCAGCTGTCAGACAGAGCACAGTGTCTCCACAGGTCTGTTTCCTTTGGGACCAAAGGGTGGCATCCCTGTCCCTTGGTACTACGTCCCTGAAGCTTTGCTGCCAGTGCATGGTCCCTGCTGCAGCTTCTGCTCCTGGAGCTCCAGCACAGAGAATTGATGGTACCTCACTATCTTCTTCCCTGCTGACATATCCAGTAACACCCTGGGTGGGTACAGTGCAGAAAGGAAAGGGCAGTCATGTTCAGCTGGGCACAGGCTTTGTGTTTGGAGGCAGTGAGGATGTTGGACTGGTTTGTAAGTAAACAGTGGGGTAGAGTGAGGCCTGTAGTGACCCGCTGTTGTGCCATCCTGTTTGGAAGGTGAGTCTGAAGCCTGCTGTCACTGAACATGCCCATGTTGGGTTACAGGCTTCATTGCCCTGTGTAAAAGATCCATTTGTTTATAAAAGCTGATGCAAGTCCGCAGGGTCACGCTCAGCACAGTAAGAGAACATCCTGCACCTTCCCCCCTTCAGGGAATATCCCCACAGGCCATCAGCTCCTTTCCTGGTTGTTCCTGCCTTTTCCCTGCCCTGGTTCTCTCATAGTTCGTTTTGCTGCAGGAACACGTCTGATAGTCTTTGACTGGCAGAACTGGAAGAGGAGCCCCCCTGCTTACCCAAACCTTGCCATGCAAACCCAGTGCACTGCCTGAAATGAAAAGTGCTTTGAGACCTTTTTTCAGAGGAGACATTATGGGAATAGGAAGTGCTCTCCTCCTCCACTCATCTGTAGGATTATGGACTTAGTTGCGAGAGATACAGAGTTTGGGTTTGAAGTGAATTTGGTTATTCTGTAAGAGCCATAGGCAAAATAAGATCCCATACGTTTTCAGGGGGATGATTTGTGAAACAAGGTTCTACAGCAGCTGGCATAGGCTGGCAGTGACCCCTGGCCTGACCCTTCCCAGCATTCCCACCTGTGGCATGCACCTCAGAGCACTCTCCTCTGTCCCTACTCCTGGTCCCCTGTTTGTCTGTACTTCTGAAATGCACTTGCTTCCTTTCCCTTCTGCAAGGCCTATTGATCCTCTGGTGATGTCATTAATGTCCTCAGAATTGCCTGGGAAGGAGCTACCACATGCATTTATTTTTCCACTAAACCCCTGAGATTGGCTAATAACGTGTCTGCAGCACCAGTGTCCTGCTCTGGCTGCTTCAGAGGGAAATCTGGGGACCCCTAAACAAATAATAACCTGCCTCAAATCGAGGTCTCATCCTTATTCCTAGTCCATGCCCTTAAGCAAGAGGGTTTCTATTTCTTCCAAATACTCACTTTGCTTCTCTAAGTTGAACATCTCAATGCCCTCACCATGTATTTTGTTTTGACCTCAATGATTTCTTGAGGCCAGAAGTTCCTAAGGTTAGTTGGGAGCTATAGAAGTTACTGTCCAATTTGCGTCCAGTTTGCATTTTTTCTGTCTTCCTTGTCAGTCCTCCCAAGAGTGGCAGGTGAGAGGAGCAGAATTGCTCCAACTCTACTGAACCAACCTTTACTTGGAGGCTCCTGCCAAGGCCACCTTCCGCCTGAGTCCTCCCCTCTGTGTGGGCACCTCCTCCTGCCCCTTTTTACTCATCTGTGACCACTCCATCAAATAAATAGCAGTGGTCTGGTGTTTTTTGTTCTGTTCCATCCCTCCTGATGTGGTTCCTCCCCTATCCCCTGTCAGGTGTAGGTTTCTCTTGGCCTGCAGGGATGTTCTGGCCTCACTGAAGCAACACCCCAGGCATCGCTGCTCGGTGCTTTTGCTGCTCCAGCCCGGGGCCCCGAGCCCTCAAATTCCACCACTCCTCTGGAATGGTGTGTGGGGCCTTGCACAGTCCCTGCCATTGCTCCCCAGGGACGGAGGGCATGGCCCAAGCATGATGTGCTCTCTGATCTCCATGTTCATCCAGGCGGGCGCTGCTGCCCCTTCTCTGGGAATGGCTCTCACGTTTGGTTACCAATTAAGCTGAAGCATTCTGGCCTTTTCCTTTCCCCTTTCATGGTGATGAAGAGTGAATGAGGGCTGGGTGTTTGGGATTGTTCCCCAGCCTCGCTGCTACTTCGCTGCCTTCTTTGTGGCCAGACAATGGCATTAATTTGGCCTCTGCTGGCCGTGGCTGCCCATGCTCAGTGTCAGCACGCGGCCGTTCCACTCCACTTGCACAGCCACCTCTGCTTCCACGTCACCTCCTCGCTGGCTCCTCCCGTTCCCTTCAGTGTGTGTGTGTGGCATGGAGGGTTGCTAGGGTTTGTTTTGTGTTGGTCTGGCAGGGTCAGGGGGCACAGCCTGGATGTGGAGCGCAGGTGTGTGGGCGATCAGCCCTGCCCGGCTGAGCCGTGTTCCGGAGCTCTTGTTGTCCTTGGGGCTCTGATGAGGTTTGGGGGTGGGGGATAGGTCCTGCCCCCTGTTACCTCTTCACCTGTCAGTCCCTCTTCCAGGCCCTTGAGCAGTATCCAGGGAAGGCAGTGACTTGGGAAGGATCCCCAGGGCCACTTAGCCCTGGATCCCCACCGTGCCATCCTCTCCCTCCCAGCCATGTGCCTGGGGAGCAGGAGGAGCCCCTTGTTTTTCCCCTTGTAGGGAGAGGCCCTGGTGGAAGTGACCCCACTCAGGCTGCCCAGAGCTCTGTGTGGCAGCCCCAGCCCCAGGGCTGCAGAGCCAGGGACAGTTCTGGGCTCAGACTGTCTCACATGGAGGAGCAGCACTGGTGAAAGGGAAGGCAGGAAAAGAGGATTCACCACAATCTCCAGGATCATCCTAAAATGGCAGAAGTAGGAAAATGCTGGAAAGGCTGCAAGCCCTCCAAAACTGGGTGCTGCTAGAGAGGAAGGATCAAGCAGTGGAGCAGGGTAGATGGGATTCTAGCCCGAAAGGTCATTAATGCGACATAAAGGACATGTAGAGCTCCCCCTGGATTGCAGTCTGCTCCAAATGGTGCAGGTTTTGGAGGTGAGGATTCATGCAATGTATGGGAAGATAAAAATCAAGTGGAAGAGCACAATGCTTTTCAGAAAGGAAGGATGGTCTGAAACAAGCAGGGGGATTGTTTGTGCTGTTTCTTAACCATGCGTGGAATGGCAACCCGTGCACTCAGGAACTGTGGTGGGGAGGAACAGTGTGGTACTGAGGCCAGCAGAGCCAAACTTGGATCTCAGCAGAGTTCTTACAGAGCTGACTGTGCTTTGGGAAAGGTCAGAGCTGTGAAAGGAAGGCTGGTGCATGGAAGTGTCTCAGCAGCCACCATGCTCCTGCCAAAGCTGAGGCACAGCCCAGGGAGGAGCAGTGACCCTGCTGTGGTCTGAGCCCTGGATCTCTTTTGTTTTCTTTTAAATAATGTGCAAAGGAGCTGGAAGCAGCTTCCCAGCCTGTTGTGGTCTGAGGCAGTACCTGCCCTGGCTCTGCCCCGAGCAGCAGTCACAGTTACTGTGACTAGAGACGTCGTGCATGGGGGATGCTCTGCACAGCCTGGCCCCAGCCCCAGCACACGGTGTGTGCCCGTCACTGCCTCGGGCTCTCAGGAGAGCTGTTCCTGCTGCTCTTGGCTGAGAGCTTTACACAGGGGCTCTCCCCTGCTGGCCTGAGGCCGGGCTTGACCCCACGGGTCTCCTCCCGCTCTGAAGGACCATGCCAGGTGAGGTGACCACCTTCGCCAGCTGAGCCTGTCCCCGCCGGCCACCGCCAGGCAGGGCACGGGCGCAGCCCCTTCCTTCTGCACAGATTGGCAAGGACTAACCTTGTCATATCCAGCGCGGCGCTCACGGGCGCCTGCCTCCGAGGGGTAATCATGCAGGCATAAATTCGGAAAGTTGCTAAGCTATGAGCAGTCTTATGAGCATTAAAAGTGTCCTCTTTGCCAGAAAGGTCATTCATAACTTGGCTGCGCCGCTGATGTACAGTCAGTGATATTGATTGATTAATGTATAAAAAGCACCAAATCCATTTGCTTCTATGAAAGAGAATAAAGTGCAGTCGACTCTCTCTTTATTTTCACCTCATCCTTTTGTTTGAAGGACGTTTTTTTTTTCTCTTTTTGTTTTGCCAGCTAGGTTTAAGGGGGTTACAAAAAGCCAGTTTCTGCCAAGTAATGCGTTCACAAAGGGAACATTGATTCACATCAGTGTCGCTTGAATTACCCTTAAAGGTTTGCCAAGGAGTTGTTCTTATATTAACCTTCTGTTCATCAAAGACAAAATAAATAAATAAGTCATAAAATCAGCTTCACTGCCCGCGCTGAAGTTGGATGCAAAACAGGAATTTCTGCTGTTAGGAATTTGTGCTCCAGGTGCTGCAGCTTGGCCCCTCTTCCCGGGCTCTCAGCCTTTTCCCTCCTGCAAAACTGTTCTCCCAAGGCTCCAGTCTGAGCTTGGAGAGGTGTTGATGGTTTCAGGGAAGGAGTGTTCCTGCAGGAGGGTGTTTTTGAAAGGATCTTATATAAAATGTTGATTTAATCATTGCAAGCGTAACTAGAATGATTTCTAAACAGGACAATGAGGCCCGAGGTGTTCTGCCCTGGGCAGGGTTGGCATTCTTGTTCATCCAAGGTCTTGTTTGGTTTTGTGGACTTACTTGACCACTGGTTATTAATTGTGTGTTCTCATTTCCTTATGGTTAATTCTGAAGTGGTAGATACCCTGTTGGCCATGGAGTTTTGTGCAGCATAATCTCACCTTCCTCTCTCCAAGCACACCGATGTTGCCTGTCCCAAAGTGCCCTCAGTGCAGGCAGTGTTGGGGCTGCAGGTGTCTGTTCTTTTCGTGTGATGGCTGACCCATGAGTCTGAGAGGTCACTGTCCTGTGCAGCAGGAGCTCTGTTGCTTTTTGTCGGTGTGTTTTCATTCGGTCTGTGTTCCAGAACCGTTCAGTCCCTTGGGTTCTCCATGTCATTTCAGATAACCCACAGGCAGTGTCCTGGTCTGTGCCTTCCAGCCTGGCTGCACCTGGTGGGCTCCTCGGCTCCTAAAGTGCTGCTGGAGCTGCAAAGGAGCTCGGCAACCAGGTTCTCCTGGGGGCTGTAAGTGCAGTGCTGGCTGAAGCGTGAGGTGTGAAGTGCCCGTGCTCTCATGTACCCGCTGGCGTTGTGGTGGTGCCCTGCATTAGCATGTGAGCCTGGGGGTGGGGACCTGAGGTCCCACCAACCTCCTCAGTTCTGCCCATGTGATGTTTTTATTCCAGTGTCCCTTACCTGGTGAAGAAGAGAATGGTGATAGCCCTGCCATCTGTGGGGGGGTGTGCTGGGACGAACACCAGAAATGGCAGCGTGTGGGACCCCCAGAATGTTCCTCCCAGGAGTGTCTGTGCCCACGTTTGCCCGTACGGTGCACGCACTGCGGTGAGCCCTGGACCTCATGCTGCCCATTTCACATTCCCCAAGGGACAAACCCCACATCCCAGCACAGCTGACAGCAGGGGTTGGCACCTCACATTCCCAGGAAAAGCCTTTCCCCCCATGGCTGCTGCACAGTCCAAAGGGAGACTCATCCTATTTTTTAATCTTTTCCTCCGACTGTGGGAGCGTTGCCCCGGCCAGGGCCCCCTCCCCCTCTGGCAAGGCGGGGGATTGGATCAGACGATACAGAGTGTGCATGCTGAGAGTGAATCCATTTTCTCTCCTCCATCTCCCCAGAATAAATTAGAATTTGCCTGATTTAATAAAATGGCTTCATCTCTCTGCCATCTTTTCTGTCTCCCATGCGTTTCATCCCCACCCCCACTGGAAAATAATAGATCTGGCCTGTGTCAGGTCCTGGCTGGGGCTGGGGCTGGTGATGGGCTGTGTGGGGCCGCTCAGCACCAGCCACTCCTCCTGCCCGGGGCTCCTGCCAGGACAGCACAGGATTTGTCCCTGTGTCTCCATTTCCTTATTGTCCAGGGCAGTGGCTGTAATTGCTGTCGAGGTCAGTGTAATTTACTGTCCATCTGTCATGAACCTGCCCTCGTGGGGGATGTGACTGGCATGCAGAGTGTTTGGGGATGGGGATTGTGCAGCCCAGACCTGCCCCAGTGCTGTGCTCTGTAACTGGCACGTGTGTGTGTGTGTGCAGGGAGCAGGGCCGAGTGCGCCTGCGGATGCCAAGGAGAGGTTATTGTCCAAATTCAGATGGTTTCACTACAGCCAACTCTTCTCTCACATGGATCTGGTGGTTCCATTCCTGTTTTCCAGCCTGATTTTTCCTTTCCGTTCTGACACTAATTGCGCCGGGCGCGTTGGGAGCGGCGGCTGCTGAGCGGGACTGGCTAAGTGTTGAGAAAGGTTTTAAAAACAGACTGAACTCTTCCTTAATGAGGCTCAATCGTGCTCTCCTCCGGGTGGTTTTGTTTTGCTGATCTGTCAGTTTTTCAAGGATTTAATTGCACTTTTTTCATATTAGTCTTTGAAATGGGGCTAAGCAGCTTTCTGTAAAACACAGCACAAAGAGGAGAGATGCTTCCCTGTTTTCTTGCTTTGCTTTCATCACTCCAGGATCATCATCTGCTACTGGCTACTGGGACCCCACAGTAGTAAAGAACAGAATTTATGAGAGCAAAGGGCAAGGTTGGGCCACTGTGGTGGCCCCGAAACTGGGAACCCTTGGCTGGTGGTTGTCTTTGCCTCCCAGCTTCTCCAGCTGGCTCTGGTTGGGTCGCTGCTCATGCTAATCCTAGACCTTCCTAACGCTGGTTTTGAAGGAAAAAGTAGGAGGCAAAGGAGGGCTGAAGAGCACTGAAGTGGCTTGTCCAGTGTAGCTCATTTCCTGCAGAAATTACACAAAAATGAGTCAGAACTGAGCTGTGATGCTGCGGAATGGTCAGAGCCTCCTGGAGCAGTGGAAGTTGGCAGTGCCTCTGGAAGCCACCAAGCCCAGGCCCTGCTTAGAGCCAGGCCTGCTGGGGCTGTCTCTGCTGAGGTCTGAAGCACCTTCAGGGATGGAGACCCCGGGTCTCTGTGGGTCCCAGTGTCCAGCTGCTCCATGCCCGGAGTCCATGGCAGGGGATGCCAAGCAGATGATGCTGGGATGGGAGGAGGCAGGAGAGAGCAGGCAGATGTGTCCATGAGGCCGTCATCTTTATGGCATAGAGGAAACACGTTTGAAGCAATCAGAATGGAATCCTTAATGCTTTCCCTGCTCGTGCTCCCCTCGGGGGCCAGGGCTGCCTGCGCCGTTCAGCGCCGTCCCTGCTGCACACACTATTTTTAACCAAGGCTTTGTTTTGCAGAGGTGCACAAAGCTGCTGCTGGGTTTTCCCGAGGATACTGATGAATAGCAGAGCAGTGAGAGCTCCAAGCCACCTGGCAGGGTCTCTCCTTCCTTAGCCTGCAATTCATTTTTACTTCTCTTTGCATTTACATTTCCTTTTTTCCACTTTTTCTTCCTTTCCTGTAGCTTTGTTTCTTTTATTTCTAGTGTCAGCCTAACAAAGCCCCGTTTCTTTTCTCATTCTGATGTGTGTCTGCCTCCCTGTGAGCTCCAAGCACACCTCTCATGAGGATGTAAAATCCAAGAACCAGATCTCTGAGATTTCAAAATAAAATAAAAGTAAACTCTGCTTTAAAAACACTTTAGCAGGAAAGTCAGGCTAATTGTAAATCAATGAGTCTTAAAATGCAGCATTGATCTCCAGTTAGAAGTTTGAAGGGGAAAGCAGTAATTACTGCACTGAAGGTAGATCTTTTTTCTCTTAGCAACTTCTGGGCAGAAGGAAGGCTCATTAGGGCAGCACTTCGGAATCTGAGTAATTAGTTTAAAAAGTACTTTTGTGGTGTTATTCCCATGGCTAGAAATTATCGTAGTTTTCACAGATTTATAGTTCAGCTCTGATAAGGTTTGTTTTATTATTGTGTTTGGTGAGGGAGATCCTTCCTACCCAATCACCTGATGAAGATCCAGAGTGTGGGTCAGGCTGGGAAGGACTGTGGGCACACAGGCCATCTTGCTGGCAGGGGAGACTCAGCCTGGATAGGATGGAGCTTTAGCTCTTTGTGAATGTGTTCAGGCCAGCAGACCAAACGAAAACTGAGCAAAGTCTTTATGAATCAGAGCAGAGCCTCTTACTCCTTGTGAACGTCATTGGTCTCCTGTCCAGTTATCTGCAAATGGGGAAAATGGCCCAGAAAATCTCTCAGGCTTCATGAGACCATGACGAGCTCTGTGCTGCTTTGTTGGGCCATTCCCTGTGCTGCCTCTCAGGAAAGCAGGACTGGTCTGCCAGGCTGGACTCATGAAAGCCCATGGCATTTCTCCACTCAGCTGCTTCTCCCCATGAGCAGTGTGATCCTGCTCTCCTTTTCCAGGCTGAGGCTGAGGAAGCAGCTCTGCTTGGGATGTGGGTGCAGCCCCTGTGACATGGGCTGGGTTCGCTCTGGAAGGTGGGATAGGGCAGAAGTACCCAGGTCTTGTTTTTCCCTGACAAAACTTTGGGGAACTGACCATCGAATTAGCATTGATCTGTGTGTGGGGAGGCTTTGTGGCATGGCTTGTGAGGCCCTGCCTGTCCTTGGGGAGCATGTTTGTGCTTCTGCTCATCTCCCCAGTGTGTTAAATTGAGGTAGTCACACAGTCTGACTTCTCAATCCCACACCTCTGGCTGTGGCTGATCCTACTCAATAAATAATTTCACACAAATTATTCAGTTTGGAGGGACTGTCATAGATCTGATTCTGCAGCTGAGGAAAGGGGAAGGTCTCTGAAGGTGGAAAACCCTTGTGTGGCATGAAGCCTGCTGGGAAGTCAGCTCAAGAAGAATTAGAAACCCTTTAAATAAATGCTTACTTGACATGACTCTGTCTCCCCCAGTCTAACAAGCAGAGAAGCGAATGGCAGCCGCTGGCCAGAAATTGATTGCATTAATTGATATGCCAATAAGAGAGCTTGTTACATCCGCCATTGGTTAGGAGGCCGGCTAACAAGTCCCGCTGATCAATGGAACCAATAAAGATTTCATCCATTAATGAGCAACATGGTAATTAATGTTATCCATAAACCAATTAGCCTGGGTAGCTAATGTGCTGGTTAGCACAGCGAGTGACGGAGCTGTGGGTGGGCAGCAGTGTGGAGGGGACATCACCACCTTGGTACAAAGGGGACGTTGTCACCTCCCAGTGTGGAGGGGACATCACCTCTCCAGTGCAACCATGGGGCTTGAGGCAACAGCTGTCTCCCTCTAGGCCTCCCAGAGCCAGGGAGCTGGGAGGGTGGCTGGTGGGATGGGTCACATGGCTGGAAAAGGACATTTGACTCAGATTTTCAAGGCAGTTTCAATAATTTCTTTCCCTTTTTGGAACCTTTGTGTAGCACACGAGGACCTTTCCCACTTCTGACCTGTTCTTGGAGATGTGTAGGTTTCCATAGCTTTTGTTCCATGGTGGAAGGCAGCATTCGTGTCCCTGTTCTGTCTCTGGGAAGCTGCTGGCACCCCCCGAGCTCCCTGCACCCCAGGGCCCTCCCTGGCCACGGGTGCTGCTGTGCATTCCCAGCACCATCAGTACCACTAACAGTGCTGGCACAGGTAACACAGTGTGTAGGTTGAAGGCTGCTGCCTAAATCCACTCGCTGGGGGCTTTCCCCTTGTGCCAGTGCCACCATGGCATTGGGACTGTCCATAGGCATTGAGGCAGCAGGTGTGGGAGCAGCCCCAGGCCCTGGGCAGCGTCAGTCCCGTGGCTCCGCTGTGGAGTTACCTTGGATTGTTGGCTATTGACCCTGGAAGACCCCTTGTGGATTCTCTAATTGAAAATTAATACCAGATCAATGCTATGGGCAATTTGCATATTGATCATAAACAACTTGGAAGGCACCAAGTGTGTGTTGGATCAATGGCACTGCGAGCAGGCTGCAGAGAGAGCGTCCCCACCACGCGCCCCAGAGGGTCGTGCCATGGAAGGTGGTGAAGGCTGTGCTGGTGGTGGAGCAGCAGGACACCAGCAGTGTCGGGACAGGGATGGTTTGTGTCAGACCAGAGCCTCAGCACGGAATTCCCAGCCTTTTCCTGTGGCTCCCTTTGGACAGGGAACAAGGGTAAAGGTTGTTTGCTTATCTTAACCCAAACACTGGAGTCCATAGGCATCCCACGGAGCAGGTGGTGGCACCGTGTCCTGGGCACAGGGGCTGGGGGACCTCACAGCCACACTCGGCATCATCCCTCCCTCTCCCCATCCCACTGGCTCCCCCTCCCTTCCCTCCTCCGCTGTGCAACCTGATACGCTCGTTTCAAATAGAGGTTTCCAAAAGCAGGGTTGTTGTTTTTCTGAGGGCACCAGAAGGGATCCCAGCAGTGACTTTTCCCTGACATTTTTGTCTTACATTTGCTCTGTGAGGGCAGTATGTAGATCCTTCTCTGTCTGCTCAGGACATTCACAGGTTGTTTCAGGATAGGGCCATAAGGTGCCTGGGCAGGCACTGTGTTGCTGGGCACTCCACATCTGGAGCACTGTATAGTGTGAGGCAGAGCCTCAGACCCTGCAGGGAACTGCCTCTGACCTGGCCACAGAGCAGGGGCAGTGGGGAGCAGAGGGAGGGCAGGGCTGGAATCCTGCCTGGCTCAGGAGCAGCTGGGAAGCCTCTGTGCATCTGATTAGCACCTTACGGGGCTTTCATTGACTCAGCCGTGCTGCGCTGATGAACTGAGGCTGGGGACAAGCACCCGTAATTGAGAAAAATAAATTCTTATCACAGGCCTCTGCTGGAGCCACCACCTGTGCATGCGCCTGGTTCAGGTTCCAGGAGCAGATCCAGTCCCCAGAGCACCCAGGTCAGCCTTGTTAGCAGGAAGGAGCCAGGCTGAGGAGCTGCAGGCACTGAGCGGCATCCCAGAGTGGCTGAAAGTCTCTGTCTACCCAGTCCACTGGCATGGTCCACCCAGTGCTACCTCTGGGCTTGGCCACAGACTGGCAGCTTGAGAGTGCCCTCAGCATCTCCTTGGGAGCTCCCCTGTGCTGTTCCCTTTTTCTTGATCCTCTGTGTGTCACCTGGGAGCTGGAACAGTCGTTCAACTCCCTTCATTGCAACCTGAGATTTGATGGTGAGTGTAAGATCCTTTCCTGATGTGTGAGGGGGCACATGGGCATCATAAGAGAAGGGGTTTTGTGATGCTATAAAAAAAAAGATTAAGGTATCATTTCCCTGAAAAGAAACCCATCTGCTGTTCTAAATTAAAAGGAAAACAAAAGAAAAGTCCAGGGTTCGTAGGGCCCTGCAGCTCAGTGTGGCACAGGGCCATGTGGGGCAGCCCCTTCCCCACTGCAGTGGGGCTGTGCTTGGGTTTCCTCGGCTTGTCACTGCCTCCAGGTTCCACCCGTTCCTCGGGGCTGTGGAGCTGCCTCTGCCAGTGCTTGCAGCAGTGGGGAGGTGAGTGGAAAGGCTTCACTTGACATTCTCTGACCTCCTGGTGCAGCTGAGTGCTGGAGAGCCAGTGCTGAGATTGCAGTCGCTTTCAATTACCCAAAGCCAAGAGAGGTGGAGAAAAAGGGACTGTTGGCTCCAGGAAGCTGAAGTCGCTGCTGCTGAAAGCTCGTTAGTACAAGGGGAAAAGCAATTACTGACGTTCTGCCAGTGCCACTAACCCAAACCTGGGGAGGGACAGCCCAGCCCAGCCCAGGCCATGGCTGTCCCTGCTGTGGCAGGTGATGTGGGGCCCTTCGAGCATGCCCTCAAGGACAGCTGCAGGGCCATGGGGTGTCTCCCCTCCCTGTTCTCCTCAGCAGGTGTTTGCTGTACGTGCGAGAGCTCACCTGAGTTACCCGCTCCCTCTTCTGCACCAACCCAAGTGGGGTTTGGCATCATGTCAGACAGTCATGGAATCTAGTCAAGAACAAACAGACCAGACAGCGTGTGTCAGACCCACTGGGACTCACCCCATGTACAAACCATCCTTAGGGACATCCGCTTAGAACTGTTGGGCTCTTTTCTACCTTCTTTGTAACAGGAAACTTTCCTCAGTGAGAACAAGAAGAGGTGATTTGCCCTGCACCCTGTGCCCAGCTGTGACTAGTCCTGCTCCCCTGCCCCAGGTCAGCCCCACTGCTCCCCTCTGCTGCCCTGGGTCTCTGCTGGGACCTTGTGGGACCACGGGCTGCAGGAATATTTTAATTGTCCTTAAACCAGGGTACTGCAATTATGGCTTTCCTAAGTTTTTAGCTGAGCTTAAAGAACTCCAAACATGCTGAGGCTGGGAAATGGTTGGGTAGGGGGACAAAGAGGGTCAGCAAGATATTAATTAACTTTTCCTTGGAGCGATACCATGGAGAGGGAGAACAGAGTAGGAGTTATATATTTAAAAAAAAACTAAGCAGAAAGAGAACATTTTAGTACTTGATTTAAGTGTGGTTTGTGATGATGGTGGGTTAAGGTGTTTCAGAGCTCTCCTGTGCATATCCAGCCCTTAAGGCTAAGCATGAATTAATTATAACTCATTTTTGTTACAGTTACAGTGTTCTCAAGATGTACCTTGTTGTAGAGTTGTTAAAGTTGGCTTTTAACTTCAGCTTGGCCTCGGCACTGGTTTTGTTTGTGGATCTCCACAGTTTTTCTGGAGTGAGCCCATTCCCAGTGAACACAAAGCTCCGCTTACCAGGGGCACCTTGGTCTGCTGGTGCAGCCCACTGGGGGCCTGCAGAACTCTTCTCCCGGGGAACAAGCCACAGTACAAGGTGAAATGGCCTCAAATTGTGCCAGGAAAGGTTTAGGCTGGATATTGGGAAAATTTTTTCCTGGAAAGGGTTGTCAAGCCCTGGCACAGCTGCCCAGGGCAGTGGTGGAGTCCCCATCTCTGGTGGGATTTAAAAGCCTTGTGGATGTGGCACTTGAGGACATGGGTTAGTGATGGCCTTGGCAGTGCTGGGGGAACAGCTGTGATCTTAGAGGACATTTCCAAGCCAACTGATTCCATGATTCTGTGAAACACACTGTTCTCTGCTCAAGCATTTCCACTGTGTGTTTTCAGCGGAGGGCCAAGGCTTGCACTGGGCACCGCGCTGCCCGTCCCTGCCATTGCTGTGCCATTGCTGTGCTCCTGCCTTGTCACCTCTGTGAGACCAGCTCCTCCATCCTCTCCCTTCCACAGGTCCTCTTTGCGTCTGGACCCTTGTCCCGCGGGTCTCCACGTGGAGGCCACTCTGTGCTCTCCCTGCAGACCTGGAGCTGGAGATGGGCTCTTTTGTTTTGCTGTTTGATCTGTGTTTGTGTTTTTGCATGTGCCTCCTTTCCAGCTGATTCCAGTTTGGACTAGGTTAAACTGTGAAAAATACTGTTTAAAAGAAAAAAAGAAAGGAACTTGTCAAGATGCATTTGTTAGATCACGTTTAAAATGAAACAGAATTGAAGGTAGTTTTTGTCCAAGGAAGGGGAGGCAGAAAAGCCGTCAAGCCGCAGGAGAAAGCCCCTCCTTTGTTGTCCTCCTGACATTGACATGTAATTTTTCATGGTTATTTGGGCTGGAAAATGGAGGGAAAGGGAGAGATGGGCTTGCGATTATTTCCCGTAAATGACAACACAATCACATCACGCTCCACTACAAACAAGCTCAAGGAATTTGCCTTTTTTTATATATTTCATGTGTGAAAATAACAGCAACTGTTCTAGTCCTGCTGAAATTCAAGGGAGTAAGTCCCTGGTGGGTTCCATTGGCTTAAAATCTAGCCCAGTTTGCAAAAAAGATGGACAGCCTTGTTGCCAGAAATGGGAAGAAGGTAATGCTGTCCCAGGGAAGGGGTTCTTGGTCCTGGCTGCCCCATCCCTGTGAGTGTCCAAGGCCAGGTTGGACAGGGCTTGGAGCAGCCTGGGCTGGTGGGAGGTGTCCCTGCCCATGGCAGGGAGTTGGAAGGAGATGAGCTTTAAGGTCCCTCCCAGCTCAGACTGTTTTGTGACCCTCTGATGGCTCTGTCAGCTGAGCGAGGCATAGTCAGCATTTCTGTTTGTCAGGGAAAGCAGCAGAGATGCTCCAGCCATGCTCTGAAATGGAGCTGTCTGGGAAATAAGTGTCGTTAATCCAAGGTACACACAGGATTGTATTGTTCTCCTTGCAGCCCTTTGTCAGGTGGGACTCACTCACCGGCTTTGCATCCAGGCTGAAGCTCTGTGGCATTTCTCTCAGAATTGTGCCTAGGGCTGCCTTCTTATTGCTTGAAGTCCTTCTTTTTCTTTCAGGAAAGCAGTAGGAATAAACAGATTGCTGTAGAGTAATCCTGTTAGGAGCTGGCATGGAGGGTATTGGAGTACATACATGCATCTGGAGTGGGAGCTGAGGTTAGACTCCCATCCTGGGCTCTGCCTCTGCTGTGTTCCCACAGCTCAGTGTGGGCATGGTTTGAGACAGAACCACACTTCCCTTGGGGACCCTTTCTGAGTCACCAGCACCAGACCCTGCACGGTGGCCGTGGCACAGCCTGGGGACAGCCGAGCTCCTCCTGGGCTGCCAGGGCCTGAGAGGTCATCAGCCCCCTGTGGACCACCCTCCTCCTCCCTACAGACCCAAACCGCAGCACGTCTCCTCCCAGGGCCCTGGGGGACTCACATTAAACTAGTTTAAAGCAGGCTGGGTGGTGGGACCCCGCGGTGGGACCCCACAGCGGGCGGCACGTGGCGGTGCCAGCGCGGTGTCTGTGCCACGCAGCCATCGCTGTCCCCTCCCCAGCAGCTGCGGCGTGCGGTGCCCAGCCAGGTCTCAGCCCCGTCTTTCTGCAGGCTTTTTCATCTCCTTACCCTGAAAACGAGAGCATCAGGGATTCTTTTTGTTCCAAAGGAGTGACCCTGTGTACAATTAAAACTTGTTTCTGGTAAACCTCATTCCAGGAAAGATGAGCTTTTAACAAAAGGCTTTTGACAGCTGCAGGGTATTTCATTTTTTTAATGCCGAATGAAAAATCAATACATTTTTCTAGGTTATACATATTCAGAACAGGCTTGATATTTCCATTATAATGGAAAATGGGTGTCTGCACATCTCGCCTGTCAGAGCTGCACCGCCGCATTTTCCAAGCCACTGCTAAATATTTCAAACCTGATTTGATTGTGGTTCATGACAGCTAATGTTTCTCAGCTCTCGAGCCTGCCGGAGGGTGGAGAGGCAGCGCACACTCTTTCTCTCCCATCCCTACACTTCTGCCACCCCTGAAATGCCCCTTATCCCTTCAGATAAGAGGTCTGGGTTTGTTAAGGAAAACCTGACTGAGAGAATGAGAGGTGAGAGGTCTTGGGCTGTTAAAGCTCGTCTGGATCCCATCAGCGTTTGCCGACTTCTCCAGCCCTCAAACTTCCTGAGTCTGGGCAGGGGCAGCCGGCAGCATCCCGGTCCTGTGCAGCAGTGAGAGCTATTCAGGCACATTTCGGTGTGTAACTGAGTCAGAGGTTCCCTGACCTCTGCAGAAAACAGATACTTGTGATTTTTGCAGACTCTTCTGCTCTCCCCCCACTCCCCGCAGTGAACGGTTTAATTTTAAATTAAAAGGAAATACTGCTTTCTAAAATGATTTATTCATGAAGAAAGCAAAGAGTCTTCCTAGGATTTTGCATGCGGCAGGTGGGATGTGATGGAAAAGCAGCTCCTCGGGCTCCAGGGGCTGCACTTGCTTGTTCTTGGTATTGACCTCAGCCCTGGCAGTTGGAAAATTCCTTTTAGAAGTTATTAATAAAGCATCATGGACTCGGGAATGGAGCTCTGGCATGGAGACACATGCATAAGGGTGTGTTGTTTGGATTTCATGGGGGCACGATTCTTCATACAAATCTCAGAACTCTTCTTGCACCTCTGAAGTCCCAAAAGTGTGTGCAGCTCTGGAGGGTGGGGTGTCAGCTGGTAATGAAAGGGTCATGGTGACTTGGAAGTAAATTCCTCACATCTCACCACCCGTGGCTCATTCAGCCTTGGGAGCTGATCATGGCATGGTCTGCACACTCAGCTGCAGGTGGGTTCTGTGGACTGTTACATAAGGACAGTCATGGGCTCTGCTTGTGTGCAGTGTGGGGACAGTGTGACACCAGGCTTTGCAGGCAGTGACAATGGAAGCTCCTTGTGGTGTCCAGTGGATTGAGGGAGGAGCAGACCTTTCCCTACCAGTTGTGCTGCTGGCCTTGTTCTCACAGAGGGGTGCCCTAAAGAAGCACAGAGGGTGGGTGGTTGGGTGCCTTCACACAGATGTTTGCCCCTCAGACCTGCCCTGCACCACGAGCTGCTGCTGCAGGTCAGCCACTGTGGGGCTGTCCCCAGAGATTGGGCACAGGCCTCTTGGGAGCAACAGCTTTGCTGCTTCTACTGTCAGTGTTGAGGTCTCCTTGCCAGAAGCTGGGTCAGACACAGGGTGAGCCCACATGTGCTGAAAGCAAGTTCTCAGCAGATGGAGCCCAGCAGAGTGCACAGAGCCAGTGGAGGGGCTGTGCCCACCATCCCTGGGCTCAGGGGAACACCAGTGGCTGCAGCACAGGTCAGGCTGAGTGGTGAGCGGGGCTGTCTGAACGTTCCAGAGGGTCTGCTGGAAGGGGATCACAAGGCAGCTGGAGCTAATGCTTCCCATTGCCTGGGACCCTGTGCCAGAGGCCCTGGGAGCAAAGTGCTGGGCAGGGCTGGTACCAGGGCCTTCCCCAAGTGGTTCAGAGCCTCCCTGGGCAGACATGTTGGACTCTGCTCTCTCCCTATCCTGCTTTATAAAAGTTACTCTTCAGAAAAAAGCAGTTTTGCATAGTGCAGGATGAGGGTTCAGATCTGGATCTGCTCCCTGCCTCCCTGCCCAGCACAGGGTGTTCACCCAGGAGCAGGTCATGTCCTCAGAAAGGAGCATTCATGGGGCTGGGGCTGAGGAGTGTTTGGTGCCAGGGATGTGGGGCCTCAGCCTGAGCTGGTAGGGGATGGACACAAAGGGCTGCAGCCCCAGCCATGCTGGGGACTTGCATTTGTAGCCTTGTTTTTTAATAATTTTCTCCCATTATTGGTATTCATGGCTCACATTTTTCCGGTTACTGTCAGCCTGGGCTTTCATCCATTTTAAAGAGCTATTTTTTCCCTTGTTGATGATGATGATGATGGTATAAAGACAGATGGTGTAACTGCTTATGAATGTCCTGTTTTATTCCCCTTGAACCAGACAGCGCACTTGAAGACGTGTATTATTTCCACATGCTCAGGCTGGAGCCCAGACAGGGCTGAGCCTGGCTCGCCCTTCCTCTTCCTCCCTTGCCGATGCTGACACCTCCGGGTCGCAGCCGGCAGTGCTGCCTTTGTTGTTGAGCTGGGCCAGAGCTCCGGGCTCGGGGGACTCTGGGACGGGGGTCAGCACTGAGAGCCATGGCAGGGCCGGGGCCAGGGCAGTCTGTGATGGCCACGGGGAATGAGCCATGGCAGGGGGGTGTGGGCCATGGGTGGTGGGAGCCATCTCTGCACCCTGTGCAGGGGGGCCAGGGACCATCTGAGCCAACAGAGAACACTGAATGTCTGGAGAGAGGTTAAAATGATGATTTAAAGAAAATACAGAAACCCGTTAAAGAAGGTTTTCAGTAAAGCCAGCTAAAATATGCTTCCAGGGCAGCTGCCCCAGCAGACACTCTTGCCCTACTTGAAGTCATTTGAAGACACCAGGGTGGTGGTGTTGGGGTGGGGGTGGTTTGTTCTGTTCTTTCCCTAGAGTGGAAAAAAAGATTGGAATTTTAATTTCTGAAACGTGAACCCAGCTGCTGGTTTCACAGCCCTTCTCCCAGCAAACCCGAGCGCTGGGCTCACATGGCAGACTGCCTGTCTCACCCCTCCATCAGTGATTAGTGTCTTTCTACATGTTGAGTGCCTTTGTCAGCACTGCCACCCCTCTCACTCCAGAGTCCTGTTTTCCCAGGGAAAGCCCACGGGATCCCTACAGCTCTCAAGAGTTCCCAGCTTTTAAAAGAGTGAAAGGAGCAGAGCATAAATCACAGGGCTTCCACCCGATATCAGCTGATCTCTGGATGCTTTTAAAAGTTCCTCCCCAGTTTAGGCTGACACATCTTCAAAGTGCACTGCTGAGTATCTGCAAGCTCCTAATACATATTTTTGATCTGAATTTCTAGTCCTGTCTTTGTTAGGGTGCGGGTGGGAATGGTGCTTGAACTGGTAGGTGAGTCAGGTAAACCTCAGGATAGCCTGGGAATTACCATGACCAGATAATGCAAGTTGAAATTATAAACTATCCTGCCTAAAAATTGATATAATGTCCTAGAAGTGCCCCTTAGCCCAGTGGTGGGGTAACCCCTGTCAGCTACACATAAATAGCCATGATAGTAGATGGTGATGTGGCTGTTACCCCTGGTGTAAGGGGTCTGGCAGCCACAGCACCCTTGCTCCCCGTGTCCCACCTGGTGAGGTGCCTTGGCGTGGGGCTGGACCACGCTGGGTCAACACGCTCCGTGCCCAGCCTTGGCACATTGTTGCTGTTGTTATGGGCAGGGCCAGGGTGCTCTGCGTTTTGTTCTGAGCTCTCAGTACTTCACTGAGCGTTGGCTCTCCTCTGTGCTTCAGCACCTGCATGGTGCTGCCAGTGTTGCCAAACTCTTGCCCTGACTGGGATGGAGGCAGAACCCCTAGCAGGTTCCTCCCATGCCTCGTGTCTGGGCCATAGTTGCAGCAGACCAAGCTGCTTCAAGCTTAGTCTGAGCAGGAGGGATGGGATGTGGTGTGTCTGCAGTGAACTCGGGCATCTTGGTGACCAGGGGCAACACTGAACTGCATCCCTGGGGCCAGAGAGCTTGTGATGAGGGTGAGGAGGAAGGATGAGGCTGAATATGCTGGAGGCTCCGGCCAGTCCCTTGCACTTCTCTAATCCGTGGTGTGACTGGGTGAAACCTTCTTGTAGAGACAACCGTGCCACTGTACATGACACCTCAGGGCGTGAGTAGCTCCGCTGGTAGAAATGGGTGAGATTCTTCATTTTGTCTACGTCTCTCACTTCCTTCCTCTGTAGTTTTTGTCTTGACCAGCGAGCAGGTGTGCTGGGAGAACACTCAGTGACATTGATGCCTCTCACCCAACACTTGTGCACAGCCTTGGCTGTTGCTCTTACTCAGTAGCAGCTACTTGCTCTCTGTTCTGCCTTCCAGGTCTGTGTTACACTTTCTGCTTCTCTTGTTTCAGAAGAACCCAGTGAGGATGTGGACGGGCCCAACGAAACAACTGGTGATGCTGAGGAGCCCACCAAGGAGCAAGAGGGTGGAGGGGACAAGGACCAGAGTAAATGGACAGGTACAATTCTGTGATACAGCAGAGGTGGCATTTGGTCCCTCTTTTTTTAAAATCGAGAAAAGGGAGGTGGGAAGAGCAGCATTCCACAAAACCCTTCTTTAACTGACCACAACATGGCAGTGTCAGTGTCAGTGTGATGTAAAGTCCTCTGTGAAGGCTCTGGGTGTAGCTTCATGACATACTCAACAGTCTGAGTCGTGGTGAGTGGTGTGTCCTCCCTCCCAGCCCCAGGCTGGTGCTGGGCATTGTGTGCTCCAGAATTGGACCCAGGCAGTGGGAATTGGCAGCTGGGAGAGGAGGAGGGAGAAGGGGTCAGCCCCTCATGACAGCAACCAGCACAGGCTGGGGTTAGGCATATCATTTGGTGATTCTGTGATTGTGCCCCTGTGGAGAGGGTCATCTGTCTCCTCAGCTGGCCCTTGCTGAGGGCCAGAGTAGGTGCAGAACCTGAGATACTGGAGGCCAGGACAGAGCAGTTCTGATTCCTGGGTCCTGCTTGGTTGGCAAGCTCAGGGTTGGTCAGTGTGACACCCCAGTCTGTGCAGAGATCCTTCCTCCAGGCAGCCTTCTCCTGCTGCTTTCATGTTTGCCTCTTGGTGAGCCCCAGACAAAGATGTTTTGTCTTACATGGTCTTCATAAGGGTGGAATGTGGTGTGACATGTCTACAGTTCTAATCTTAGCCCATCTCAGTCTCACTCAATGGAAGGTGTGAGGGAGCGAGGGCCTTACTGGGCCTTACTGCTTGTTGGAGATCGTGCTCTCAGTGTGGGCTGCACTCAACAAGGTGTTTCTGTGTGTTCCTTCTTGTCACAGACCCATTCTTCACCCAGAAATACAGGTTTTACTTGGCTCTAGGTGGTTTTTAATCTCGTGTGAGATTTTGTGATCCTGAGCACAAGCACTTTGTGAAGTATCACAGAAAAGGGGAAGTATTATTTACTGCTTACATCTCTTTGGGGGTAAGTAGGGCCCTTTGCCCAAACCTGAAGTGCTTAAAAAGGCTGTTCTATGTGAAAACGTTATTTTTATATCTCAAAATATGTAAGGAAAAATCAGGAGCTTGCTTTTTAAACTCTTTACTGTCCAGAATTGGGTTGTGTTTATTACTTCACTGTACTTGGGAATTCCTAACCCAGTGTTTGTCAGCCAAGGAGCAGATCAGAAATGGAGCAGCTCCATCAGGTCTGCCAAGGGAACTGTGTGGGGAGTAGGCAGAGTGGGCATGTGAGCCCACAGAGCACAGGACCAGCCCTGCCTGGAGCACGGCCTCAGCATGGCGTGTGATGTGGTGGTGCTGAACTCAGGTCCTGCTTCCAAACGTGTAACAACACCCTGAACTTTAAAGCATTATAATGTCACCCAGGGTTGCTGTCCGGTGGGTGCACAAAACAGGCACCACACCTCGATTGTTTCTCTGATTGTTTCTCCTTTCAGGAGCATGGCTGTGTTGCTGGGTCCTTCTGGACCTCAGATATGGGAAGGAATGGATGCTGAGTCAGGTTATTCCTGACAGCTGCAGAGAGCCAGGTTCCAGGGACATGACATGCCCCAGTACCTGTGGGGCTGTGAGCAGTGAGGGGAGCTCTCACTGGAGGCTGCCAGTGCTGTGCCAGTCCACTCCCAGCAGCAGGGGAAGGCTGTGACCACGGTGGAGTCACAAGGCTGAAGAGCACGAAGCCTTCTCTGCATTCACTTTGACTGAGCAGAGCCCATGTCAGTGGCACGGTGGGGACAGCCTGTCCCCCAGCTGCCAGGGAACGGACTGCAGAGCCCCTGGTGACACTGAACGTTGTCCCTGACCTTCTGCATCATACCTGGGTGCTGGGAGACAGTGCCTGGAGCATCTTAGACCTGCCAGCTGCTCTGTCTTGTGCTGTGCAGAGGAGAGGGGAGGTGCAGCGAGGCTTGTCCCTGGCCGGAGGAGTGGCTGGGGAACCGCACACCTGCCAGCTCCATTTGCCCCAGATTTTCCTGGGAATTGACCAAACAACTGTTTGTAAGTGCTGATGGGAAGATAATGAGATGAACAGTCGACTCGGATTTGTCAGGAACAAATCATGTCAACACGACCCAATTTCCCTCTGTGTGAAGAAGGTCCTGTTTGCAGTCAGTGTCTCCTTGGGAAGGCTTTTGATGCCGTTTTTCAGGACAGGCTGAAATGACGCACAGACATTGTGGTATAGGTGATAATGTTGTGCCATGGGTGGGTTTCATCAGCACTGGTAAACTATCCCTTCCTGAGCTGGGGTGTTGGGGAATGTGGGGAGCAACTTCAGAAAGCCCAAACAGCAGGAATGACCCAGAACAGAACAGCATCCTCTGGGAGGAGAAAATGGAATGAACAGGTTTATTTGACCCAAAAAACGACCAAAAAAGATAAGTCTTCTTGTGCATGAAATGCGTCTGAAAGGAAGGAAATAATTTGTTCTTCATGTTCAGGATACAGACAACAAAACACAATGGGCTTAAATTGAAGGGAGAAAGATTGAGGTTTGATAATAAATAAAAAAAATCCTCCTGTACAGCCTGTGAAGCACTGGAGTGGGTTTTCTGGGAAGGTTCCTCAGAGGTCTTTCAAGAAGATTAGAGGAGCTGCTGTCAGGGAATGAGGCAGGCACAGTCTCTCCTGCTTTGGATGGACTGGCTGACCTTCGGAGGAGCCTCTGAGCCCGGCGACTCTGTGAAGGTGGAGATGGGGGCGGGAGAGGTGCAGGCTCAAAGCCATTGACTGGCGTGTGGAAGGGGAGGGGGGGACAGACCCAGTTGCTGTTCATCACCTTCAATTTGATCATTATGTTCCTCTGCAATTTGCTCCCCTTTGTGCCTCGGTTTCCTCACTGCACACAGGAGGTTTATTTCTTCCACTTTCTTCAGGGTTTGTGAGATCTGTAATGAAATGCCAAGTTCCCCTGGTCAGCTCCCTGCCCAGTGCAGAGGTGAGAGGCTGTGCTGTGGTGGGGACAGCCTGGCTGCACCCTGCACCAGGGGCAGTGTGAGCACCAAGGGGCAAAATTCTGGTTTCATTGCAAATTAGTCAAAATGTCCCAACTGCAAAATAAATGTTTCAATTCATTCTTTATTTTTAAATTGGAATAGTGCGAAGCAGAAACATTTCTTAAGGTGATACTTTCCAGTTGAGTATACAAGTGGAAAACTCCATCCCAGATAAGGACTCAGTGGGTCTTGATTTCCACTGACTTCTCTGTAGCTCCTAGAAGGTTCTGGAAGATGGCAGTGCCTCCATGCTAGAGCAGGGAGGTGCTCTGTGCCCACCTCAGTGCCCCCGTCTGTGCTGGAACAGGAGGGTGCTCTGTGCATTAGACATTATCTCGTCATGACTGTCACGAGATTTACCACAAGCAAACCAGCAAGGGGAGAGGAATTGTGGCTGAGCCTGACTCCATTTTTAAGGCAAGATGTAGATGATGGATACTCAGTTGAAGGCAGGATCAGGCAGGACAGACCAGTACAAGGTCTCTGAGGTTCAGGGTGGTGCTGGTTCGTGTGTCTGACAGAGAAGCCCATCACCAGCTGCCAGAGACTCCCTTAATGCACTGTCTGTTGGGTACTCAGAGAATATCAGGGTTTTTTCCACAAAAACAAGAAACACAGTCTACTTAAAATATAGATTGAAGTGAAATCTTTCTGGAGGACTGGCCTGAAGAGCTTTTATTTTTGTTAATGATTTTTTTTTTTAATCCATGATGCTCACCTAACAGAGCAATTAGTGCAATGGAGCGTCCCTGATTCAAATCCGGGGTAGATTGCTATTAAAGGAGGTATTAATGGGCTGCCGAGAGCTGGGAAATTGTTGCAGAAAAGTGTGTTTATGGACTATGGTGCTGGCAGGCATGATTTCAATCGGCTTTGACATGTTTAACATAAATGTATACTGCACAGCTCCTGCAGTTTATGAATAATTCCTACAGGCCGACTGCCTTTCTAATTACTGAAATTGAAAAAAACAGGTCAGGCACATCCTGACGGAAATCTATTCCTGCCCCTCCCCCCGGCTGCTTTTTGCTGCTTTTTTAATATCTGGCATTTGTGGAGCACTTAATGGCCGGGATGTTCTTGGGGCCTGAGAGGCTGGGAGGAAGGGGATGGAGGGGCACGATGGAGCTGCTCTCAGCACTGGTGCCTATGCAAGGGAAACCTGGGAAAGGGCATGGGAAGCTGCCACAGGAATATGCCAAAGGTTCCTGGGCGGCAGCTCCAGCCCAGCAGCACGGCCAGGCCAGGTGGCTCCATGTAGCAGCCAGCTGGGCTCAGAGCATGCTGGGCTCTGGCAGCATCCGTGGATGCTGGGGGAGCTGATCTGAGCTGTGGGGCCACGGGGAGGTCCGTGGTACCCACCGTGCCAAGCAAAGCGCTGCCTCCACGTGCCCCTGGTGCTGTCTGGGGTCTCCCTGCAGCACCTGCTGGGTGCTCACTGTTCATAAGGAGCGAGGCAGGGCAGGCTGGTGGTGGCTGGGTACTGTGATATGAATATTTAATAGTAATTCAGCTGTGGGTACTCGCTGCAGGCAGGAAGGTATGACACAGCATTAGAAAAACAAATTATTCGGGCATTTTCAGGGCCAGAGCCTGGCGAGGCGGCAGCGGGGGCAGAGCGCGCATGGCGAGCGCGGGGCACTCACCTGCCCATCACGGGATTGTCAGACACGGCTGAAAAATGCTGTGCAGCAACAGGCAGTGCCCGGGCCTGGCAGTGTGGCTACTGCAGCTGATTAGAACAGAAGGTGTGTTCAGGGAACAAGGCTTAGACAGTATTTGAGCAGAAAACGTTGGCCCATGTGCTACTGAAGAGATGGCAGCGCTGTGGCACCGCTGGGTGCCCTGTACCCTTCCCTGGGGATCCCAGTGAACTCTGGGTGCTCCTGAGTCGTGGCAGTTCCCAGAGAATGGGTGAAACAGATACCCCGGCCCTGGATGTCAGGAGAGCTGCAGGTGCTGTAAGGGCACAGGACAGTGGCATTGCTGGCACAGGGCTGTGTGGCACAGTGGTGACTCAAGCTGGTCCAGGGGCTCGTGGTGCTGAAAAATGTCTCTGACAACACATCAGGGTGGTTTGAGCAAGGCAGCACCACCAAATGAAGAATGAACTTTTCCATCAGGCAGTGAGAGCACAGTTCCCTGGTCCCACTGAGAAGTTTCCCAGGCCAGCAGCGGGACTTTGTGGCAGGGAGTTTTTCAGAGGCTGGTGAGGAGGGTGGTGTTTAAATCAATGACAGTAGCAGAAACCCCACTGTAAATTTCTAGGGCAAGTGGCAAGCTGGTTTACGGAATTCAGGGAGATGAGAACCTCTGGCTTACGGAAAGCAGCATGAATTAATAATCATTTAATTGGCTTTTCCATTATGTTGCTGGGTTGGGAGATGGAAGTTTAGATGAAGGGGCTGTCACTGGTACTTTAGCTAAAAGATTCTGATGGCTGGGAGGTGGGTGGTAATGCCCTTCCCACCAGGATGGAGAGCAGCAGCTTGGGGGACCCATGCTGGCTTTCCCTCTGGAACCAGCTAAGGAAAAGTCCCCACGTGGAAGGAAGTGGCCATCTCACCTCTGAAATAATGCTGGGGAGGATCTCCCCTCCTCCTCTGAAGAGTAGAAGCTGCTGAGAAGAGTGAGAGCCAGAAGTGCTGTGGCAGCACCATCCAGTCACACTTGGTTGTAGGGAACATCCGTTGAGAAATTTTACTTAGATTTTAGATCTGGATTTTCCTCTAAATTGCCAAATCTAGTATATAACAATACTATCCAACACATAGGCATATGTCATACTTTAAACCATGTTCCTTTTTCTGCCCTGCAAGGCCTGGACCTTGAAGTGAGATGCTGCTGGCCATGGTCACACTACAGGTGGTATCTCCATGTGTTTGGTGCCTCACAGCCCTGCAGGACTCTGGCTCTTTATTTCTTTTGAGCCCAGGATGTTCTTTCCTGTCCTCTCTGCACAGTCAGAAGGTCCCGTGCCATTCTGGGAGCTTTGCAGGCAAGTGCTGAGCTGCATCCTCATTTCTCCAGGCAGCAGAGAGTTCTTAATTCCTCTGATCTGTGATGTGGACTGAATGTGTCACTTCATGCATTTGCCTGTTTATCAGAAACAAACTTTGGTCTCAGTGTTGAAATTCCCACCTGAGCTGTCAACTCAAAATACTTAGAACAAATCTTCCATGTGTGTTTTTCAGAATTCAGTTATTCTGGGATCTGGACAATCATCAGTAATTCTGATTTTGAAGGATTAAAGTTATGGGTTGGATCAAGTGCATTTAATAAAATTGGGTACTTTGGAGATGGCGAGGAAAAGTATATTTTAATTGCCTGTTACTAAGTCTAAGCAGGCTGCTTCCCAGTAGAAAGGACATGAGAAAATACCCTGTTGTGACTCCCAGGGTTGCAGCTGGTGTTAAGCAGCCTGTGGTTAGCTGATGGTTGGGCTGAGTTCCGTCACTGCATCCAAAAACATCCCACTGGTGAGCAGCTGGCAGTGGTTGGTGCCCAGTGCAGAAACACATTTTGGGAGCCACAGTCGCCACCTGGGGCTGAGAGGTCTAAGGGGACCCGAAGCCGTGACTGTCACTGTCATCCCTGCCTGGTGCAGGGCTGGAGTGGGGCTCACGTGGCTGCCTGACCACCCTGGCAGACCTGGGGTCTCCACCTGCCAGTCCCAGTGTCCAAACTGCCTGATGGGGCCGTCACTCAGTGTCTGAGGTCACACTGAGGAGTGGACTGTGTCAGTCGTCAGCAGCTCCCTGACCAGGGCCACTCACATCACATGGGGCTCACTGTAAGGCAGGGTGGTCCTTCACCTGCCACGGTGCTGCCTGTCAGGGGTGGTCTCTGCCTCCCCGAACCCTCCAGGAGGGACTGCATTCCTCAGCAGAGGAGCAGCGAGGTGCTGCCATGTTCCTGATGCTCCAAGCATGCTTATTATAGGAAGCAAGGAAGGCCAGCTCGGGCCCTGCAGACATCTTTAACCCCTTTTCACTTCTGAAGCCAGGGAGGGTCTCAGTTCAAGCAGTGGTCTGGACGGGACAGCCTGTCAATCCATGGGGCAGAACAGGATCTGCCTTGACATCTGTTAGTTGGCACTGATACTGCAGACTTGTTCTACACAAGGAAATGCCTGATTTGGACATTTTCATGGAGTTGGCAGCACAACAGGTCCTGTGGTTTGGGTTTCAGATACCGCCAGGACTGTACATCCATGCATGGATGCCCAGCAGGACTGAAGCACCAGGTGTGCAGCTCCAGCAGGTGCTGCAGGGGATGAGATCACCTTGAAGCCTACCAGGAGGAACTCAGCAGTCTCAGAGCTCCTCTGATCCCTGCCTCCCTCTGACACTACCATTACCCATTTGTAATACCTGTTTTCCCTCTCCTGGAACTTTGCCTCTATTTAACTGAATGTGCAGAGGTGGGGGCTGGCAGGGAAGGCAGTTAGAAATGGGGATTGTATTCCCCACTGTTCTGTGGTACCTTTGGAAATACAGCTCATGCCACTGCATAGAAGGGTCTTCGTGGAGGAATCAGTTTGCCAGCATCTTCTGAAACAAGGAGTGGATACCAGGAGGTTCACAAGGAGAGCAGGAGATAGGGGGAAGAGTGTGGGGGACCGGCCTGAGACTGCTACAGTGCCTTGTTAATCGGCAGCCAATCCATCATATTAAATATCCAGCTGTCAGATATTACCTTTCAAGTGAAAATGAATAACTCCCATTAAGGGCGAAATGGGTTTGAAGTCGATTCGAGACAGATTAAAGTACTGTTATGAATGTGTGTTCGGGGAGGAGGAGACGGGGGCTGTGTATAATATACTTGTCCTTACAGTTTTTAAATAATAGATGTCCCACAAATTTATGTACTGCAGGCAGCCAGGGTTCGGGGGAGGGGAAAGGTCAGGGCTGTGCTTCTCCCAGTGCCACAACTCAGAGTGTTTTGCTGTTGACTTCAGGACACGTTTGCCTTTCTCTATTTGGCTGGAATAAAATGGCCTTTCCTCTGCTTCTCATGGTGGGAGTGTCTGGGTCCCATAGGCTGGGTCCTGCCAGAATCAGCATTTTGGCAAGCCCACATGCTGAGAAGCAGCAGACGTGCACTCCTCTGTAGGCACAGGCTGAGCCGTCCAGCAGCGCTGCTGCTGCCAGCACAGGTGCCATTGGTCAGCCTGACAGCCACAACCACCAGTCCTCGGTGGGGCAAACTTATTCCAGAGTGCCCATGTGTAAAATGTCCTGGGACAGCCAAGGGTACGAGTTCTACCTCCTGGAGTCATTCCAGCTGCTCCTGAAGGTGACACATGGGCCTTCATGTCTGGCCAAGAATTTGTGTGTTGGACACAGTCTTGGACATAGCCACAGGTCCCAGACCCTCTTGCACCAACAGGTTGTAAGGTTGGAAGCAGCCCCCAGAAACAGCTGAGGTCTCTCTGCTTCTGGTCACCAGTCACACAGTTCCTTTGTTGTGGGAGATCATCAGCAAGAGTGAACTGGTTTTGGCCAAGTGTGCATTGTAGGACTTAGGTCAGTCCTCAGACTCATCCTCCTCCAGGTTCTTGGGGTGTATGTACAGCAGTAAATGGATGCACTGTCCAACCTAGACCTCTTTGGAGGTGCCTGATGTAAATAACTTTTTGTTGCAGCACCAGCCAGCCAGGCAGAGAAGGACCTGACAGAGCCTCCAGTGTCCTCTAAGCGGATATCATTTCCCAGCAGCTCTGAGTCACCTCTCTCCTTTAAATGGTCAAAAACTTCAGAGGAGACCAAATCAGAGCAGGTAAGGCGGAAGAACTCAGCTTTCTGTGCAGGTAATTTGTTTCCAATGTGCCAAAAGCAAAGAATAAAACGGGAGAAGGAGGATGAAAGACAATAACTGGTGGTAAGATAAGGCATCAAATTATTAAAGCCTGGCTCTAAGAGGAAAGCAGCAGCTGGAACAGCTGCATGATTCATTTGTCTGCTCCACAGATGTACCAGTGTCCGTATTGCAAGTACAGCAACACAGACGTGAACCGGCTGCGGGTGCACGCCATGACCCAGCACTCGGTGCAGCCCATGCTCCGCTGCCCGCTCTGCCAGGACATGCTGAACAACAAGATCCACCTGCAGCTGCACCTCACTCACCTGCACAGTGTGTCACCTGACTGTGTTGAGAAACTCATCATGACGGTAAGTAGCTGCATAGGCAAGTGTGGCTGCTGCCATCCCAGTGTGGCTGCTGCCATCCCAGTGTGTCCGCTGCCATCCCAGTGTGGCTGCTGCCATCCCAGTGTGTCCACTGCCATCCCAGTGTGTCCACTGCCATCCCAGTGTGGCTGCTGCCATCCCAGTGTGTCCACTGCCATCCCAGTGTGTCCACTGCCATCCCAGTGTGGCTGCTGCCATCCCAGTGTGTCCACTGCCATCCCAGTGTGTCCACTGCCATCCCAGTGTGTCCACTGCCATCCCAGTGTGGCTGCTGCCATCCCAGTGTGTCCACTGCCATCCCAGTGTGTCCACTGCCATCCCAGTGTGGCTGCTGCCATCCCAGTGTGTCCACTGCCATCCCAGTGTGTCCACTGCCATCCCAGTGTGGCTGCTGCCATCCCAGTGTGTCCACTGCCATCCCAGTGTGTCCACTGCCATCCCAGTGTGGCTGCTGCCATCCCAGTGTGTCCGCTGCCATCCCAGTGTGGCTGCTGCCATCCCAGTGTGTCCACTGCCATCCCAGTGTGTCCACTGCCATCCCAGTGTGGCTGCTGCCATCCCAGTGTGTCCACTGCCATCCCAGTGTGTCCACTGCCATCCCAGTGTGGCTGCTGCCATCCCAGTGTGTCCACTGCCATCCCAGTGTGTCCACTGCCATCCCAGTGTGTCCACTGCCATCCCAGTGTGGCTGCTGCCATCCCAGTGTGTCCACTGCCATCCCAGTGTGTCCACTGCCATCCCAGTGTGGCTGCTGCCATCCCAGTGTGGCTGCTGCCATCCCAGTGTGTCCACTGCCATCCCCACAAAGGTGGGGAGCAGCAGGTTACTGTGGTGGGCAGCATCTTACGTGTTGTGTCTCTGCTTGAGCGCTGTGGAGCAGAAGTGTTGAGTGCTTTCCCTGTGAAGAGGTCAGGATAAGTACAATTTCCTTGGCATGATGAAGTGAGTGCATGGGATGGCAGATTGCACAGAAGCTTCTGGAAGGTGCAGCAGCTGACGGGACGTATTGTCACCTGGTGGTGGTGCTAAGTTGTTGGTTGGACTTGATCTTAAAGGTCTTTTCCAACTTTTAACAATTCTGTGATTCTGTGATTCCTCTTGTGACTCCTTGTCAAAGACAGAGTCACGGAATCACAGGGTGGGTAATGCTGGGAGGGAAGGCTGGACCTCCTCCAGTCCAGCCTCCCAGTTCAGTTGCTCAGGATTGTGCCCAGACAGCATGTGAGTATCTCCAGAGAAGGAGACTCCACAGGCTTTTTGGACAGCCTCTTCCAGTTCCTGCTCCATAAATACCTTTATGCTCTTTATCTCCCCATTTTGCTTTACCAGCTGCCTGTCCCCTCTGTCCTTGGCAGGATGTGGCTCTGCCTGTCACCATGTGCCTGGGTCATGGAACTGTCCCATCACAGAGTGTGCACCCTGTGTCCATTTCAGTGATGCTACTCAAGTGTGTAAATACATTCTGAGATCTTGAACAACTCTTACTCACCTCTAACTACTTTGGTGGCAGGTGTTTTGACCTTTAAGAGCAGCAAGCAAAACTGAGCCCCTTCCTTAGGCCAGTAGGTGTAACCAGTTTGCCTGGGATTGCTGTTTTGCTGGTGTGGAGTGGTTTGTTTTGAGTCAGGCTGTGGGCAGGACATGCGGTCTGGAGCAGAGGCGTTGGGCTGGTCTGTCCTCATGCAGGTCTGTGTCCTCCAGGGTACAGGGGACTGGCAGTAGCCCCTCATTAAGGAGCTCAGGAAACCTCTCAGAGAAGATCAGGGACAGTCCCTGAGGTGAGCCCAGCCTCTGTGCTGGAGCAGGGCTGCGAGACTGCCGGGATTGGCAGACACTAGCCCAGCCATGATGCTCATCTTCGTGTTTGTTTCTGGTTTCCCCACCTTCCATCACCACTGGCCTTTGGCACCCAGAGACACATCTGGGGGGGAGGATTGCCTCTCCTGCTCTGGGTCTCACAGCACAGGGTCAAGAACGTGGTTCTTTTTGTATTCAAGGACATATTTTGAGCAATTCGTAGAGTTTGTGCAGAACATGGCAGCACTGGAGGGTCCTAATTTTGCTCATTCTCATGAAGGTCCTGTTTGGTTTGTCACGTGGGGCAGGTCTTGGTGCCACCGCGAGGGAATTGCGTCTCTGCAAGGGGGAGCTGGGTCCCTCTCGACGCAGTGTCACTGTGCTCGGCGTTGGAGGAGGCTCCAGTTAATAACACCTTATCAGACGCCATTCAGGAACCTGCAGTGTCTAATATGTCTGTTGCCATGGTAACGGCTCCTGCTTGTGCTCAGCGTCTCAGAACTGCCTGGTTGTGCTCCCTCCTTTCCATATCAGCGAGCAGCGGGGCTGGCTGTCCCACAGGACCCCACGTCCTGCTGCCAGCCTCGGTGCAGGGACAGGCTGGCAGGGCTGGCTGAGGGAACGGAGAGCACACCGTGCTCCAGTGCCACACAGGGACAGAGCCTGGGGCTCGCTTGTTCCCCCATTTCCATCAGCTTCCCTTCCACTCAGCTGATGGATGAATGTGGCCAAGTTCACTCCCCATGGCATCTCATCCACTCTGAGCAGGGCCAGGCACCATCTTTCCTATCACAGCCTCTTCCTGGGTCCGCTGGGCTCTGCAGGGCCCCATAATGAGGGTGAAGTGCAGTTTGCCTGCACAGGCGAGTGACAAGACTGATGGGCTGGAGCTGGGAGAGAGGACGACTTCCCGAGAGCCTCCGGGAGCGGGAGCTCTCCCTCCTCCCACAGCCAGCTTTATCCTTCTGCACATTCCTCTCCCATCATCTCTGCTGTCAGCTTTCCCTTCCTCAGTTTAGGGTGTCTTCCCGGTATTCCAGCCATCTTTCCATCTTTTTCTTTTTTCCCTTGCATCAGGAGTCATTCCTGCCCATTCCTGCCATCTCACTTCCCCCTCTTGCTATCTTTACATTTTTCCCTCTTTCCCATTGTCTTTTCTTATTGCTCTCTCCCTTCTGCTGTCATTCAATTTTTCTGTCTCCCTCCTTCTCACCCCTCCCTCTCCCCCCTTTTCCTCTCACTCTGTGTCTCATTCTCCATCTCGGATGAAGGTAATGAAAATAATCGGGCTTCATTAATTCTGAGCCCTGTGAGATGATAGCCATTTGGAGCCATGTTTGCCAATTAGATGGTCTAAATTAGAAGTGACCTTGGTATACTGCCATCGCTTTGCCTCTCGGAGTCTAATGAAGCTTTTCACTCCAGCACCCTCTCTCTCTCTTTGTAATGGAAATTACCTCCTTTGTCTGGTGGGGAACCTTGCCTCCTGTCTGTATTTCCCCTGGTTGCATGGACATGGGGACAGTGATGTATCTCCTCAGACCCCTTCTAAAGGCTTTCTCTCCAGAGCCACACGATTTCAGCATTTTGAGGCATTTTTGGAGGAACTTTCCCTGCATTTGGTGCCTCAATCCAGAGACAGGACAGGGCAGGTGCATTGGGAGGGGAGCTGGCTGTTCTTGCTGACCAAGAGTAATGTTTGGACATGCCAGCAATATGTGGGTGTCATATGGGTGGGTGTTGTGCTCTGATCCTCCAGCCCTGCCAACAGGAGGCTCTACAGTCAGTCGTTAAAAGTCCAGTAGAGCCGGTGGTGGCAGGAGCTGCACATGTCACTGCTGGAGGTTGTCTCTGGTGAGGAGTGGGCTGGCTGGTTGTTCTCCAGCATGATGGCAGGTCTGTAGGTGTCAGGGCATGTGTGATCTGCTGAGGATACTGGAAGGGGAGGCAGGAGATGTGGTCCTCCCTGGGCCACCTCATCCTTAGAAATGGCTGCTGAAGTGGGGTGCCCCTGCCTGTCCATGGATCTGGTCATCTTAAAGAAATTCTGTCTACTGAAGGGGTCTGAATTTCACCCAAAAGGAAGGGTCCTTGGAAACAAGAGAGGTTTGTCTGACAGCTTCTCATCCTCTAAGGACCTTCTGTGTGCTAACAGTGGGAGAACAAAGAGGGAACTCAGCTGTCAGAACCACAGGCACCAGTGAGCTCAGGCTGTGCACAGAGGTGGATCCAGGGTGACTGATAAGGGGTGCCATGCTGGAAGGGGTTTTGCTGGTGGCTTGTGGGCCAGGAGATGATGGCTGCAGCTGCCCAGTGGGTATGGTTTGGTGTTAGACACAGAAGAACAGAACAGGTATTTGCAGGAGAAGGGAAGGGAGGAGACAAACCACATTTGTTGAACTCACAGCTGTGGGGTTGTGTTTAGGAATGGCTCACACTGACTGAATGTGTTGCCATCACAAAGCAGTGTTGAAGAGACTTTTTAGACAGGGAGACAGGAATCGAGCAGAGGGAGGGATGCTGAACTGAGGAGGGATGCCAAGATGATACGCCAGGTATCACCTGTGCAGGTGAGAGGAAGGTGGAGAGCATTTGACAGCCACACGTGTTAACACGGGCTGTGCTCCAGATAAACACGGTTCTCTCCATCACTGAATCAGTTAATGTCATGAAATACATCTGCAGTACAAAGTGCCATGTCACAGAGCACCAGGGGCACTGCACCTTTCTGTGCCATCGTACCCCTGCTCTTGGCTTATGTGAAAAGCAGCCCCAGCACGCAAGACAAGTTCTCTAGGTCCAAGGAAATGGGGTGTCCTAGGGTGGGTTTGCAGTGTAAAAGGACAAACCCTACAAAAAGGGCAGTCTAGAATTCCATGTGAGTGGAAAATAATTGAGGATGTGCAGCCCATTTGCCCTCCTTGTACTCAGGGCTGGTCTGTGGGGCTGAAGGGACGAAGGGTCTTGCCCTGGATAAAGGTGTAGGAAAGGGGCAGGAGCAGCTTGGATAGATCCAGTTGGCCTGAGTGGATCCAGCAGCTGGCCAGTGCCTTGTTTCCAGGGGTTTGCTCCCCAAGGCCAGCTGCTGTGACTGCACCACTGCAGTTCCCCACATCTATACCCAGAATTTCTAGTTGTCTTGCACTTTCCCCGAGCTTTTTTGTTTGCCTTTGGGGATTTTGTGCCTGTAGCAATTTAATGTACCACAGCTGGTTTTTTTCTTCACACCTTTTTTTTTCCTGTTTTTTTTTCTGTGGTGGAGGGAGGGTGGAAGGAAGGGAAGGAATGGTGGCTGTGGAGATGCAGGTAGATAAAGGTAATTACATAAACACATATAGGGCAGGACTTAGTGGTTTGGAGCCCCAGATTAAGATGCAGAGGAGCACGTGAGGTTGATGATTATATTTCGGGGAGAGTTAATTGACGGAAGGTGAAGGCAGACAAAGAACCGCTGCTTACTGCCTTCTTGAATCCCAATCAGGAATTATGATTAAAGACGCGGCGAGACAACAGAGGCCTGATGAATTGGTGTCTTTTTTTTTTCTTTTTTGCCGTCATTCACACTTGATTGACTTCAACCTTTCAAGTGCAAAAGTCTCTCTTTTCCATTATTATTCATAGCCATCTGAGTTTTTCTAATTAAAGTGTATGAAAACAATTACTGATCCGTCGTACTGAGCGTGGTGGTGGGGATGGCTGCCGTACTGTAACGCCTATGAAAAGCCACAGCTCTATAATGATGTGCAGCTGAGGTGTTAGATAATTTCATTCTTTTTCTACTCTGTTGGGGTTTTTTTTAATTTCTCATGATTTATTTTTCATAATTCCTAAAGATCCTAGGAAAGAACTCTCCCTGCTGCTAAAGCTGAGAGGGACGGTTTCTTCTTGCCTCCCCTCCTCGGGCTCCCTGCTTGTCCCCCTCCTCCAAGCCCAGCTACTGGGAATTAACCAGTGACCTTTCATGTCTCCCAACCCACCACCTGCAGCCATCAGACACTCCTGCTTAGAGTAAAAGGTGGAATGAGTTTGTTGTGCTCAGCTTGCCTCTTTGGATGTGTCAGCTGCCTTCCCTGCTGGCATCCATGGGACCCGGCACTGACCTCCATGCACCAGCTGTCCTAGGAATGAGAGGGAGCTCCATGGCCCTGATGGCTCAGGCCAAGGCTCTACAGCCATTCCTGTGCCACCATTTCATCCTGAGATTTTCCAGCTTGAGCTTCATCACAGGTGTGCTCCCATCTCCTGCAGTTCAGCTGGAGCCCAGTGGTCCTTGGCTGTGCAGAAAGCCAAGGCATGAAGCCGCCTCATGCACTCCCTCTCTTCTGAAATCCAGGGTTCAGATGCCCTCTCCCTGTCTAGCAGAAGGATGGAGGGGCTTGTTTTGCCAGGAAACACACCTGTCTGAGAGTGTTTAGTTGCACTCACCTTCCCAGCAGCGGGAGGCTGGGAGCAGAAGCACCACAGGCAACACCAAGAGCACCTGATGAAAGGGCATCACTCTCTGGGTGTCAGCAGGGTGGCATGGGCAGCTGCTCGAGGCTGTAGAGGGGTCCTCACTTGCCACAGGCATTGACCAGCACTGGCAGCCAATGTGCTGGAACACACAGGGGTGGTGATGGGGACACAGGGCTGTCTGTCCAGGTGCTGTGAGGCAGCATTCCAGTGCTGTGAGTCATTGGCTCTGGACATTCAGAAGGACATCTGTTGTCCTGTGTCTGATGCCAGCCACCTGCAGGCTGCTGGCAAGGTAGTTTCTGTGCCTGTGTATGACCAAGTACATCCAAAGAAATGGTTTTCCAAACAGGGTGAGTGTGTGCATTTGGCTCTTCCAAAGGGCCTCTCCAGATGAGCCATGCAGACTCTCCAGCTCTTCAGAAGTGTGGGTGTCCCAGCACTGCACTGGTTTTGCTGGTGCACCATCTAGCCAAAGACCTGAAGAGGGGCAAAGGGAACACATAAGATGAGCAAGGAAAGGGTTACCGAAAGCTTTTCATTTTGCAATTTGCTTTCTTTTTAGTCCTTCCTTATTCATCCTTTCCTTTGTCACCTTTCTCTGCATTTGTACTTTTCTTTCTCATGCCCCTCCTTTCCCTGCATCAATACACTTTGAAAACAGTGCTGCAATGCTCCCTGGTTCAAGATTACAGTGTACTTTTCGAGGTATGATTTAATTAGGGGCCTTATTATGTTTTCAGCAGCTTAAGGTGGGCCTTTCAACTTATCTACCTAATTGGTTGCACAAGAAGTTTCACAGCCCATGACAAAACATTGTCAGTGATCAAAGTCTGAATTCTACATAAAGGAAAAATATTAATAATAAGATTATTCTTCAAGTGTGCACTGCTAATTATGTCCAAAATGTAACTGTAGAAACACTTTTGACTGATGTGAGCTTTGTCTAATAAATATGAGTCTTCAGTGAGCTGTGAAAAGTGACACCTCTGACTTCACAGTACTGATGTCTAGTTTTGCCAGTGAAGATTTTTTAAATATTTGCCTGTGTTTTTCTTCTCCCCATGTCCATTCCATCTCTCTCCAGGTGACAACCCCTGAGGTGATGATGCCCAGCAGCATGTTCCTCCCAGCAGCCACTCCAGAGAAGGATGGGAACTCTGGCACAGAGGAGCTGGGGAAACAGCCTGGTGAGTGCAGATCAGCGAGGTCCATGGTCCCACCACTCCCCCAGCTCCATCACCTGGTCAGGAACCAGTTTCATTCTTGCTGATCCTACCTTTGGTAGGACCAAGACTCAGATACTCTGTTCAGTTTGATGCACCTTCTTTTTTGAAAATAGGCAGGACATCAAAAATGAACAGTAAAGACAGAGGTGGCTGAATGGCCTTCACTTGATAGGCAGAATTGAAGGTGATAAATGCACAAAGAGATGTGTGTGTGTGTGTGAATCATTTCCAGATATTCAAAGTGTGCAAGGAAGTAAATTGTGTAGGTTTATGCAATGGGCCATGATGAGGGTAATGGGCTGGTACTGAAATAAATGAATGAAGATAGAGGAGAAATGTTGGAAATACTCATTGTCTTGGAGAGAAAAAACATGGATGTATTCAGGACTGAAGGGGAGTGTTGATCCACCCTGGTGTGCTGGTATAATTTGCTGTTTTACTCCAATTCTGTTTTCACAGAGATCTCTGAGGACGCGGGGAAGAGCCTTTTGCCACTGGACAGTGCAGAGCACAGCGGGGACCCCAAGCCTGCTCCAGCCGATCCAGGCGCTGCCCGGGAGGACTCTGGCTTCCTGTGCTGGAAGAAGGGCTGCAGCCAGGTGTTCAAGAGCTCCGCGGCCCTGCAGACACACTTCAACGATGTCCATGCCAAGCGGCCTCAGCTGCCGGTGTCTGACCGGCACGTCTACAAGTACCGCTGCAACCAGTGCAGCCTGGCCTTCAAAACCATTGAGAAGCTGCAGCTCCACTCCCAGTACCACGTCATCCGGGCAGCCACCATGTGCTGCCTCTGTCAGCGCAGCTTCAGAACCTTCCAGGCCCTGAAGAAGCATCTGGAAACCAGCCACCTGGAGCTGAGTGAGGCTGACATTCAGCAACTGTATGGTGGTCTCTTGGTCAACGGAGACCTCCTCGCTATGGGTGACCCTTCACTTGCAGAGGACCACACAATAATAGTTGAGGAAGATAAGGAGGAGGAGAGCGACCTGGAAGATAAGCAGAGCCCAACAGGCAGCGATTCTGGTTCGGTGCAGGAGGACTCTGGCTCAGAACCAAAAAGGGCCTTACCCTTCAGGAAGGGCCCTAACTTCACTATGGAGAAATTCCTAGATCCGTCTCGCCCATACAAGTGCACAGTCTGCAAGGAGTCCTTCACGCAGAAGAACATTCTCCTGGTCCATTACAATTCTGTTTCTCATCTGCATAAACTGAAACGAGCCCTTCAAGAGTCTGCTACTGGGCAACCTGAGCCCACCAGCAGCCCAGACAACAAACCCTTCAAGTGTAACACCTGCAACGTGGCCTACAGCCAGAGCTCTACCCTGGAGATCCACATGAGATCTGTCCTGCACCAGACCAAGGCTCGCGCGGCCAAGCTGGAGGCTGCGGGGGGCAGCAGCAATGGGGCTGGCAACAGCAGCAGCAGCAGCCTCTCCCTGGGCTCATCCACACCAAGCCCTGTGAGTGCCAGCAACAGCAATGCTTTTGCAACTACCAGCACGAGCACTTCGGGCACCACTCCCATCCCCAGCCTGCTCAACCAGGTGTCCAGCGACAGCGTGGGAATTCCTCCCTTGGGTAACCCTGTAAGCACCAACATCTCCTCCCCTTCGGAGCCCAAAGAGGTGAACCGCAAGAAGTTGGCAGACATGATTGCATCCAGGCAGCAGCAGCAGCAGCAGCAGCAGCAGCAGCAACAAGCCCAAACCTTGGCACAGGCACAGGTCCAGGCCCACCTGCAGCAGGAGCTGCAGCAGCAGGCTGCTCTCCTGCAGTCCCAGCTCTTCAACCCAGCACTTTTGCCGCACTTTCCAATGACTACCGAGACTCTTCTGCAGCTGCAGCAGCAGCAGCATCTTCTGTTCCCGTTCTATATCCCCAGTGCTGAGTTTCAGCTCAATCCAGAAGTCAGCTTGCCTGTCACCAGCGGTGCACTGACATTGACTGGGACAGGTCCAAGTTTGCTGGAGGACCTGAAGGCACAAGTTCAGCTCCCCCAGCAGAGCCATCCACAGCTCTTGCAGCAGCAGCAAGGTCAGCTGTCCTTATCACAACCCCACTCCGTCCTGTTACAGCAGAGCCAGCACCCAGAGAAGAAGGCTAAATCCGTAGTGAAGGAGAAAGATAAAGAAACACCACGGGAAAGGGAAAATGCAGAGAGGGGAGACAATAGTGTAACATTGAAGGAGTCTCTGCCTGATAACTTAATAAAGCCCAAGGAGAAGAAGGACTTTGTGCCAGGTAGCAGTTCGGAGCCCTCCGTCCTGCCCCCACGAATCGCCTCCGATGCGAGGGGCAACGCCACCAAAGCCTTGCTGGAAAACTTTGGCTTTGAGCTCGTCATTCAGTACAACGAGAACAAGCAGAAGGTGCAGAAGAAAAATGGGAAGACAGAGCAAGGTGAGAACTTGGAAAAGCTGGAGTGCAATACGTGTGGCAAGTTCTTCTCAAACATCCTCATCCTGAAGAGCCATCAAGAGCACGTTCACCAACATTACTTTCCCTTTAAGCAGCTAGAGAGATTTGCCAAACAGTACAGAGAACACTACGACAAACTGTACCCACTGCGGCCTCAGACCCCTGAGCCACCGCCCCCACCTCCACCACCCCCTCCTCCGCTCCCTCCAGCTCCTCCTCAGCCAGCTGCTGCTCCTGCCATCCCTACTTCAGCCCCACCAATTACCTCTCCCACGATTGCACCAGCCCAGCCATCTGTGCCACTCACCCAGCTCTCCATGCCCATGGAACTCCCCATCTTCTCACCACTCATGATGCAAACCATGCCCCTGCAGACATTACCTGCACAGCTGCCACCCCAGCTGGGCCCTGTAGACCCCCTGCCCGCCGACTTGGCCCAGTTGTACCAGCATCAGCTCAACCCCAGCCTTCTCCAGCAGCAGCAGAACAAGAGGCCACGGACACGGATCACTGACGACCAGCTGAGAGTCCTTCGGCAGTATTTTGACATTAACAATTCCCCAAGTGAGGAACAGATCAAAGAGATGGCAGACAAATCTGGATTGCCCCAAAAAGTGATCAAGCACTGGTTCAGAAACACCCTGTTCAAGGAGCGCCAGCGTAACAAGGACTCCCCATATAACTTCAGCAACCCTCCCATTACCAGCCTGGAAGAGCTGAAGATAGACTCAAGGCCTCCTTCTCCAGAGCCTCAAAAGCCAGAGTACTGGGGGAGCAAGAGGTCCTCTCGGACACGCTTTACTGACTACCAGCTCAGAGTCCTGCAGGACTTCTTTGATGCCAATGCTTACCCAAAGGACGATGAATTTGAGCAGCTTTCTAACTTGCTGAACCTCCCAACACGTGTTATAGTGGTGTGGTTCCAGAATGCCCGTCAGAAAGCCAGGAAAAACTACGAGAATCAGGGAGAGGGCAAAGATGGGGAGCGACGCGAGCTCACAAACGACAGGTACATTAGAACAAGCAACTTGAACTACCAGTGCAAAAAGTGCAGTCTGGTCTTCCAGCGCATTTTTGATCTCATTAAACACCAGAAAAAGCTTTGTTATAAAGATGAGGATGAGGATGGACAGGATGATAGCCAGAATGAAGACTCTATGGATGCAATGGAGCTCTTGACTCCAACCAGTTCCTCCTGCAGCACACCAATGCCCTCACAAGCTTACAGCACACCTACATCTTCAGCCAACACAACCTCCTCAGCTTTTCTGCAGCTCACAGCAGAGGCAGACGATTCCTCCACCTTTAGTTCTAAAGTAGAAGCTACAGAAGAGAAACCAAAGCAGTCTGAACCTCCAAGTACACAGCAAAACCAAACCCAAGAGAAGCAAGTGCAACCAAAGCAAGAGTCTCAGCAGCAACAGGACCAAGGAGAACAAAAGACAAGTTCAGCACACCAAAAGATTTCACAGTTATCCTCCCCCTCTTCACTGCAACAGCCACCTCCTCCTCAACCCCCTCAGTGCTCTTTGTCACAGTCAAGCCCAAGTCCATCTCAGCTCTCACACCTCTCCCTCAAACCCATTCACACCTCTACCCCTCAGCAGCTGGCAAACCTACCTCCTCAACTAATCCCCTACCAGTGTGACCAGTGTAAACTGGCATTTCCTTCCTTCGAGCATTGGCAGGAGCATCAGCAGCTCCATTTCCTGAGTGCACAGAACCAGTTTATCCACCCGCCATTCCTGGACAGAACGCTGGATATGCCGTTCATGCTTTTTGATCCCAGTAATCCACTACTGGCGAGCCAGTTGCTGTCTGGAACATTGCCACAGATTCCAGCAAGCTCGGCCACCTCGCCGTCAACTCCAACGTCCACCATGAACACGCTGAAGAGAAAGCTGGAGGAAAAGGCCAGTGCAAGCCCTGGAGAGAATGACAGTGGGACTGGGGGAGAAGAACCCCAAAGGGATAAACGTCTAAGGACAACCATTACCCCTGAGCAGCTGGAAATTCTGTACCAGAAATACTTGCTTGACTCCAACCCTACACGGAAGATGCTGGATCACATTGCACATGAAGTGGGCTTGAAGAAGCGTGTGGTGCAGGTTTGGTTCCAGAACACTCGTGCACGGGAGAGGAAGGGGCAGTTCCGAGCGGTGGGGCCAGCCCAAGCCCACAGAAGGTGTCCCTTCTGCCGAGCTCTCTTTAAAGCAAAGACAGCTCTGGAAGCTCATATCCGATCCCGTCACTGGCACGAGGCCAAGCGAGCTGGGTACAACCTGACGCTGTCTGCTATGCTTCTGGACTGTGACGGGGGACTCCAGGTGAAGGGAGACATCTTTGATGGAGCCAGCTTTTCCCACATGCCACCAACTAGCAGTGATGGACAGAGCGTTCCCCTCTCCCCGGTGAACAAGAGCATGGAACTGTCACCTCGAACTCTGCTGAGTCCATCCTCCATTAAGGTAGAAGGGATTGAAGACTTCGAGAGTCCCTCCATGTCCTCAGTCAATCTGAGCTTTGACCAGACAAAGCTGGACAACGATGACTGCTCTTCTGTCAACACCGCAATCACAGACACCACCACAGGAGACGAAGGCAACGCAGACAACGATAGTGCAACAGGCATTGCAACCGAAACCAAATCCACATCGGGACCCAGCGAAGGTCTGACAAAAGCTGCCATGATGGCAATGTCTGAATACGAAGATCGGCTGTCTTCTGGCCTGGTCAGCCCAGCTCCCAGCTTCTACAGCAAGGAGTACGACAATGAAGGTACCGTGGACTACAGCGAAACCTCCAGCCTTGCAGACCCCTGCTCGCCCAGCCCTGGCGCAAGTGGCTCAGCCAGCAAGTCTGGCGAGAGCGGGGACCGGCCCGGACAGAAGCGCTTTCGCACTCAGATGACTAATCTCCAGCTCAAGGTTCTAAAGTCATGCTTTAATGACTACAGGACACCAACCATGCTGGAGTGTGAGGTTCTGGGCAATGACATTGGACTGCCAAAGAGAGTTGTTCAGGTCTGGTTCCAGAATGCGAGGGCAAAAGAAAAGAAGTCAAAACTCAGCATGGCCAAGCATTTTGGTATAAACCAAACAAATTACGAGGGACCCAAAACAGAGTGCACTTTGTGTGGCATCAAGTACAGCGCTCGGCTGTCTGTACGTGACCATATCTTCTCTCAACAGCATATCTCCAAAGTTAAAGAAACCATTGGAAGCCAGTTGGATAAGGAAAAGGAGTATTTTGACCCAGCTACTGTACGTCAGTTGATGGCTCAGCAGGAGCTGGACCGGATCAAAAAAGCCAATGAGGTTCTTGGTCTGGCAGCTCAACAGCAGGGCATGTTTGACAACACTCCCCTGCAAGCTCTGAACCTTCCTGCTGCGTACCCAGCGCTCCAGGGCATCCCTCCAGTCTTACTTCCAGGCCTCAACAGCCCATCCTTACCCAGCTTCACTCCATCCAACACAGGTGGGTACGAGTGCTCAGGCACACCTTCACTTGGCACTCTCTAGCACAAGCAGTCGTCCCTCGGAATGACTGAAACAGGATTCCTGGCCCGTTATTCCAGCATGGTGACTTCACAGAGAATAAGCAGTAGGTATTTTAATTCCTCAACTCAGGTTTTCTAGCCAAAGTCTGAACTAGAGTGATGTCTCGACATGCCACATATCCCTGTGTGTTACCACAGACTAGAAATCCTGAAACACCTACAATGAGTGGAAAATAGAGGATTTATCCAATGGAACTAATGTGCTAATGCATTATAATTTCTTTCTTTTGGTATTAAATTCAGTTTATGTGGTGCCATCCCAGGTGTTCAAAAATCCAAACTCTTTTTAGGGAAAGTTGTGGTGTGCTGGTAACAGACAGGTGGCCCTGTGGTGAGCTCCAGGACAAATCCCAGTGCAGCTGAGGATAGGTTTTGAGTGATGAGTGGGCATGACCTGAAAGTACCTTCTCAACAAACAACAGTGTAGTTGCTGGACAAATTCAGTTTGTATTTTAATAAGATTTTTCTTAGCAATGCTACATAAAAATGAAATTTGGCACAGTGCTTTGGGTGGCCTAATCCCAGATACTGGACTTTATCTTTTGAGGATGCTGCTTTCGCTTGTAGATAGGTGGAAAGTGTAAGCCATGTGGCAAACACGGGGGGGGCGCGGGTCAGTCACCAGCAGTGACCTAGAAAACATGATCCAAAGGCCTTGTTTCACTGTGGGTCTGAAGGAGCACTCTGCATGCCAGGGGTTTTCCATGCCACCCTTTTGTTCTCACCACAGATCTCATTTCAGAGCACTTGGCCAGGAGCATCTCTTTGGAAAATCATATTGTCACCCTGTTGCAGGTCTCTCTCCACTGTTTTCTTAGTGCTCCAAATTTGTAACAACAACTAAAATTACCTCTTTGCACTTCAGTCTACATTGTTGCATTTACTCTTCTCGGAGGCACAGGATGTGTCCTGAGGAAATGGGACTGCGTCTGATGAATCTTAAACAGTGTCAGTGACTGCCTAGACAGGACTGAGCTCTTTAGAAAGTCAAAGAGACTATTTGTGGCCTTTAGATAAAGCTCCAAAGGTCAGGCCACAGCAGCTCCGTGCCTGTCAGAACAGATAAGGCTGCGGACACTGTGAATTACCTGGTGCTCCTGCACTTGAACCTCTGAGGAATGTTCATCTGGGGAACATCCATTTTAAGGGTGTCCATCCATAATGTGCCCTTATCTGAGATCTCCAGGGCTACTGTGGGGAGCCTCCCTCTGTACCTGTCCTGCCATCACAAATCACTGTAGTTTCAGCACCACTGCAGGAGCAGACACAGGTTTCAGAAGGGTTTGGATCTGACATGGCTGAACCCTCCTGGCTCCAGCCACCCTCCTCCCAGACCTCTGTGGCTCCTTGGCAGTACAAGCTAAAATAAAAGCCACTGTACCTCTACAGCTGGTTCCAGGGTCTGCCACTGGTCCTGCTCAGGCTGTTCCCCAGCAGCACCTGCCACAGCGCTGGGACTCAGGCTCGCCAGGGACAGGTTGGTTTTCGCTCATGGGTTTGCAGCAGGTGGATCCTGCAGCAGGTTCCTGCTCCAGGGCCAGGAGCATACGGGGCTGTACCAGCAGGACTTGGAGCTTTGTTTCTGGGGTCTTTTTCCCCAGATGGCATTGAGGGGCTTCCCAAGCAAAACTTTCCTCTTCAGAGGCACATTTGCCAGCTGCAGCAGCCATGACTAATGGAGGTCACTCCAGGAGCCACACTCATCTCACCCCCAACCACTGTCGGCTGTGAGAGCAGAAATAGGCACCAGGGACAGTGTTGTTACTCAGTGTTCCTGCTGTTGGGAAGAGGAACAGACTTCACATTCCACCATCTCAAAGAGGAAGCATCACTATGCTTCTAATTCCACCCAAGACACAGCACTTGTGCCCAGGGGGAATATCTGAACACCACATAAAACTCTGGAGTTGCTCAGAAGCTGAGTGCTCAGAGCCTCTGACATTAGAAGGGGTTGCATCAGAAGTTTGTGGATTCACGAACACCAGCCTAATAAGGACAAAATAACTCTGGTCTGGCCTTTCAGTTCCCAGTTGCCATGACCAGGACTTCCCAGTCTGTGGAGGTTTTAACAAGATTTTCAGTACTGAGGGTTTCCACCCTTTGGTGTAGCACCGTCCTGCTGCTCCATCCCTTTGGCCCAAGGACACATTGGATCAGATCCCGGCATCAGTGTTTGTCATTTGGGAATTTCAGCGGAGTCAGTGAAACATCGGCTGTGCTGGGCATTCTGGGTGCTGGGGGTCAGGCACTGTGGTCAGTGTCACTGAGCAGCGCAGCCAAGGCAGCCACAGGTGGTGGGGGCTGAGGGGGCTTGTGCCCATGGCACGGGCCTGTGGGGTTGGACAGGAGCCATTCTTCAGAGCGGGCAGGAGCAGGGACGGGCTGTCTGACCCACACTGCAGCAGCTGTGGGGTGGCCTGGGGTCACCTTCCTCATGCTTTCTGCCTGCCCAGTGCTGAGTGACTCCTCACCTCTCTGTCCCTCTCTTGCAGCTTTAACTTCTCCCAAACCCAACCTGATGGGCCTGCCCAGCACAAGCGTCCCTTCACCCGGCCTCCCCACCTCTGGATTACCAAATAAGCAGCCCCCGGCTGCGCTCAGCTCACCCACCCCAGCACAAGCCACAGCAGCCGTGGCCCCGCAGCAGCCCCCGGCGACGACCCCGCAGCCGCAGCCGCAGCCGCAGCCGCAGCCGCCGCCACGTAAGGACAAGGAGAGCGAGAAGGCAAAAGAGAAGGAGAAGACACCCAAGGGGAAGGGGGACCCCCTGCCAGGGCCCAAGAAGGAGAAGGGGGAAGCACCGGCAGGCGCCCTGGCGGCCCCGCTGCCCACCATGGAGTACGCGGTGGAGCCCACCCAGCTCCAGGCGCTGCAGGCCGCCCTCAATTCAGACCCCACCACCCTGCTGACGAGCCAGTTCCTTCCCTACTTCGTTCCCGGCTTTTCCCCCTACTACGCCCCACAGATCCCTGGCGCCCTGCAGAGCGGGTACCTGCAGCCCATGTACGGGATGGAGGGGCTGTTCCCCTACAGCCCCGCGCTGTCGCAGGCGCTGCTGGGGCTGTCGCCCGGCTCGCTGCTGCAGCAGTACCAGCAATACCAGCAGAGTCTGCAGGAGGCATTGCAGCAGCAGCAGCGGCAGCAGCAGCAGCAGCAACAGCAGCAGCAGCAGCAGCAGAAAGTGCCGCAGCCCAAAGGAAGCCAAACCCCTGTCCCCACGGGGGCTGCCACCCCGGACAAAGACCCTGCCAAAGAACCCCCCAAGCAAGAAGAGCAGAAGAACGCACCGCGCGAGGTGTCCCCCCTCCTGCCCAAACCCCAAGAAGAGCCTGAAGCGGAAGGCAAGGGCGCGGACTCCCTCTGCGACCCTTTCATCGTCCCGAAGGTGCAGTACAAGCTGGTTTGCCGCAAGTGCCAGGCGTGCTTCGGCGACCAGGAGACGGCCAGCGACCACCTGAAGTCCCTCTGCTTCTTCGGCCAGTCCGTGGCGAACCTGCATGAGATGGTGCTTCACGTGCCCACGGGCAGCAGCCAGGGCAGCGGCTCGTACCAGTGCGTGGCGTGCGAGAGCACGGTGTGTGGGGACGAAGCCCTCAGTCAGCATCTCGAGTCAGCCCCGCACAAACACCGAACAATCACAAGAGCAGCAAGAAACGCCAAAGAGCACCCCAGTCTATTACCTCACTCTGCCTGCCCCCCCGACCCCAGCACCGCATCTACCTCGCAGTCGGCCGCTCACTCAAACGACAGCCCCCCGCCCCCCCGGCCCCCCCCGGCTTCCCCCCACGCCTCCAGAAAGCCCTGGCCCCCGGCAGCCCCCCGCGCCCCGCCGGGGAAGCCGCCCTGCCCTCCTCTCTCCTCATCTTCAACGGTTACCTCAAGTTCATGCAGCACCTCAGGGGTTCAGCCCTCGATGCCAACAGACGACTATTCGGAGGAGTCTGACACGGATCTTAGCCAAAAGTCAGATGGACCGGCGAGCCCGGCGGAGGGGCCCCGGGACCCCGGCTGCCCTAAGGACAGTGGTCTAGCTAGCGTAGGAATGGACACCTTCAGATTGTAAGCTTTGAAGATGAACAATGAAAATGAATTTAAATAAAAAAGTTAATAACAAACCAATTTCAAAAATAGACTAACTGCAATTCCAAAGCTTCTAACCAAAAAAAGGAAAAAAGAAAAAAAGAAAAAGCGTGGGTTGTTTTCCCATATAACGATGCCGGTGGGTTTTACATTTCTTTTTCCTTTCCTTTTAATAAAATAAAACTTTAAAAAAGAAAAAAAAATCTGTTACATTTGTCCTCTCGAAGGTACTGTTGGTCTGGGAGACGAAGGCCCGTGCTGCCTCCCCGCGCCCGCGGCGCCCGCGCCCTGTACATGCCCCGTCCGCTCCCCCGTCGATAGCACAGCAGAGCCCGGCAGCGCTGTATGGGAAAGCAGCCCACCTGGAGACAGTTCTAAATTTCTTGCTATCTTAGCATTCAGATACCAATGGCTTGCTAAAAGAAAAAAGAAATGTAATGTCTTTTTATTCTCAGGTCAATCGCTCACACTTTGTTCTGTTTTCAGAATCATTGTTTTATATATATATATATATATATATAAAATTTCTTTGGTTTGTTTTGGGGTTTTTGTTTTGGTTTGGTTTTGTTCCAGAAAAGGATTTTTTTTTTCGTTAACTTAAAATGGGCAGAAAGTGTTCAAGAGAAAAACAATGTGAACTGCTTTAGCTTTTCGGGGATTTAAGGGTAGCTTTTCTGCTGAAGCCAATTCCAAGGGAAAAAGTTAAGCACTCCCACTTTTCAGAAAAAAAAAACCACACAAAGAGTGTTGAGGACTTGGAGCTTAAAAAAAAAGTTTTAAAACAACTGACTTTCTGTATTTATGATAGATATGACCATTTTTGGTGTTGAGTAGATTGTTGCATTGGAAATGAACTGAAGCAGTATGGTAGATTTAAAAGAAAAAACCCTTTTGTGTACATTTAGCTTTTGTATGGTCCAGCTGACGGCTTCTCATTTGATGTTGTCTTGTTCATTCCTAGCCAGATAGATTGCGATCCATCCACTCGCCTGAGCTTTTCTCCCCTTTGTACCTTTACCCCGGTCCCCATCCTGTAATCTTCCACTTATGGTCACTACCTTCATTTCTTAGAGGGTGGTTGCATAATTATTTTATAAAATCTAAAGAAAGAGGTTCAAAGGGTTTTGGGGGTCAGTAGGATCCCTTGCAGAATATTTTTTGTTGGGGGTTTGAAACTTTTTAAGACGTATACATACGATTTACCTGTGTCTGTTACCCTTGTGCACTTATTTCATTCTTATTTTCCATTTCTTCTTTTTTTTCTCTTCCCCTCTTCCTTTCCTCATTTTGTAAATGCTTCAAAGACTCGGTTCCTGACCTCTGAGCATCAGTTCTGTTTGTGTAATTAGGCTGCACTCTGTTCCTTCTTTTGAAAAAAAAAAAAAAAGGTTTTGTTACATTTTTTTTCTCTAAAGAAAATTCATGCTTTAAATAAAAATCCAAAGACATACCCTTCACCACTGGTGCAGAATGAGCAAAAAGGATTCTTTTTACTTGAGAATTTGTTTCTGATTTAAACAAACAAGTCTAAGTTTAAATAAAGAATAAAAAAAGTACCCAGGTTGTTATCTGTGCTTCTTCTGCAAGCAGAGAGACAACTCTTAGCAAGCACCCAGCACACCCCAGGCAGATTTCTCTTTCCAAGTTCTCTCCATGGCAGCAGCAGGTGCCGGGCTCGGGGGTGCCCAGAGCCCCCCAGCCCCCTCCAGGGCCAGCACGGACTTTGAAAGGAAATCTTTGTGCTGCTAAAACGTAGATTTTGGAGATGTAGATGCTTTGCTTTTCCCTTCCATAGCCAAATGCCAACAGAAACAACCTTCCTCTCCCCTCCCCGTTTCCGCTGCCCCCGAAAGCGCGAGAGCCTTCTCCCCACCATCATCATCCTCCTCCTGCTTCAAAAGGGAACTTGGAAGACTGTGAATGCAGGTTCCTCCCACCACCTCCAGCCGCTCCTCCCCGGGCCGAAGCCACTCGCTGCCTCCTCGAGAGACTGGAGCATCTGAGAGATGAGCACGGGTTTGGTTTCTAGCGGGACACTTATATTTTTATGGAATTTTGGTTTTAGTTCGATGAAAGACTAGATCCTGAACAGTTGTACATATTTCTAGGGTAATGCACAGTGCATATTCCTTTTCTAATTGTTTTTTAAGTAGTCGATACTGAAGCGCGAACCACCGGATGTTCCTCCCAGGACCCAGCTGTAGCACAAGGTGTCACAACCAGAACCACATACCCACGGAGCATTTGCTGTTTTAACAAACTGTTTTCTTTAACAGAAGTTCTTGTATTTCTCCCTGTGTTTGAGATGAACATTTTTTAAATTCTAAAGTTGTACAGTTTTTTGTTTTCCATTATTTTATCTTGTTTGTAATTCTATGAAATATATATATATTTTTTGCCATTTAACTGTTGTATGTTACTCTGTCTGTATCATATAGAAGTTTTTTTGTTTGTTTTGGTTTGGATTCTCTGTGATGCCAGTTCCCGGTTTACCACGAGCTTTATCTGTCCAATTCCGCGAGGTCTCTTTTGGAAATCCTTTTGTTTTGTCTTGTTTCAGTTTTTTAATTATACTGTTTGGTCATAGTGCAATTTCCCTCTCCTCCTCCCCCCTCCTCCTTCCCACCCACTAAAAGGTTTTATAAATTAATTTTCTTGTATTTTTTCTAAATGTTTCTAGGAAATTTTCAGTGCGAGGTTGCCTCCTCTTGCAGTGCAGCTGCCTGGGGCCAGCGAGGGGCCCCCATGGGCGCGCTGGGACCCCCCGGCCCTGCCAGCCCCGGCCTCGTGCCCGCAGAGCCCCCGCGCCCGCCCGGGGGAGCCCCTGCGTGACCCCCGGCCCACACGTGGCCTTTCCAGCGAGTGACAGGGTGGGGCCAGGCTGGGCAGGAGGAGAACACTTCAAACTTAGCATTGAGCAGGTTTCTTTTTTATTTTTAATAAAAAGCTTTTTTAAGTGGTGAAGATGGCCAAAGTTTCATACAATTGAGAATAAAGAGAAGTGTCAGGGGTGTGTGGGGCTGCCCAGGGCTGGCAGGGGACAAGGAGGGCGGACACAGCCAGCACGCTCGCTGAAATATATTTTGCTTTAAGAAATAATTAAACTTTTAAATAGAAGCAGAAATTGGGGTGGGTTGGTTGGTTGGTCGGTCGGTCAGTTGGTCGGCACTGATACTGCCCACTGTGAAACAAAGCATTGACTATTTTTCCGTTTTTATTTGGGAGGGCAAGTTTGGGTAGAAGAGAAAGCATAAATGAGGTGAAGAGGGTTATGAACAGCCTTTGCAATGTACAAAACTAGAGCAAGTGAAACCAAAAATGATGTTCTTGGTGTTTTTCTATACTGTAGTCTTGTTAGCTTTTTTGTTACTGTAACAATGCTGATCTTGAACTGTACCAAAATACATGAGACTGACAGAAACAAACCACATGGAACTTTCAAAACTTTAAACAAACTGTCACAAAAGACTTTGTTGTCATAGTTGAGTTGACTGTAGATGGTAATTGAATATACTCCTTTGGAACTATTTCATCACGTATGTTTCCTGCTCATTGTGATACATTAAAAAAAAATGAGCCAAAGCTCTCGTCTCAATGTGCGCGTGTGCGGTGCCGGGTCCGTGTCGGGTGGGTGTGCCACGTGGCACGGTGTGACATGGCGTGGCATTGCCCCGTGCAGGGGGGCACCACCACAGAGCTGTGTGTCCCCGTGCAGCGCTGGCCTGCCCACGTGGTTATGAAATGAATGTTAAAGGATTTGGGGCAAGGTGCTGTAATGAAGGGAAAGCACGATGTCTTCATGGTCATTATGAAACCTGTAAAATAAACTCAGATCTGTTTCCTTCTGCTGCTAAGCCAAAAGGAGACGCAGGTGAGTAGGCGAGTGGTGACCCGCTGCACTCCCTCTGCAGTGGGGAGGAACCCACAGGAACTGCTGAGTGTTCAGTACATGATTCTCTTGCCAAAAATTGCCCCTTGCAGCAGAAAATGCTTCAAATTCATTAATAAGGACCACATCCACCCAAAAGGAGTCACATGGGCCACTGCTCATCCCTAATTTATAACTGCAGCAATAAATAATGTACACCCACCATAGCAGGTGAGGTGAATGCCTGCTCAGCGTGGTGTCCTCGGTGCCACCACCGGGACAGCAAGGGGCTGCCTCACCCTCCACGGGAGCAGGGGCTGAGCTCCACAGAGGGCACGGGGAGGAAGTCCAGCAGCTCCTGAGGGCTCCTACTGAGTCACCCTCCACAAGCCATGAATTACAAAGTAAAGGAGGTCAAAATTGCCAACATCCCTCTCCCCCTGGACTCCAGACAGTCGGGCGTACCCAGCCCTGCCCCTGCCCAGGAGCAGCCTCAAAAGGGGACACCCTGTGCTGCAGACAACCAGGGTGGTGGGCCAAGTGCACCTGGACTCGCTGTGGCTCGACTCCAAAACCTGCTTTTGGCCAGGCTGCCTGGCCCAGTCCCTGGCTTGGGCACTGTACTTCTGGCATGAGCCTAAACAGACTGGGATCTGGACTGTCTCAGCTGATTGGGGGTTTTTTAATGGGAAAACTCCATCCTGCCTTTTCCACAGGTGGACAGGACTGCAGGGGTAACGAGGTCACTGGTGTGACCCCCCCCACTGCCACTGTTTACGCTGCACTACATTAATGTCACTGCTGTTCCCAAACCAGCTGTTTGGGAAGTTTATTATATAACGTTGCTATTTATTCCTGAGTTGAATTCCAGTGTAAAACAGCCACCCTTGAGGAAGTGCCTCGTTAATGCTCAGGAAGGTGTAAATGGCTTCGAGTAGCTGCACAAACTGCAAACTAAAAACCTCTGCATGAGCCTCCTACTCGGAGCAGCCCGTCCATGGGAATTGTGCGAACCTCTGACAAGAATAAAAAGGTTTTTCCATACTGTGATTCTGGTAAGAGGAGGCTGGGAGCAATTTTTAATGACCTTTCATTGCCATCATCTCAAAGAGATTCAGCTCTCATTAGTGCATTTGTACAGACCAAATAAATGCATATTTATACAACCGGAGAAGGACCTGCCGTTCCAATGGATTTGAAGCAGCGTTTCCAGCTGGAGGGTCCAGGGGGGCTCGGCCCTGGCACAGCGTGGCAGCTGCAGCGACGTCGCTCCTGCTGGTCCCTGCTGAGCCAGGCAGGGTCCCACGCTCACACCTTGGCCAAACGGTGTCTGGAGGCTGCTGAGAGCCACAACATCCCTGACTCAGATGGATGTGCTGGGAAACTGCCACCGGGCCCAGGCTGTGCCAGCAGTGGCAAAGGGTTAAATCCATCAGCGCTTAAACTCGTATGTGGTGCCGGTTCTCTCCTCCAAGCTCATTAACAAGGTACACCTGATGATCTAAAGCACTAGAGAGTCATTTTAATTAACGCTTTGCCAGAGGGGATGTGGTGAAGACACTGATTTCACTCCAATGGCTTTCTATTTTGGTGTGTTGCAGAGTCGGTGTGTTGGTCCCCGGGCTGATGTGAGCTAATCCAACCACAGCCACAGCTCAGCTCTGCGAGGACAGCTCGGCGCTGAGTGCTGGCACCATCCACAGGTCAAGGCTGTGGCCCCTCAGCAGGGCCTCGTGGGGCTGGTTCCAGCACCTCGTCCCCAGCGGGACCCAGCCGGTTGTCCCCAACCCACTGGCAGGGCACAGGTGGCAGTGGGTGGGCAGCCCCACCAAAATGACAGACACAGCCCTGTGCCCATGAGCACCTTCCCTCCCACACAGGACCACGGGTCTGAGGCACCCGGCTGTGCCCACTGTCCCACCCCAAGGGACGGTGCCCACCCAAGCCATGGAGGAGCCACAGACCTCCAGGTCTCCCCTGGCCTCTGCAGGGACGAAGGGGAGACTTCACACTGTGCCCCAGAGAACAGACAGTGGTATCTATAAATGGTATTGTGCTGTTGGTTTAGATGGGAGCACGATGTTACTTAATTAATGTTTTAATACCCTAGGCATCTTCTGTGCTGTATAATTCATATCGATTCAGCTGTGAGCATGTTCAGTTAAAAAGACTCTCTTTCCTAAGCAAACTTTCAATTATATTGAATTGTCACAGTGAAAAAGGGTCTTTTCTCAGCATGGGGGAGGGGAGCTCTCTGCCAAACCACTGCTGGCCAGGATGGGCACAATGTGCACACACATACACGTGTACACATGCAAGTGTGCTGCATACACACACACATGCACATGCACAGTGCCCACACTCTCCCCCCCAGCACTTCCACCCTCGCTGAGCCGTCAGTGCCATGCCCAGCATGGCTTGAGGCTGCAGTGGTGGGTCAGTGGGTCGGCTCCTGCCACAGCCACTGCACAGAACTGGGCATGCCAGGGGGGCCAAGGGAGGTCAATGCCAAATCAGAATTGGCAGAAAATTGTCATCAGGGCAGAGAGAAGGCAAAGCCCCTTTTTCCCCCACAGCCAGGTTGATGTGGTGTGGAATGCTGAGTGTTTTGGCAGAGCAGCACCTGTTCGTTTTTAAGCAGCTACTCAGTGTCCGTTGTGTGCCACTGTGGCACTCCTGCTCCAGCAGCGCCTGCGATCAGCACATGCAGCAGGACAGAGAGACACTGGACGTGACCAGCCCTGCCACATGTCCTTTGGCCCCGCCGTGCACCAGTGGGGGCAGCTGGAGGGGTCCCCTGTGTGCCTGTGGTCAGGAAGGACCATGGGGACAGACACAGGAGCAAGACCGTGCATTGCTTTGCCCCATCCTTGCCGGGCCTTGTGGGGCTGGGACAGCTCTGGGCAGGCAGGTGACTTCTGCAAAGCCATCTGCAAAGGTCCTCCATTCCAGGGCAGATTAGCAGTGGCATGGAAAGGTTCCTGGCACACACCCAGCACGTTCCCCATCGCCTTGTGGCCTTCCTGCCCAGACAGCGTAAGGCACAGCAGATCTCGGGGCTCTGCACCCAGGGAGCGTGTCCCCTTCTCACAGGGGGTGGGGACAAGGTGGGACGTGTGCCCACACGGCTCCAGAGCCCGGGCTGCGGCTCTGTCCCTGCAGGACCCCTCGCCCTGGGGGCTGTGGGGAGGACGCCCCTGGCACATCCCTGGGCGATGCCTGGCACTTCCGGGCTGTGCTGGCACAGCCACCGCCGGCGCCGGGACCTGCCCGAGCAGCGCCGGGGGAGCTGCGAAGGGACGTGAGGGCGGAATTTTTGAGGATACATGTTTGCTCTCGGCTCCAGAGAAGCACCTTGGCGTTCCGGAAGGACAGAAGGAGCCGAGCCATGGTGTGTCAGCCCAGCCGCACCTGTGGTGGCAGCAGGAGGTGCCAGCTCTGTCCCCAGCCCTGCCTCGGGGTCACCCCCGCCCAGTCCCTCTCAGCCTCGTCCCCTCCGTGCGGGGAAAGGAAGGCTGCTCCCCCACAGCCTGTCCTCTGCCAGGGAGGCTTTATCAAGAATTTCTGTCCGAATTTTTTTTTAATAATGAGGCAAAGATAAAAATTCAGTATTTTCATTACTCCCCATTTTCACAGCCTGCTGAACAAAAACACAAAGCGCTTCTCCCGCTGCCCCTTGCTCCCCGGCCCTGCCTCTTTCTCCCATGGAGTTCAATTAAAGAAAGGCGAAAATTGAAGCTGTTGTACGCAAGGCGATTGCAACATGCATATTTGATTTTTATGATGGATCTAAATTGCTGAATAAGGCCGTGGAACAAAGGGAGACTGCGGCTTTCTACCCATCACAGCCAGGCAGCCACTGCAGAACAAAAGCGCCAGCCATTAGGGGCTCAGCGGGGAGACACATTATATAAATGACTTTGTTTCGGTGCCCCTTCTCCCCCGCGGGGGCTCGGCCGGGGCTGGGGGCTGCTGGTTTCGCACCCCGGGGGCAGCAGAGCAGGCACGGGCGGTGCCCAGTCTGACCCACGGCCCCTGGCCCCGCTGGGCTCGGGGGAGCTGCCATTAGACCGTGGTGGCCCCGGCACAGCGGAAATGCTCCTCGGGCATTTGGTGACACCCCCCTTACCAGCACCCTTTGCAGCCCAGGCTGCCGCGCTGTGGGGCAGCAGTGCCGCGGGGGCACCGGGAAAGGCCAGCCCGGCCCGCCCCGATGGCATCCGTGGTGTCCCCACCGCGCCCGCAGCCTGCCAAGCACAGCGGGGCTGGGCAGCGGGGAAGGGCTGGTCTGCACCCAGGGGAGCTGCGGGGCTGATGCCTCTCGCAGCACCTCCCGATCGTGTTCAGGGAAAGGTGTTCGTCAGCAAGGCTTTGGGCAGAAGGTCTGTGATTTCTCAGTCTGCAGCAGAAGGTGCTTGACAAGGGGTGTGGGTCTGGTTAGAATCACACCGGGGTGGTTCCCACTGGCTCCTCGAAGCTGCTGCAGAGGAGAGCTGGGCCATGTTCCACGGACAGCGTTTCTGCACGGGTGGGCATTGACACACTTCGGTGGTGCAGAGCCACCCTCCACGATGTGCCTGAGTGATGGGTACATCACTCAGATGTCCCTGTGTCCTGGCACAGCCCCCGGCTGTCCACAGCTGCAATGCCTGTGCACAGCAGGCACATGGTTGCCCCTTATGCCTGTCCCACCTCAGCGTGACCCCAGGGTGCCCTGGAAGGATCCCAGCCCCAGTCTGCATGTCATGGCCACCACCAGTGGAAGACCCACTTGAACCAAGACAGACATGAGAAGATACAGCAAAAGGCTCTCCAAGTGCCATGGGCACAGCAGAGCCTGCTTATGTTGTGTCAGTGTCCAGGAGGACTCGAGACTGGCAGTGCCCTGCAGGAGAAGATGGGCTCAGGGCTTGGCTCTCCTGGCCCTCATCCACCTGCGTGAGCTGCTCTGGCCGGGCTGGGGGTGCCGGGGGCTGCTCCACCTCATTCCCTCCTGCTGAAAATGTGACAAATCGCTGGAGAAAAACAACCAGCCAGACTGAACACACGCCTTCTTTCCCTAATGCATCTTCCAGGTCCTCTGCCCGGGATCTCCCCCTCTGTGCTGCACCGCGGAATTGCATCCTTCAGGAATAGTGTCCTAATGGATCTTTCCAACCCCCTCGCTGTGCTCTGCAGAGCAGGAAAGAACGTGGCACGTACCACCTCGCCAGTGGCAACGGCCAAGCCAGACAGCCAGTGCTCTTGGGGGCAGGAGGCACTGAGAGCCCACCACAGCCCCGTGTCTGCCCACCACAGCCCCGAGAGCCCACCACAGCCCTGAGAGCCCACCACAGCCCCGAGAGCCCACCACAGCCCATGTGCCACCATCCACAGCCCTGAAAGCCCACCACAGCCCCGAGAGCCCACCACAGCCCTGAGAGCCCACCACAGCCCATGTGCCACCATCCACAGCCCTGAGGGCCCACCACAGCCCTGCATCCTGCCATCCACAGCACTGCTCATCACCACCTGCTACTGACAAAGTGGCTGGAGGGAACTGTGCCAGGGGTTTGCTGGGAGAGCCTTGGCAAGACCCACAGTAAGGAAACAGGGCACCTGGGGAAGACATCCCAGGCGGAATCTGGGGCTGGCTTGGGAGAGGGTGCAGCTGCAGGGGAGACTTTGAGAAAGCTGGAACAGCCCGTGAGCTGGCAGGAATGTGTTCAGCTCTATAAAGTTTGATTTCCATGACCTTTCTGCTGCTGGCTGCTGCTCCCCCAGTGCCACTCCCAGCACTGACTGGGGCAGGCTGTGTTTTCCCTGCTAAGGAGCTAAACTGAGATGCTGTGTGTAAGAAATGGGAAGTGACAAGATATGACCGAAGCATTGGAAATCAATCCAAACTAAATGTGCTTCTTAACTATAAGTGAACAGTTGAAAACAATCCTCTTTTATAGCCATGGAGATAAATACTCTGTTTTTATTAGGAAAAAATTGCTTTGGACTGAATAAAGTCGTTTGATTAACAAGTCAAAGCAGATGGTTTATTGATGTTTCAGAAAGGAGTTTACAAGGTCTAGTGAAAAAAGAGCCCCAGCTCTGAATTAACAAATTACCCGGGTATGTGGGACATTGACAGTTCACTGCTAATAGATTTATGGGCTGCTGCTGGGTGTTTCATCCCCATTTGGTTTATTATGATAAAATATTGGGGCTGGGGTAACCTATAGCCTCCCTGCAATACACTGTATCGACCCCTGACCCTGGGAGCCTGACAGCAAACCTATATATTAGATTCTTAATTTGTCTTAATCTAACAGGATCGGCCTCCGTGCTGTAATTATTTTCTAAAGGCGATGGTGTGAGTGTGTGTGAGCGCTGCAGGTGAAGGTGGATCACTTTGTCTATTACACTGGACATACAGTTCAACTGCCAAGGACTGAAGAGATCACAGCAGGAACGAAGCAGGAGCATCAGTGTCCTGTGAGGCAGGACAAGACACTGAAATAACAAAATTCCCAGGTGCTGTAAATTAACCCTCATAAACCAATTTATGGGGAGGCCCTGGCAGCACCTGAAAATACTCAATGATCCTGGCTGGCAATGTGTGGACTTGAAGAAATGGGGCTACAGAGCTGATCTTTTTTCTATAAACTTGTGGAACTTATGGCAATGGCCCTGAAGCCCTGCCACAGACATGCCTTCCCCACCAGGCTGCCAAGTCCTGCGGGTGGGCAGAAGGACCACGGCAGACACAGCCTGACTGACAGCCCTGTAGTTTCCGGGGTCACCCTTGCCCTTGAAAACTGGGACAACATTCACCAGCTTCCAGCCAGCTGGAGCCTCTCGGAATTCTCAAGACTCTCAGAATTAATATTCAGAATACTTCTCAGAATAATCTTTTCCATGATTTTACTAGTATTGAAAAACACTTGGAGGACAACACAGGTACCAGTCACAGCCAGCACGGCTTCATGAGAGGAAAAGTCCTGCTTGGCACACCTGATTTCCTCCCTCAAGATTAACCCACCTGGCTGATCCAGAAAGGCCAGAAGATGGAATCTTTTTGGCCTTCAGCAAAGCTTTTGATACTGTCTCTCACAGCATCCTTCTGGACAAACTCTCCAGCCTGCAGATGGATAACCATGTTACACAATGTGCAAACAACTGGCTCATCAGTCAGGCACCAAGAGTTATAGTGACTGGGATGACATCAGGCTGGCACCGCTCGCTACTGGGGTTCCGCAGGGCTCCATCCTCAGCCCAGTTCTCTTCAGCATCTTCATTAATGACTTGGATGTGGGACTCAAAGGCATACTAATAATTTTGCCAGTGACACTAAATTAGGAGGAGCTGTCAGCTTCCACAAAGGCAGAGGCTCTGCAGAGAGACCTTGACAAATCAGAGATGGGCAACCACCAACCATGTGAAGTTTAACAAGGGCAAGTGCCAGATTCTGCACCTGGGATGGGGCAACCTTGGCTGTGTGTACAGAGTGAGAGGTTGGAGAGCAGCTGTGGGAAGAGACCTGGGAGTCCTGCTCAGTGGCCAGTTGGACATTAGTCAGCAGTGTCCTGGCAGCCAGGAGGGCCAACCGTGTCCTGGGGGTATCAGGCCCAGCATTGCTCAGTAAGTATTTGGACAACTCTCTCAGGCACATGATGTGATTCTTGAGGTGTCCTGTGCAAGGCCAGGAGTTTGACTCAGTGATCCTGATGGGTCCCTTCCAACTCAGAATGTTCTGATTTTATGACTCCATGATTCCTTCTCTTCATTACTATGGCAGCTCACCTGAGCTGCCACAGCTGCTCCCTCAGAGGGGATAAGGGCTGGCTGTAACTGGGTACTTGCCCAGGCAGGGTAGTTGTGGTGCCCGGGTTTAGAATCAGAGGCCACTGCAGGGCACGCCGCGGGCCGTGCCTGCTGCCCAGCCCTGTGCCTGTCGGGCACCGTCCCCTCCGTCCTGCCCGGCCGGGGCAGGGCCAGGGCTGACCCCAAAACAGGCAGGGGAGCCCCGGAGGGGCTGCCCAGCCCGAGGGGGATGTGGTGAGGAATGGGGAACAAATGTGTGTTTTATTGCTTCCAGTGCCCACAGGCATTTTCTCTCTCTGTTAGAGGGGCTGTCAGACCACTGGAAACAGGAACTCCCGTGATTTGCTCTGCAGCCGTTTCCCTTTCTCTTCTGTAATAAGATATGCAGAAGGGATTTAAAGAGCTGAAGGCAATTTGGTGTCTTCTTTACCTCTCTCACCACACTCCCTATGAGTTCACCAGGTACCCTCTAGATGAACTAATCCCACTGTAAAGTATTATTTCTAGGCTTTATTTCTCTAACTAATATATTGTCTGCAGTTTTATTTACCAGGTTCTGGATTAACTCTGAGACTGGTGACTATCCAGATCCGCTGCCTGCACCAGCACCTTTCACTCTGTTTATCTATTCTTTGTAGAGGAGGGGCTCCAACATATACAAACTGTCCTGAGGCTTAGCAGATATTCCAGGGAATCACAGGACTGTATCTCATCTTCTCCAGTAATTAGTTACTGTCTCACACCTCAGAGGAATCACAGCAAACTTTCTTCCATGTGCCATTGCTCCCCAGGAAGCAGAAGGAAAATTAAAAGATCATTTTAATGTTATAATTTTAATCTCACCCAAATGCAGGAGCACTGGAGGGGGCACCTTCTCACTCTACTCCTGCCTGAGAGGAGGCTGGAGTCAGATGGGGGTTGGTTTTTTTTTCCCCAGCTAACAAGTGATGGGACAGAGGGAATGGCTTAAAGTTGAGCCAGGAGAGGTTCAGTTGGATATTAGGGAATTTTTTTTTCACAGAAAGGGTTGTAAAGCCCTGGCACAGTCTGCACAGCTCCTACTGACATCCTGCTGGCTGACTCTCTCCAGGAAAGATAGTTCTGATGCAGTGTCCTGGCATCCTGCTACCTCTCGGGGTCTATTTTATTAACATTGCCAAGATGGTGGGTCTAGCAGGATGGGAAGGGAACTCTTTCCTCAGTTCACTGACTGGAGCAAATCAACTTGCAAGGAAGCAATTTCAGATTCAGGCCTTGGCTCTGTTCCAAACTAGGATGGGTCTTAGTCTATTAGACATAATAAAATAATTCAGAGTTGGCCTCTGCAGGGTCCCTCACACCCCTGTAGATGTCCCCAACTGGAAGCTCAGTAAAAACAGTCTCAATTTCATAGACCCATGAGTGGTGAATCAAAGACAAATTACATAAAGGTGTGGATCACTGCTGTTCCTAATTTCAAATTTTTGACTCGTGTGGATTTCAGCTGAAGGAATACTAAGAGAACAAAGTTCTAAATGTATTTTTCAAGACAGAAAAGTTTCTGGTTAGAAAAAGTTACTAAGTTATGAGAGACGGGGAAAGAGTTGTAGTGGAAATTGAGGCAGTATAGTTGTAATGTGCCCAGCAGTGACCATAACTGACCCCCACAGAACCCTGGCTCCCTTGCTGGCTCCCTGGATTTCACACATTTAAATGATAACTCGTTCTGGAGAAAGAATCTGGAACTGGATTTCCATTCCCAACACTGTCCCACAGTTACCCCATTCGTGCCATCTGGTATTTGATCAATATACATGACTGCAAGAGTATTTTACATTTGAGCTCTGTTACCTTTTTCTTGTGATGGTCCGTTGCACCTGGGGCTTGGCCATACACTGAGCTACACAAAAACAAATGAGGAGTTTCTCCTGTAGCAGGCACTGCTCTGTTATTTCCTCAGCATCTCACATGCCTGAGGCGAACAAGATCAGCCGAAGATCACTGTCCATGCGTGCATAGCTTAGAAAGCTGCTTTGATTACAAAGCCCAAAAAAAGGATATTAAATTTTTATTACAAAATATTTCTTTTTCTTCAATCCTCTTCAAACAGCAGACAAAATTCCAAGCATTCTCTCACTCCGCAGTCACACTCCAGTTCCAAGCAGGCAGAAGTGAAATTCCAGTGCTGTATTCCTCCCAAAGATCACAGCCTGGTGCTTTTCCCAGGTCTGTCACTGGGAGCAGGGCCTGGACAAGCTGAACTCCATTCTGCCAACAAGGAGTGAGAGGTGGGAGGAACAGCAGCTTCCCTATCCTTATTTTCACCCTTAGGATTTCAGTGAGCTCAGTTCCCTCCCTACTTCACCATCGAGTGTCAGAACAGCCAGGCAGTTCCTTGTTCCTGTGATTTACCATTTGTCCTTGCGGTTGTAAATCTTTTTTTTTTGCCTACAGCAATTGGCTTTCTATGTGGTCTTATGAACAAATGTCTACGTCATGCAGGTTTCCCAAGTCCAAAGCTTGGCTTATGCTTCACCTGTACTAATGACACCTCTTTCGGCAGCCTTCCATTTCCCAGACTGGCTGCTTCTCTTGCGCGGGGGAGCCAGCCAGCTCCATCCCGGGTTTGGAGCATTGCCCTGTCTGCAGTCAGGTCTGTGGGTGAGGCAGCAGCAACTCCTTCAGCGCCTTTCACACACATGAATCAGGGGCCAGCCTGGGTGGCTCTGCCGGGGTTCCAGCTGTGACGGGAGTGCCGGCGAGGCGATGGCAGCAGGGCCTGGGGCCGCTGAGGAACAGCGCAGGACAGCGATGCCCGCCCCGAGCCCGCGGGGACTGTGCAATCACGGAGCGGCCTCTCTGCGTGAGAGCGGACACGAGTCTCGCTCTCTGAGGGGGCTGGTCGGGAGCGGCGCTGCCTCTGGGCCCTGCGGGGACCGAACGCACCGCGGGCCGGGAGCGGCGCTGCCTCTGGGCCCTGCGGGGACCGAACGCACCGCGGGCCGGGAGCGGCGCTGCCTCTGGGCCCTGCGGGGACCGAACGCACCGCGGGCCGGGAGCGGCGCTGCCTCTGGGCCCTGCGGGGACCGAACGCACCGCGGGCCGGGCCGGGCCGGGCCGAGAAACGCCCGCTCGTCGCCCGGCAACGCGTCCCCTCCGCGCCGGGCTGAGGCCCCGCCCCCTTCCGCTGATGTCCAATCGCCGCCACGAGCGGGCTGGGCGCTGAGTTTCTATTGGGTGAGTCTTACGGGGAGGCTCGTGGAGCTTCCCGCGCGCGCAGGCGGCCCCAGCCCCGCCCTCGGCGAGCGCTGATTGGTCACTTCGGGAGCGGCGCTTTGTCTCTCCCACCTCAGGATTGGACAAGGGCGCGGTCAGTGCGGGCGGGGCGGGGCCAGCGGGCGGCGGGCGCGTTCGAACGGCGGGGCCGGGCTGGCCTGGCCTGGCCTGGCCTGGCCTGGCCTCGGCGCCTCCGCTCGCCCGCCCTTCTGGTGGCTCCGGGCGCCGCGGGGCCCGGGAGAGTGCCCCGGGTGGGTGGCGGGCGCGCTGTGTTCCCCACGCCGCCCGGGCTGCCGCTCTGCCTCCCGCTCCGCCTCCCGCTCCCTCCTGTCCCGGCAAAGGCCGCGCTGCCCCCGCCGCCGCCGCCTCCCGCTCCCTCCTGTCCCGGCAAAGGCCGCGCTGCCCTCGCCGCCTCCTCCGCTGCCGTTCCGGGAGGGGTGATGGGAGAGGCTCTGCATTGCAGGGCCCTGCAAAAATCTGGCACTTGCCAAACCGCGGACCAGGTCAGTGCTGGGGAGGGGCCCGTATGTCCAAGCAGGTCCCTGAACTCCTTGTAGGGCAGAGTGGTGGGCTGGGAGGCAAAGCTCAGCAAGCTGAGCAAAGCTTGGTCTAGGCAGGTTGTGCTGCAGAAACTGGGAACGTGATCCGGTCCGATTCCTTGCTGAAAAGTGGGATCAGATGCATCTGTGTACTGTGTGGCAAACTGTGTCAAGCCTGTTATTAAAAGCGTTCAGGGATGGAGATTTAACACTGAGCTGATAAAAGCTGAAATGCTCCGTGTGTCAGGTTCCTGTTTGACCTCCTTAATTCAAAACCTTAGTTTATTTCTACATCACTGATGAAATAGAGGAATAGGGAGTTCCTTTCACTGAGGGGAAAAAGAAGGACAGGAACAACTCTCCCATCTGCCACAATGTTTATTGCACAGAATTTAGTGTAGTTCAACAAGAAATTAGTTCTATTGCAAAATCCAGGGTTTTTTAGTTGATATACTTCAGGTAACCTAGAAAATCATCTTTTGTTTAAAAATCCCAGAACGTGCTTGAATGTGTATTCACTCTTGACTGCAACAACCACAAAGAAGCAGCTCTGAACTCTCTGGTATGTGATAGTGAGAAATCATTCCCTGATAACTGTGAAGTTCTGACTGCCCAGGTTTTGGTCTGGGCTCTCAGCTCTGGCCTTGGGGGTGACCACTCTGTGTCTGACTGTACATTTAATTATGAGTGCAGGGAGGTGTGAGCTCCATTGGCTTTGTGATGTTCTGACTGAGACAGTGGCATCTTCTGGAGCATAAATGACAGTGTTTGAGTTGAATTCCTGTGTGCTTATAAACGGTGTGTAAAAGAAAAAACTTTGTTTTCAAATTCTAGATGGGACTAAGGAGACTCAGACATCTCATAACTGGAAGTCAGAGAGACAAGGCTGCTCTGAGAAGGTAAGAGACAAGCAGCCCCTTGAACTTTGCTTAACTGTAATTAATTTCACTCCAGCTTTTAATTTTAGAACCTCGATTTTTTTCTGTCTCCTTTTTCTAGTCAGTTTTTCTGTCTTTGATTTACAATTTTACCTTATATTTTATTGGAATTGTTGTCTTATTTGCTTATACTGATGGCTTTACACTTTCAGAAGTAGCTGGGAAGATCTTGCAGTTATCCCTAAGTATTTCAGATAGTGAAATAAAGGTCTTTTGCTGCTGTCACTGCTCAGTTAACAGTGATGATTAAATCCCACAAGTATTTTCTTACCCTTGGCTGGAAAAGCCTTGAAGGTGAGTTGACAGAAATCATTCCCCTTTCTGTTGATATTTGTAACTGAAATCAGGCTGTAAAGTGCTGAATGCATCCAGAAAGCCTGTGCTGGTCTTCCATTCAAGCAGAGCAAATGCAATCACCAGTGCTGTCACCCCTTGAAGGGCTGGAGCACTTGAAAAGAATTGGATGATTTGTAGATGGATTCTGACCCAGGCCTCAGTGTTAGGAAAGGGCAGGTGGCACTCCTTCCCATTTCTGAAAATTAAACTCATTTTGTGCAATTCAATCCCCTCTGATTCCTCAGTCAGTGCTGATCTGGGGTATGTGATCACTGCTGTGGAAAACAAAAAGCCAGGTCAGACCCTGGTGATAGAATCCCACTTTGGAAGGCCAGAATATTCAATGTGTTCATGAGAGGTATTTCTTGGGGAAAATATGTGGGAAAGTAGCTCTGGTAGGAGTGATGAGAAGTTTGGCTCAATTTTTGGGTCACTTCACTTGTGTGGATTGGGGTGTAGCAGAGCTGGGGAGAATGAAGAAACTCTGTGTGTTTGTAGAGGCATAACCCCCGTGGCTGTCTTGGCCAGTGCTCCTGATTTTCCAGGAAGCTGTGAGCTGCATGGAGGTGTAGAACCCTAATGGCTTGTTGTATGCCATTAAAAGGGATTGTACACTCATAAAAGAATGACATTTTGATCAATGCTGTTAAAAGAATTACTGTCTTGACACAGAAAAGCTTTCCTGCTGCAAGTTTAAAAATATGCCTTTAAAAGCTTTTTATTGAATACCTTTGCATCCCTCAGAAATGTGCTATTTTGGCACAGGGCTGCTCTGAACTCCGTGTGTAACCTGAATGCAAGACCTCGTGTTTACCACCAGCAGGGAGTCAGGGGAGGCAGGTGTATTCACTTACCTGCTGCCACAGGGAAAAAGAAAGAGCACCCTGAGCTACTTGTATGCAGGCTAAAAATACAACCCCCTCATTTCTGGAGTCCCAAAACACTTGAAAGCTCTTTGGTTTTGTTTTGCCATTGATTCCTCTCTGTCCCTCCAGCTTTCTTTTTAGTGTCCCTTTGGACTTTGAAGCTGTTGATGCTGGAGGGAGGAGGTGGCAGCAGGGAAACCACAAATGTCTGCAGTGTAGCTGGGTCCTGGCTTGTGGACAGGTGGGCTCTGCTGGGGGAAACTTGGCTTGGAGGTGTCTATAAGCTGCTCCTGTGGTGCAATACTTCTTGTGGCAGAGTCTGCCCTCAGTGTGGTGGAAGGAGCTCGTGTCAGAGCTCTTGATTAACCACAGTTGCTGAAGGGTTGCACGTGGCTGTGGCTGCCAGGGCTGCCAGGGGGCAACCTGAGAACCCCAGGCTGGGAACTGGGAGGTAGGGCTGGAATTCCTCAGCTCTGCCATCCCCCCTATGTGTCCTCATGCCCTTCTTATGTTCTTTGTGTTTCAGGCTTTCAGGTGTTCAGGTGCAGGTGATGTTCTAAATACAACTTGATACAAAGGTAGAAGGATTCCCTGGAGGAGTGTGACAGATGGGTTTTGATGTAAAGAGATCCAGGATAAATTGTTCTGCAGGCTTTTTCTTCCTTTCCTTTCTGTATATTCATGGCCAGAACAGAGCAGCAGATGTTCTGGGTGCATTTGGTATGTGCCATGTCCTGTTGTGGGACTGTCAGTGGCTGGGGGGATCTCAGAGTGCTTGCTAAGAGGTTTGTAACAGGTGAGTGAAATCACAGCATCACTTGGCATTGCTGTACCTCAGGTGAAAAATGCTGTGACATGTAGCAGTGGGATTTCATCACTGAAGAAAGCAAAATGTTTAGTTGCACCAGGTGTGAGTAGCTCCCTTCAAGTTTAGCTCTTTAAGATATGAAAGTTCCCTCAGGAAAAGGAAATATTAATTATCTGCAAATGTATGAAAGGAAGAAGCAGGCGAGCTTGAATGTTTGTTACTGGCACATGAGGATGTTGCTCAGAGAACTGTGAGAAGAGTTGGCATCCATCATATCTGCTTCCTCACTGTCTCTCAGGTGCCTGAGTTTTGTCCAATTTGACCTTCAAGGAAGGCATGAGGTGCCCAAATGCTTCCTTACCTCTGTTTTAATCAAGCTTTTGGCAGCTTCCTAGGGGAAGGATTGGTTTTGTTTTTCAAACGTGGGAGTTTGTGTCACCAGCTGCTGTCAACTGTTTTCCAAAGCCTCACTTGTGTAGTTTTAGCTTTGGAGGAAATTTGAAAGCAAAATTATCTCCGTGTTCCTATTTACCCACAGTAGCTCCCTGAAGCTCCCTACAAATGTTTTTCTTACAGTGACCTTTCAGGTTACCTGCCTTCAAGAGAGGCTGCCAGCCTGGAAGTGGGGCTTAGGCATGTTTTCTTACATTTAGCTATATTAAAAACAGTGATCTTTACTCCACTCTTCTTTACCTGGCAAACTAAATGGCTTTCTCCCACTGATCCTTGTTTTCATCACTCTAATCTGTGAATTTGTTCAGTAATCATCTTGTGCTTTTTTCAGAGCACAGACAAAACTGCTGCGTAACATAAGGTCAAGCTCTTGAGGGTGGGATAAAAGAAACTGTTCTCTTTTGTGTTGATATTTAATTGATATAAGCTGGAAACATTTATTTAGTATTTGGCCTCATCTGCAATTACATTCTGAGGCCTATCAGTTTCTAGCCCACTTGATGTGTCATGTTGATTTCGAGTTTCTTAATCAAATGTCATTTTATATCAAGTCAGCTGCCTTACAAAAACCTGCTATATCTGTGCTATTCATTAGGAAAAAACTTTAGTTAAAAATCAGGCTACTGCAAGAATATATTTTCTGAAAATTCATGTCATTAGTGTTATATTACCCTCTCCATTTTGTTCTAGCCAAGCCAGTCTTGTATTGGCCATTCAGTTGCTTTGAGATCAGTGTCACACAGACAAGATTATAGCTACTCAAGTCACCAGATTTAAAGAAAACCCAAACCAACCTGTTATTGTTTCTCTCTGCCCTCTCAAATAGCCTGTGTTTTCCAGAGGATACTAAAAATGAGCATTAATGGTCCAAACAGCTCCTCAGACAAGCTCTTCTAATCCCCATGGAAATTGCAGCCTAGATCTTAACCCTTTCCCACCTGACCTGGTTCAAGCCACTCACCGAAGTTACAAATGTCCTGGCAGAGTCCTCTGGCTTCCTGTGGGACCTGCAGGAGTCCTTTCTCAGGATGGTGGTTCCCAGAGGTCCCCTGGGATAGCACTAAATGGGTGACTGTGACCCCAAGGCCTCGTCACTGGTTTGGGTAGCTGAGGTTGGACTGAGGTGGGACAGAAGCTGAGGGTCTAAATCTCTTTGGGTTCTTGTTTCAGGTGAACTACATGGGTTTGGCTTATAATTGATTCAAGTGTGATGAGAATCTTTGCAGCCACATGAATAGGAAAATTCAACAAACTTTTGCAACTAACCCCCAGTCTGTAGAAATTGCTCCTGTGAGTGCAGGATTGTCACAAGCCATTCAGCACAGGGGCCAGTTGCATGATATGGTCACAGAGTTCTTGGATGTCAGATGGATTCAGTTGCTGTAGGAACTGCTGGGAGCAGATCTTTGGGCAGCAGAAACAGGGAATCCATTTTTTTATAATGACTTTCAGAATCAAACCTCTGTGCTGTCTCATGTTTGTGGCTGACTTCCTGTGGGCATGTGGATAAACCAGGTCAGTTTGCTCACTTGATGAGTGTAGAAAAGTGAGGAGAATTAAATGACAGCAATAACTGAAGCCTGTGTATTACAGTGAGAAGAAAAAAGCAGGGCACAGAGGAAAGCAGTGCCTGTTTGTGGAAATACTTATGAAAAAGTTGATAATTGGAAAATAAGACAGGGATGTCTCTTGGGCATAAATGGATCAGTAATATCAGACTTGGAGAATGTGTGTTTTGTTACTTTCTGAAGTCATGAGAAACACCTTTTACTTGTAGAAAGGTCATGTCTTGAATTCTGGAATTACATTGTACTGAGGTTTCTGGAGAGTAAATCAGCTGATAGCTCAAAGGGAGGTTTGCTTTTCACTCTGGAACTTGGGTTGGGGTGTGTTTGCTCATCCTGGGCCTTGCCTGAGGAGCACTGTGCATGTGGCTGAGGGAGAAACTTGTGCTCTGAAAAGAGCTTTGGCTTGTTCTGCTCTCCTTGTGTTTTCAGTAGTGGAGGTTGTAGGATGTTTTCTTTGTAGCTCTACTGTGTGAGCTACAGGGATTTCAAATCTTTCAGAGGAAAAAAAAAGATAGCTTCAAATTCAGTTCAGAGTCTGATATTTGTTTTATTAGTGGAAATCTTTGTCTCCTGTGTTTTTCCTGTTCTAGATAACCTTTTTGTGTCATCTAAGAAATTAATTTCTTTGTTGGACTCATTGCAAGTAAACTTGATAGCAGGAGTGCTGTTATTGAGGCAGCTTACACAGTGATTTGCTAAGTACAGCCTCTTCATATAATGTGAAGCACAAGTCGATTTATTGACCACCACTGGGATTTCAGGAACTGTTGAACTACCTGGTTTTTATCCTTCTCTCATAAAATTTGCTATTGAATGTCTTTTTTCTGGTACCCTCTTGGAGAGGATTCTCTTTGATATGCAGTCATACAAGAGCAGCAGTCCTACTTGTTTCTGTGCTGCAGAGCTTGGCTTTTAATGAAGTGTCTATACGGTCATTTAAGGTACCCTACCATGACATCAGACTCTTGAAGATTTTCCTAAAACACTTTCCTGTGCCAGGAGGACACTGACACTTCTTGGCTGTGGGAACCAGGTCTGTGGCTGTGCTGCCTTGGCATAGAACATATCCCAGTAGAGCAAAGCACTGCTGAAAGACCAGCTCTGCTCTGAGCACAAGATTGCTCTTCTTGCAGTACATCTCCTCTCTCAAATATATCTGCTGCTTCTCTAGAATGCTAAGGAATTATTATCATTTGATCAGTTGGTGCTAATTTTTTCCAACTTTCTGCAAGCACTTGTCTAAGTAAGGTGTTTGTTAGGAAGGTAAATTATTGTCTCTGGTAATCTGTAAAAACAGTTTTAAAAATAGAATCCAAGTGAACTGTACAAGTGGATTATTGATTCTCAGGCTACGCAGAGAATGTTTCCTGTGAAGTCCCCTCTTCGTTGCTTCAGAGGCTTGGGGGGGTGAGGTTTGATTAACAGACACCAAGGGACAAATCATCTCTCTTTCACCTCCTGGATTTCTGACAACTCTTCCCAGCCAGTGTTGCAGACAGGATGTCAGAGCTGAGGTACTTGGGGTGGAACTGGATGCTCACAGGTTGTGGTACGTGGTGGGGAGGCCTCAGCTCTTGGCATATTTCTGTTCCATGGGCAGTGGTGCCCTGTCGTGTTGTGTGCCCAGAGCGTGACAATGCCTGGGACTGGGGCTGCTGCTGAACTGGCCACAGAGCTGCTACAGGCTTTGGAGGGAAGAGAGGGAAGTGAAGGCAGAAGAGAACAGTTATTAGAGTGCCTTAGATTATTGCAACCAGCTAAAGGGGCCAGTGTTGTGTTTGACCCTGATGCTGTGCCCACAGCTGCTGCATCTGCCAGCCCAGTGCTCAGGGGGGCTAAGCCCACCCAGCCACGGACTGCGGTTAAAACCCCTTATTTTTGTTATTATTTATGCAGAAGTTAAATGAAAGGAACAAAAATAGTATTTTCCAGACTTCATCTTTGTTTCTTTTAATCTTGTATTTATTTTGGAGCAGCACCTTAGTAGTCCTGATTAACCTGAATGCTGGATTGTAAGAGATCCTTTGGATTTAACTGGTCCCAGAATTATTTTATGCTGTCAGGTGTAGATTAACAAGCCTCAAAGGGGTGCATAAACTTGCTATTGGGAAATAGCTTGTGTGAGGTGTATGGTTATCATGCACATGGCCAGTTTGGTTTCACTTCCACGACAGCTTCTTCATTTGTGGTGTAGAGGAGGCCCCGATCTCGAGGGGTAAAAGCTGGGCCATGGCTCTGCCCCTGCAGCTCAGCACTGAGCATGGAGCACCCAGCTGTGTGCCCAGCTGCTCGCTCAGAGCCCAGCCTGGTGTGCCCCCCTGGGCTTTGTCAGCGCTGTCCTCTTGGAGACTGACACGGGGAACAGTCTCCGACACTATTGGCAAGTGGCTTTCACGCTCTGCGGCAGATCTAATGAGCCACAGCTGCCTGCTGAAATCTGCCTCTGGCCCTCTGAAAGGACTCCCAAAGGTTCTGCTTGGATTCACAGACTTTCTTGAGATTTTTTTGGTTTTTACTCTGGGAAGCAGATGGAGAAAACACTCCTGGAAGCTCCTTCGTAATTCACACTCGGGAGTGCTGAGTTTAGAATATGGCACAGGAGAAACTGAAGCTGACACACAGACAGGCGTGCCTGGAAATGGAAACTGTGGCACGTGCCCACCTGCTGAAGAAGGCAGGAGTATAAATCACCTCCAGGCTCTCAACAAAGGTCCCCATTAACAAGTATTTAATGCTCCTGTTCATCAGGTACTGCAGGTGCCTGTGCTGGTGGTTGGTACATATACAAAAAGGAGAGGTGGTGCCAGGAATGTCGTGATTGTGGCAGCATCTCCCAGAGCTTGCGATCTGCACTTGGTAACTGTGTTACTGTGCTTTTTCTTCTGTTTTTTACTTACATTTTTCATCTCCACTTTCCATTTGGTTCCTCTTTACTCAGCTGTCTCTTGCTTTGCCTTGCCCCCTTACTCAGGTATATCAGCCAGCCTGAACTCACCTGTTACACGGGAACTGAGGCTGTGAGAGAGCAGCATCAAACACAGCAGTGCTCTTCTTCAGCCACTGGGTGATATGGTTATGGACTGGCATAGTTAAAGAAAAACAAGAGGCACTAAGACTTCTAGGTACTTGGAGGGGAAATTTGGATGTGAAATGCTAACAAAATGATCTCATTAGAAATGTGAATCTAAATTCTACTGCAGAAAATGCTTTTTCTGACTCCCTCGATCTTCCTGTTTGTAGTGGTTTTGACATGTTTGTTATTAAACAAGTAATATGACACATCCCCTCTGTTTGGGTGATGGACAAAACCCTGGGGAGTGGCTCAAGGTTTGGGACCTTCCTACTGAGAAGGAAAGCTGCAGGGTCACCATGTTTGCAGTGTGGAAAGAGAATTCTCACCCAGCTGATGGCTCCTGGAAGGCACCAACTGCAGGACAAGTCTGCATTCATTTTTATACCACTTCTAAGGCTGAAACATAAAAGTTAGGTTGCTGACTGGGCAACAGAAGTGCCCAGGAGCTGCTGAAGGCTGCCACTTGGGAGAAGTCATTCTCAGGAGGAGCTCTGATGCTGCTGAAACGGTTTATTTGGGAGCCATTTATTAGCAGGGGCAGGCCAAGCATGCACAGGTGTGAGTCTTACAGGTGTATGTTTCTCAGCCCCAGCAGATGTGGCTGTGAGTGGCTGCTGCTGCACGTTTTGAGTTATGGTTGTTCGTGCCATGTTGTTACTGTTGTCTGGGTAAAATTCGTAATGTATGCAAGTCTCAGGTATGTGGTCTCACCTTTCACATCTCCTACCTGAGAAAATACATCTGTTTCTTCTCCTCCCTCCCCTTCCTTGTCAGTCATCTGCCTGCCCAGTAGTTGCCCAGAGAGGAACCCGAGCCCAAAATGGTGAGTGAGTGAGGGTCTGCCGTGCATCCCTGTGCAGATGCCACCCTGCAGCTTCTCCACTCTGTCTTTAATTAAACTTGGGTTTTCTGTTGTTGTAGCTGGAAGCAGTGTGCTGACACAACTCACTCTTGTATAGAACAGATTAAAATGTCAATGTTTTAATGTTCTCATCTGTGGGAAAAAGAAAATAGTTGGGTGTTTTATTTATAACTTCAAAATACTGTGCTGTGGAAAAGGTTTCTTGTGCAAGATGGAAAATGACAACTAAAAGTACAGAGTCCCATTTAATATTAAGAGTCTGTAAAGGGCTGAAAAGAGTGAAAGGATGAAATCTCTCCAAGAAATAGCCATACTGGCACATGGCAGTTTAAAACAATTATAAATGTACTGTGTTTTTAGTTGTTCACCCTGTTTTCTTTGCATTTGTGGCACAATGTACATGCACACATCCTGATGAGCTCATGTTCCAAAGTGCTGCTGTGTGTGAGCAGGAAAAGAAGGAAGGCATCTGAAAAGAATGGTCAAAAGTCAGTGTTGTCCTCCTGACCTCCTCCTGGAGAAGAAAGAAGTATTTCCTAGGAAGAAATGTCCCTTTATTTTTTGTGACCAATTCCATTTGTGTTTCCTGCAGGTTTACTTCCTGGGCAGTTTGAGGAGTGAGAATGGCCCTGTTTTGGAGCTGTGGCCTGTGAGTGCCTTGTGCAGCACACATGGAGGCAGGTTCTGGGCTGGCAGGGTGGGCAGGTGGAAGCAGGAGGGTGCTGGGTGGGGGTCCAGCCAATGGCTGGAATTGCCTACTTGGGATTAATGTGGCTTTTCTTCAGAAAGTGCCTCCCCAGCCTTATTTAGAGATTTGCTTGATTGGGCCTGTCTCTGGGTTACCCTCTGTGAGTCTGTGTTTTCCTGGCAGCTGTGTCTGCCTTGCACGTACATTACAGATACTCCCCAGTCCCTTTTGGGTTGTGCTTGTCCTGGGTCAGTGAGAAGACATAGTCCATTTTAAAGGAGGGCAATGGAAAGAGCTCCCACTGATGCTGGAAGAGGAGCTCTAGGTGTCTTTTTCTGTTACTTTCTTGCTTTCTCACACTTATTTATTTATTTGAACCCATCTCCTGCAGCCTGGCTGCTGGGGGATCAATTTGTTGGCAGGGGTTATTCAAACATCAGCAGAATGCATATTCTTTACTGTTCTGGTCGGATGTGGGTGCTGGAGCCAACACAAACAGCTCTGGTGTGGGAACTGATGCTTTCAGTGGGTGTTTGAGTCAGGCTGTTCTTGGTGGTCTGTCCTTACTGCAGTAAAAATATCAGGGGTTTCTTTTCCCATAGTGTTCATTTGTGTTCCCGTTGTTCTGTGTTTGTACAACCACTGTGCCTGTGGACAGTTCAAATAAATACTTGTAATAAATTCTGTGGTTTTCTTCACTTTCAGCTCTTGCTTTCTGGAGGTTTGGGGGTTTTTCCACTCTGGCTTTATTTCTCTCTCTTCTCTCCGATTGTCAAAGGGAATGTGGTGGGGTGTGTTTGGCGTTTGTTTTTTTGTTTTTTCCCACGAGGTAAAACCTGACTGTGGGTGACTGTGGGGACACTTTTTAGGGCAAATAAGCTTGAAGAGTAAGCAGAGTGCCTCTGGAATGCTCCGGGTGCTTCAGGCTGAGCTGTGCTGGGGCCGGTGACACAAATGTGGTGCTTCAGTCTCAGCCTGGGGCTCCCCACGGCAAAATCAGACTGTGCATTTCCATGAGAATGTTGGGTCCTCGAAGCACTTAGCGCTGTGCTTTGGAACACCCATCCAAGTATTCAGGAACCACCAACATTCCTTGCTTTGTTGCTCTAGTGAAAGTCCAGGATGCAGGATGCTTGTGGGAGCTGGGTGGTTTGAAGCTTTCTGTAATTCTTCCCTGTTACCCTCAGGGCACACTGAAAAATTACCTCTTTGTAGAGTCTTTGGGATATGATGCAGTCCCAGATCAGACATTTTTCTATTAAATAAAGTGTCTGATAAGCTTAAAAGCATTGAATTTGGTATTTTGAATCTCTAGAGGCCAATACCAGTGTGGATCTATTTGGGCTAATTTAGTGAACTTTTAGTTTCTCCTCCTGCATAACAACCATTCCACCCTCAGCATTACCAAGTCAGCTCTTCCTCCGTGGCTGCCAGGAATAACTTTGCTTTGCATGGATAATTAACTGGATTGAGTAACAGAAAAAAAACCATTTTATTTCCATACAGTGGTAATAATAAATCTGTTACTACTTTTGGCTCTCCATCTTATTGCCATACTTGGGTATGTCTTAATGAGGAAGTGGCTTCCTTTAACTGAGTTCAAATACCAGCACAGGGTCTGCCCCAAGTGCAGGGCTGGGCGGGTGAGAGGAGGGCTGAGGGGTCTTAAACCAGGCAGGCATTCCTGCCACAAATAGCTGTCTTTTTTTTTTAATTTTTGTTCCCTGCATGCTGTAAATGTCCAGACTTTGCAACAAGGTAGAACTTGGGATTTCTGATTGTGTTAGAATCAAAGCTCTGCTCAGATGGAAATCTTGCAAAACAATTTTTAACAAAATAAACCTTTCCTGTGGTGATATTTAGAGCAACCCACTCTGTTTTCCAAAGTGCACAAAATATGGGGATGGGACCTGCCAAGCTCACCACAGGCATTTTCCTGAGGTATGGGCGAGCCTGAGGCTCAGATGCAAACCTGGGAGTAGCTCCTAACCACAATAACTCTCCTGTTTCATAGTGGCTTATCTGACACTCTTGTGACCTTTTCCAGAATCATCATCCTCCTTTTTCCATTTGTTTTCCCCACCTGTTTTGTCTCACGTTCTGGAGCCTCATTGTCCATCAGTTCAAGGCAGGATGGACTTGCTGTCTACAGAGATGGGTCTCAGTTGCTGGGAGCCCTTTCTGAGTGTTTTGCCAAATACTCAACATCTCAAGTCGATGTAGTTGCAACTCGTGTGTTCACTGTTGCTGTCAGGTGGTGCCAACACACCCAACTGCAATTCCTGCTTTGGGTGTCCCTGTCACGGTCACGGGAGCCACGAGCCCTGCAGACCCTGAGAAGGGACAGAGGTGCAAAGATTGGTCTGAGGAAGTGTCGGCACAACGGGCAGCACAATGGAAAGCTGAAACCTTCTGGGAAGAAATGGGCAAACTTCTCTGGTGGTAGAGAAAATGAAGGGGGGTGTTTATGTTTTCTTGTGCCCATTAACGTTTCCTTCTGTTGGTCTCACTTGTGTCCCACTACTTAATTCCCTTTGTGCCTAATCCATCTCTGCTCTTCCCTTTCCATTATCCTCTCCCCATGTCAACCTCCTGCTTCTCACCACTGCCCAGTTTCCTCCTGCAAAATATAAAATGCAAAAATTAACTTACTGTTAAATGGGGGGAGTTTGTTAAAGGAGGGAGGAATATGTAACCCTAGATTTAGACCTGCAGAAGTTTGATGGTTGTAAAACCAATTACTGAATTTAGAAACGACAAAAAGAAACTGTTCAAGAAAAGCATTTAAACAATCCTTGGTGAAAAGTGCTCTTTGCCAAAAATAACTTCACTTTATTGAAGCAGTCAAGTGTTTGGAGAAAAAAAAATAGAAAAATAAGAACTGAGAGAAATTCACATCCCTCCTCCCAGACAGTGCTAAAACACTTGGGGTCTGAAATGGCCACATGAAAAACGCAGGTTAATCTGGGCTCAGTCTGCAAGTGCTGTGGCCAGTAAAACACAGAGGGATTCTACAAGGTACACTGAGGAGAAAATATCTGTGTTTTAAACATATGAAATTCTTACTTATATTTAATCTTTTTTTCTAGCTCTGTAATTGGAAATCTAACCTTTCTGACTGTATAAATCTATTATATTTTTAATCATTAAGCTATCTTGTGTCGGAGATGGGTACAGATGCAAGTGTCCCAGGGTTGTCTGTCACTGCTGTCTCTTTGGAGATGATAAATCCAAATAAGTCTGTAGACACCCCAAGGAGAAATTTGCATCCTGACAGAAAGGGGACCTGAGGCTTGCGCAGTGTCTCGCATTGAGCTGTAGTAGTATCAGATTCCAGACTGAGTTCCAGGTGCAGGATCAGCACCCTTTCTGGTGGGGTAGGCATCACAGGATCACCTTCCAGCTGTGGTTGCTCCCTTCAACTGCCACAGTATTTCAGGTTGTTGAAGTTTTTCAGATACCGAAAAATTCTGATTCTCTATGTTGTGAGTTGGCTGTTGAAATGGAAGTGCTGGTGACAGTCTGAGGCTGTGTGAGAACTAGACAAGGCTGAGATTGTGCTGGTGGAATGGAAGAAGCTGCTTGTAGCATAAGTTCTTAACTAATTTTTGTTAGCTTTTATTCTGCTTCTGGTGTTTACCAGTGACATGTGTGCTGGTCCCCCATCAGCTCAGGGGGGGATGAGGAAAACCAGAGAGTTGCCAGACAGAGCCCAGCTCGGTTACTGTGGGACCAGACAGCTGAAATGGGCTGTGCATTGACCAACATCTTGAGAACATGTGGAAACTGAGGTGAAGTCAGAACATGACAGCCCAATTACTTAAAGGTTGGATTGACACACCCTGGTTTTCTTTTTCTGGGTGTAAGTACAAGCGGACACGGGGCTTCTTCATCCCATCTGCTTTGTCAAAGTAGAAGCCTGAATGGAGCACCAATCTGTTCTCTGGTACCAAATTTAGGGTAAAGTCAAACTGCAAGATGGAACATTTGGTTTTGCCTTCGCAGAGTTACAGCAAGGTTAACCTGACTCCACAGTCCTAACTCCACAAAAATGTTTGTTTAGCGAGTTGTGGCTCGGGGCTCGCTGGCCCCTGGAGCAGCCACGGTCTGTGCTAACACTGCTGTGCTGCAGAGTGAGCTCCAGCAACTCCAGGGCTGACAGTACTCCTCTAAATCTTTTCCTTAATTGCTTTTCTCTGCAGAGAAATTCCAGCTGAGCACATGCTGTCACGTCACTGGCAAAGAATTTAGTGTGGGCCTGACTTCTGCCCTGCAAATAAACATGCAAGAGACGTGCTCAAGCCCAGCAGCAAGATGCCTGTGAGACACCCCTGTGGTCAGCACTCTTCAGAGTGCTGCTCTCCAAAAATAAGCCAACTCATAAAAAATAATTTGATTGATCTATATAATCTAGACACTTCTGAAACAAAGACCAGCTTTATGGAGGATTGATTGGTTTTAGAAAAATATTTAGATAAATATTGAGTATCTTTGATATTCCTGGAATTTAGTTTACCTTGTTCTCAGTGAGGAGAGCCACAAACTGAAGTTATTTGGTTGGAGAACTGTTCATTTTCTTTGAATCTGAGGCAGATGTGCAGATGGGAGAGAAGCCACAGTGCCATGAGCAGGTATGGACCGTGGGCTTCAGCAGCTGCATTAAAATCCCACCACTGTCCCGCTGGTGTTTTGAATGCTCAGCAGAGGAGAAGGGAATGGATTACTGCCAATATCAAAGGCCAACCTCTTCTAGTAACTTTTTTGCATTAGTGGAGTCCAGGCTGTGGAGCCAAAGGATCCTGGCTGCGTGTCCTCTCGGTGCTCAGCTGAACTCGCTGGTCCCGAGGCCGTGGGTTGTGCCCGGCTCAGAGCCTGGCAGGGCTCAGCTCCTGCTGCTGTGGCATCCCTGTGGCACTGGGCATGGCTTTGCCACCCCCAGGCCTCCTGTTCCCACACGGACAGCACTGGACAACTTGCTGCTGAACCTGCACCTGGCCAGCCCAGCAGGGCTCAGTTCTGTCCTCCTGGGGGGTTTAGTTTGCAGGTGCAGTGCAGATTTGTTTGTGTAGGTTTGGGGTTGTTCTCCCTGACTGTAGCAGACCTAAAGAAAAAAGATAAAATGTTGATCACAATTCTGTCCTTGGCTTGCACCATTGCTGACTTTGATCGTGTGGTTTGCATGAGAAGGGAGCAGTTTGCAGTGGGCCCTGCGTACCTGGCACAGTTCACAGCCTGACAAGTGTCCAGCACAAAGCCCAGGCAATTGTGGCATTTTTAAGGGGAGGGGGTGACCTGCAAGTATTCCATTGGTTCTGTTTCTGTCTCACTGTTCTGTGTAAAATTCATTTACTGGTCCTCCTTTTAAGCCGTGAGCTGACCGTCCATACAGATCCCAGCTGTGCATTGGCATTGCTTGGGGATGTGTTTGTATCTTTTGTCTAAAACACCCAGCCGGTAGGATCCATGATCCATGAAAGCTAATTGAAACAATTTCTCTTCAAGTTTTGGCAAGTGAAGCATGCATTATAAGCATTAATACCTATAAATTGAATTGTTAATGAATCTAGACACTAATAATGAATGTAATTTTGTAGGCTTAACTAGAAACACTAAAATTATCAGGATCTGGAACAGAATTTTCAATCATTTTTGCTTATTAAATAGCAAAGCTATGCTTTTAATAAGCTAATCATTTTTATTTGACCCCATAGGAGTAGCTCAGCTGATTAGAAACAGGTTTCTAAGTGCAAAACAATGTTGTTTTTCTCTCACTGTTTTAACCACCACAGTGCTGAAGTCTTGGATCAGACACTGATGTCCATCGCTTATCCTGCAATTCCTCTTAAAGAATTTGCAGTAGAACCTCTCCATATTCCATTGAATGGGGGAATTCTCTGTGCAGATAAATCATTCTGTAAGCTGCCAAAACAAGTGGAACTTGCCTGAAGGGTTGTCACAAAAATACAATATATGAAAGAGACTCCTACTTGCTCTTTGTTATATCAACAAGTAGAAGAGCACTTGATACAACACAACACTCAAGACCAAAACTAATAAACTGAAATCTTTTTCTCCCCTAATTTAAAATTAGCCTTTAGGATTATTTTTTGCAGCTGAAGAATATGGTAAGTTTCAGAGCTATAGCAAACAACTCTTAAGTTCCGATGATTTCCTTTGAAAGAGTTTTGTGGTGTTTGCCATTCCTCCTGACTCAAGTGGCTGGAGACCAGGAGGGCACAAGGAAACAGATTATTCTGCGAGTCTCTCAGGCAAAGTTTCTTCTCCCCCGCTGCTGGCAGCCCTTGCAGACAGGCTGTCAGCCTTTATGGATCAGTGGTGTGCCTTAGACAAGCAATTTCTTATACCAAAAGATTTAGTAACGCTACACCATTTGTTAAATGAAAAAATCAAACTTGGTTATCTTGCAAGGCAATGGTGAAGAACAGTCTGAAAGGTAAGAGAAAGGGATGTCAAGGATTTATCACTGCATTTAGGGCTGGAAAGGACCATGAAAGGTTCCTCCATCTCTGGAGACAATTGACATCCTTATGAAAATGTAGTCCAGTGCTTAATTATACTTTCTCTTTGAGAGGAGGTTTTTCCTTTATTTAATCTAAATCTCCCTTACTACAGTTCATACCTACTTCTACTTTTTTGTGCAGGGAGAAAAGTTTTCACTCTTCACAACCTTCTCAGTATCTGAAGGCTCTTGCCATGTCTCCCTGCTGCACCTCACCCCCGTTTCTTCCCTTCCTCCCCATGGACAGATGTGGGGGCAGTGAGGATAACAGATTAACATGATTAACATGACTAACATGATTAACATGGCATGGGGAGGCAGGAATACTGGCAAGCTTGGAGGGATGAGGTGGTAAAGTAAGAAACATCAACAGATGGAACCAAATAACACAGTAGGGGGTTCAAAATATTTCACCAAAATACTGTTGGGAAAGAAGTGGTGTTCCATAGTTTGATTTAAAACTCAATGGGAAATTAATATGAAGTTAATATAGAAACACACTTTAACATGCAAAGTACTCTATGCAGGAGCTCTAACTTAGCAGACAGCAATGTAAATGTTACACTGAAACATTTAGCCCAAGTAGTTCAGACTATTTTTACTACTTGGACATCTGTATTTGTGATTATTGTGTCCATGTGCACTGGGATCCTGCTCTGCTGCCACTCGTGGCTGCCAGGGAACCCCGGGGCACTTTCCCCCTGTTTCCAGACCTCCTCCCTGTGCTGAGTGTGTTACAGGGAGTGCATGGCAAAGGATGGCCACGGGCACGGCTCTGCCACAGTCTGCAGAGGACCCCCGGTCGAGGCTGAACACTTCCATCATGGCACATCTGCAGAATGAAGTGTCTGAGGTAATCTGGGAGAGGGCAATGCTTATGGGCCTTCCACCACCCTGTACCTTTCCCTGCTGGTCAATACACTGACAGAAAAAAGCTTCAGTGGAGGCATTTGCTCGGCCTGATGAACTGCCCTGTCCCACTGACTGCACTGGGTGTGAAAGAGGATGCTCAGTCTGAGGTGTATGTTCCTGTTCTGCTCCTTCTGTGAAAAGTTCATATTCCAGGAGACAAATATTAGAATTATCTTTAATAACTGATATTAGAATTCATCCATCGATGACTGGAGTGTTTGCTTTCATTCTTTGCTGTTTTCTACTTTGAAAGATTCTTTTTGCCAAACCAACAGCAAGGAAAAAAAAAAGGTTTTCTCAGTGCTGCTGTCTATTGGCATTCAGCAGAATAACTGCCCTGGAGTTAATTCCTCCTCTTAAGTAAACTGCTTCAGTCAGGGCTGTTAGCATGGAGAATATTGGCATTCTGTTTACTGAACAGCAGTCTTCCAAAATCCTTCCTTTTTGAGTGAATTTAGTATGTTGTGTACATGTGTACTTTTCAATAAATACAACAAATAATCCAGACAAATCTGGGAACCTGTTAGTCATATACAAGCTGAACCAAAAATATTTTAATCCTGGAATAAACATTTATGAAACATCTATGCCATCCTTTGCAAAGGGATGTACTGGTTGGTGAGTGTGCTACAATGTGCTTTCCAAGAAAGAGCTGAAATAATACTTTTTTTTTCTTTAAATTGTGAATAATAGTGTAAATCAGATAATCTGTTAGAGCCTTGCAGCCTCTTCCTTTCAGTTGAAGGCTACTTGTGCCAGGTGTTAGCCATCCTCCTCCTGCAGGAAAGAGGTTTCAGTCCCTCAGAAGCCCCTGCCCCAGATGCTGCCCTGACGTGGGTGTGAGCTGGAGAACACTCAGGCTTCACAGTCTGAGATGCAATTGTTTCAGCTATAAAAACCCAACCACATTACTGCATCTCGAACAAGTACTGGAGAAGGAGGATTTTGCCTGAGTTGTTTCTGTCTGCTTTCTATAAACAGAAAAATCAATGGTCTTTATTCTTTTATTGAGGAAAAAAAGTATTTTCCCACCTGGGAGGGCCTAATGGGATCCTCTGGTGCACAGCACCATCTTGGCAGTGAGGGAGGTGTCTCCACTTGATCTCTATGAATGGAAGTCTTCACCCAGCCACTCATGCTGCTTCTGGGGTGGAAAATTCCGTGTTCTGGCCCTCCTGATCCATTGCTTTGCTGAGCCTCTGTGGTATTCTGTGCAGCACTGTTTGAGTTTGGTCCCAAGGAGGGTGTGACTGGGAAGTCATGGCCTTTTCACTGGTCAAGAGGCTGATGGTGCTGTGGGACATCTCTCTAAACGTGGCTGCAAAGGTTGAATTTTCTGATGGCCACTGAAAGGCATCTGAGCCTTCCAGGTTGTGTCTGAGTTCCCAGCAGAGTTGAACCCAACAACACCTGTGTGCAAAGCTAACGGGCAGCTTTTTATCTCTGCATTTCAGGCCAGTAAGATCCAATAACTTTACTTTGGTCTCCTGCACATCTTCCTGAAAAACTAAGCATGTCACATCCTCAGAAATGAGTGGAAATGGGATAACCTTACACCTCAATTGACACAGGCATGTCTTCTGTCATTCCTTGGTTTTTACCATTCTGTGTTTTACGTGGTTCACCTTTCACTTTGACAAAAGAGACAACAGATGTACCTTTTTTATTTCTAGAATGCGTGACTCCTTTAGAGCAGCTCTGTCATTTATCTTGCCAAATCTTTAGCCAAATCTTGCCAAATCTTCAGGAAGAAGATTTCTCATTCTTGCCATCTAGAATTTAAACAAGTACAAAAAAAATTATGTATTAAAGAGAAAGAGGAAATAATTGACCAAATATGGTGCTGGGAACTTAATCACAGGCCACCAGTCTGGGTTAGTGGAGCTGCTTGGATGCAAAGCATTAATATCAGTTTCCATGCTGGATGTCATGACAGTCTGCTGTCATTTTCCAGAGGACTACAACTGAGGTCTATCATAATAGCAGCCCTCAAAATCAAGACAGTTCGAAGCAGTAGCAACCTTGCAAACAATTATACCCACTGTTTATTTTGTGTGTGTATATTTATCTTCTTTTCTTCTCCTCATCCTCAGAGCTCCAAGTTTTTATCAGGGTTTTTTGCAGAGTTGTTGACACACTCCAGCCAGTAACATTGAGTACAGGGAGAAGGGCCTGTGTCAGTGGCACAGGGAGAGCAGGTTGTGGCACACGAGGAATGGCACAAGTCATTTCTGCTTAGTCTAATGCAGGAACCAACTGAGGACAGCTGGTTTACAAAAAGAAAGGGAAATACTTTTTTAACAACATCTAGTAAAATGTATGGAATTAGTTGTAAAGGCCAGAATCATAAATGCTTTTCTGTGCCACACTTTCAATGGCCTGAGAGTCAGATGGTGAGACATCATCATATGAATGGTAATTCCAAGGATTAGTGTGCACAGGTACTAATGCACTCAGATTTTGGTGCCATCTTCTGCTGTCCTGCTATTCCAACTCAAATTATTCAGGATGAGAAAATACTGCACTGGTCCCTCAGACTGCAGAGATGGAAGATAGTTGTGGACAGTGCTTCAAGTGTGAGAAATGTAATTTGATAACCTGGGGACAACACATAACTGCTTAAGAGGCCACTGGAGGTGGAGGGCATGTGTAGTTATTTCCTGGCACAGGTGGGTCTCTGACCAGGGTTTGGCACCTGCCCTGCCTTTCCTGTGAAAGTGTGGGTGTTTTCAAACTACACCTAAAAAGCTGAAGGGAAGAGAGGAGCTTTGAACTTTCCATTTTTGTAGTTTTTGATAGTGCATCAACATTGTTTCTCCATCATGTTTGTCTACCTCTTACTCCAAGCAGAGATGGGTTGCTGTTAGCAGAGGGTTTTTGGTGTAGCCAGGAATAGAACAGTGTATTTTGCAGCCTGTTCTTCATTTTCAATTCAGGACTTACAGACTGTTCTCTGCTATGTGGTAATGAGATCTGGGATAATAATGTCAAGCTGTATCTAAACAATTGGATTAAAACAAGCCCTTGGAATAGGACGGAGGTTGGTGTAACGTGCGGGATCACGTGGCCAATTGCTGGCCAGTTCCCTGGGGACAAAGCTTTCCTCCTGGCAGAGCTCAGCAGCTCGCTTTCAGCTTCTTTCTTAATCAGCATTTTGTATCCAATGTTTTAAAATGTTTGGAAAATGCAGCATAAGGGATACTGAAGGTGTTATCTTTAATTGGACTAACTTAAAAATTAATATTGAAATGCTTTCTCCCCATTGTGTTGCTGTTGACCTGATGTTGGGAATAACTTGTGCTGGTCTGGCAGAGAGGAGGAGGGGAACATATTTTGCTTTGTTTTGGATTTTGTGGGGACAGGAGAGGTTGGATTCATAGACAGAACTGAGGAAGAAGTCACAGAAAAATTGAGGAAAGAGTCTATAATTTCCTGTAACTACTGTTATGTTTGGGCGGTCCCGTGGTGTGAAGGAGAGCGCCCTGGACTCTGAATCCCAAGGTCCTGAGTTCCAGTCTCAGTGGGACCGTCCCCTGGCAGTTCAATCCCTCCCTGCCATCCCATCCCGTCAGATCTCGGATGCTCAGCAGGGTCAGCCCCGTCAGTACCGGGGGCTGTGACAGTCCTGAGGACTTCCCTGTCACTGTCCAAGCTCGCTCGGCCGTGGCAGAGGGACCTCAGGAGTTAAACGGTGGGGCCAGTTCTGCACATGCTGAGCCTCACCTAAAACATCCACTGCGCAGGCTGGAGGGGCACACCCACGTGGGGAGAGCCCTTCCCAAATCTTTGTTTGTGAAGTCTGGCCATACATGCTATTATGTTTAGAAAAAATAGGTCTGAGCATGAATAGGGAATATTTTCAAAGGTGTTTCTATGTGTTGGGCTGCCTGTGACGATTTGTTCAGGGATCTGTCTGGGAAAGGCTCTGCAGCCAGCATGCAGGTGTTAGTAGTATCTGTTTGTCAGGTTCAGAACCAGGAAGGTCTGAAAGGTGGATGGACCTTTTTTTCCCCCTGGGAAGGTTCCTATGCTAATCACTGCTCATTCTACTCAGAAAGTGATGGCCTTATGGAATGGAATTGCAATTGCCTGCTTTGACCTCAAAATATTACTTTGTCATCCTTGTGTTTCTCTCTCCCTTTCTTCTTGGAAAATTAACATTAGATAAGAGAGAGGTAGATTCTTTTCTAGCTTATTCATTAGCAGCAGCAGCAGTGTTGTTAATCATGTTTTGATTGCAGAGATGGTATTATGCGTGGCCAGAGAACACAGAATTAGTTTCAGATTTTCATAGCTCGAAGGTGGGAAAATCCTCCTCTGGGATGCAGACTAAGCAGATTTCCTCTGGAGATCATCAAGGCACAATAAACTGCAATTTGGATGCTTTTTTATTATATCTCTGCTCTCTATGCACAGATTTTACTATTGGACATAATATAGCCCATTCTTGGAGGTCCTGTTCTCTTTTTTTACTCATAAGCTTCAGCTCCTGGAGTTTTCTGTTTTCTTCTTTTTCTTTTCTTTTGAATCTTCAAAAAACCATGAGAATGTTCTTGAGGAGTCCCTAACTGGCTTTTTGTGTCTTCCACTGTGAGTTAGGACCCTGCCACAGCCTACAGCCATTCTCCCTGGGTGCACTCAGCAGAGCAGGGTGAGAGCTGGTGACTTGGCATCATAAATAACTTCAACCTTCCTTTTTCTTTTAAGTTTTGTCATTTATTTAAATTTGCAAAGTGTTTTGGTTTTAATCAGTTAATAAACACTGTGTCTGTCTGTGACTCAAACTACCTGGTGTGTGTGTTAATAAAACACCACCCTGAGTGGTGAGTATGAGGGAGGGTGGCACTGCAAACCCATTTATCTTGCCAGTCCCTCCTCTCTCCTGCTCTTGCCATCCCCACACTGCAGTGTCGTGTTTCTGACAAACTGAACCGAAGGTACCAGTTTGCCTGACAGTTTTCTGTGTTGCTCAATCTTCTGGCAGAGTCCCCTTCAGCGTCTGACCTGCACTGCCTTTATACTCTCCTGTCCCTCTCCAAGTGCATGGGGGGTTTGTTGGTCACTGGGATACCTTCAGCATTACAAGAGTGTTTCTAATACCAAATTTTACTCCTGGTGTCTATATTGAACTCCCTCAGGTCTTCCTTGTGATTTCTTCTTCTGAAGTCAGTTTACACATGTGCCTTTGGGCTTTTTGCATCAACCCTTTACAAGTGCTGTGTGTTGATAAGACATGATAGCACATTCCTGAGGAGTCCCTAGAAGCACAGGGCACACATTTCACTGTGACAGACAAACCATGTTTAAGGTGATCCAAAGCAGGGCAGCCTCTTCTCAGCCCTGATTTCCTTAGAATTTAGTGGAAACTTCAAAGTCTCATGAGGAATTTGAGGTGGAATGTGAAACAATCTCTTTCATCCCCAGCTGAAGTGTTGGTATTCATTTTGTCCTTGGTAATTAAAGGGAATTTCTTGTTTTTCTTGCTCTTTCAAATCTGTATCAGTAGGATTTTTGGAATAATTGCTCAGAACAATAACATGGAAGTAGAACATCACTGATCTCCTTGGCTGGGAGATTTGTGAATGGGAATGAAAAGAGGGAAAACTTCCCTTTCAGAGCTGCAGCTCTGTCTGAGCTCAGTGGGGTCTGGATGGGGGGGAAAAGCAGCTCTATGTCAGCTTAGAACACAATAAATTCATTAATTTGCTGTGTGTGAGGAAGTTGCACGTAACAGGAAATAGGAGACTGTTAAAAAGCCTGATAAATTTCAAGGAACTAAGCAACTAGTGACAGAGAAATGGGTGCAAGAAATATTTAAAAAGAAAACAAACAAAAGTAGAGAGAAAAACAGGCAAGGATTTAAATATATCACAACTAATTAATCTCATGAAGAAAGGTACAAGACACAAAAAGTGACTGATGTAACTCAAAGATTTGATGGTACAAAGTCGCCTTTACTTGAAACGATGAAAGGAAATAGGGCAAAAATCAGAATATTGAGGATTATTTATGATGGAGAGAGAGTGAGTAATCATAAAGGCCAAGGTAATTGTAAAATGAAATAAGAAATGGCTTACGGTGTGTGGGGTGGGGAGGGGGAGAGTAAAGAAATCATCACTAAACAGAGAGTCAACCAGGAATCTAAAATGGATGAGCCCTGAACTGATTTCATAAATGGGCCTTGACAAAGGCACAAGGCTATCTGAGAGTAATGGAGACATTTCACCATGTGGGATGTTAATAGAACACTTGGAAAGGATGACTCTAGAGACAAAACCAGTTCCGTGTATAATGCGTGTCCTTTAGGTTAATTTTTTTCTTTCAAAACATTGAGAATTAATTGGGAGGATAATAGACTGCTGAGATAATGAGGAATTGCAGAACTCATGCAAGGCACTCCTTTTCCTCTTCCTTCCCTCAGAAAAGGGATTTGAGTACATGGTAAAGTATTGTTTGAATTTTTCTGGCACAGGATCTGTGAAGCACTTTCACCAACTCCTCTTGGAAGCACTTTTGTCACCTGTGCAGCTCTGCTGAGGCACCTCCTGCTCGGGGAAGGAGCTGCCTGGATGCTTTTTAGTAAGCATGGATGATTGGGTACCTAAAGAAGTAAAATAACTTCTTGTTTAAGGTGTGTTTTTCCTGTAAGTTTAGATCAACCAGATTGGATTTATTCTGCTGGTGAATCTTCAACAGAATTAATGTCTATGCAGCCACAGGAACATAAATGCCCCAGAAGTCTCAGGGTACTGTATTGCATTAAAGAACGTGGGGTTTGCACTTACAGGGAGAGTTTTTTTAAACATCTAATACATAGTAGGTGCCACACCAAAATAAATAAAATATTGTTATCTGTAGCTTCTCACCAAGGATTATATTGTATTTGAAAAAAGTGGCAGTGACAGTATTGCAGAATTCCATCAATTAGATGTAAATTTCTCAATGATTATTGTATTAATTTCTGCATGCAAGACAGCAAAAGTGAGTTCAGAAGTAGCTGAATGATGTGAAGAATGAAAATGTGTAATGTTGATACTACAAATCTAAGATTTTCTTCATGCTGCTCTGTAGAGCACACGGACAAAAAAATAAATTGTGGAATTAGTGCAAAGCACTGGCAGTTGGAAAAATGATGGAACAGTTGCTGGGAGATTAGTAAGTGTGTATACCAGGCAACACCATTTCTAAAATAATTTTTCTGAGTAAAGCTGCATTTAAGGGCTGGAAGTAATGATTTATGAAGAAATATGAAAAGAATTAGATGTGTTTAACTTGGCAAAATAAATGAAAAGTGTTGTACTTGTCCACAAGCATGTGAAGAGCATAAACAGAAACCATGGAGAAGAATTGCCTTGGACAGGACCTAAGGAATGCAAATGAAATGTATTGTGATCATAATGCAAGAAGGAAAGTGTATCTGAGATATCAGGTAATATTGTCCATTAGCAAGATTTACGAGACCCATCATGATGGGAGTATGAAGGAAATGATGGAAAGTCCATTGACTGAGTCAACAGAAATTGGATCAGAAGATGTAGAACAGTTCAGCCCTGAAAAGGAAATTGTCATATTGTGGACTTGTGAGTGTGGCCCAACAGAGATGTGTTTGAAAGTGTTCTCTCCATGTCAGAGATGCAGGTTCAGCCCCACTGTGAGAATGCAGGTGGGCAGTTCCCAAGTGAGTGTGTCTTGGTCATGCCTTGGCTTCTCTCAGCAGAAGCTCCATCCAAATCTTGTAGCAGAGGGTCTTCATAAATGATCATGTGGTAACATGCTCCTTCAGCTCATGAGTGTCCTGGACCCAGAGGGTTCCACAGAGAAACAGGACACAACATCTTGATGTCACTCTACTGGCCAGCTCTCAGGTGCCTGCCTGCAGAGCTCCCAGACTCACCTCAGAAGCTCAGGAGTGTTGATTCTGGTTGCCTGGGCTGCGTCAGAGAACTCTGGCTCTGGCTGGCTGGTGATAAGCCTAAGTGGTAGACTTGGAAGGTGTCCCATTCTGTTTCACCTTCAGCAGCTTGCCTGGGAGTTGGCCACTGCCAGGGCTGAGGCAGACAGATGGTTTGACATCCAGCACCAAGTGTTTCTCTGGCACTGCTCCACATCTTCTGTCACGCTCAGCACAAAAGAACCTTGGAGTTTACTGACCCTCTCTCCACAGCTGGCTTCCCCACAGGCTCGGGGGTCAGTGCTTCTGTCATTGCAGCAGGTTTTGTTTGGAGTCTTACCTGAGAACGTGGCTGAACTGTTCAGCTCCTGGAGACCTTCTGCATGGTGGTGGTGGCTGGTCAGGTTTTGCTCCGTCTTAGCTCCTTATAATGCCAGTGTTGGCAGCTCCCTTGTGTCACATCACCAAGGCTCCTTCAGTAATTTGCCACTTTCCCTTCAGGGAATCTGAAGCACCTGCACAGAACTGTTTGGAAATTAAAGGTGCCTTGTGGATCTGGATCAGTGGTCTCCATAGTGCGTTTTACAAGACAATCTATTTTTTTACAGTTAATATTTTAAAATTTTAATATTTTCTTATATTTTAATATTTAAATTTTTACAGTTAATAATGTTTTAACATTAAAAATAGTATTTCATCCTTATTCTTTGTAAATGTCTATTTTTGTGTATGATCTATAAAGTACATAATGGATTAGTACATGGAGGTAATTTATAGATAAATATACATAGATTGGTGTGAACACTCAAAAACTGTTTTACTTACAGAAACTTGGAGACTGCTGATCTAGATGTTCAGAGAAGGCTGATGGGCAGGGCACAAAGATCTTCCACACAGAGAATCCTAAAGACTGATACTAACCTTTGTAGAGGGAATAGGATCTAAAGACATAGAGTAATAAGAAGCCATGGGCGGTGCTGCTGGGACGTGCCCTGTGTTGCCTTGTAGGTGCACAGACTCTTCCTCACACCCACTGGGGTGTATTTTAGCCTTATGTAAATCCACAACTGCCGTGTAATTACATAACATGATCAATCTTGCCTTCTCTGCAGAGTTCCTATGTCTCACTGATTTGTCCAGCCTGGTTGCCTGTATCCATCTGCTCTCATGGAGATCTAGGCCTAGTTTGGACAGTGCTAGAACATCCATCCCCAGCAAAGAGGTTAAACGCAGCTGGTTCCACCCATGGTGTCCTGGTTTCAGCTGTAGTTGGTAACTACAGCCAGAGTCTGATCATTCAGAACTGTAATTTATATTTATTATGGCTTCAGCAGACGTGTCTCCAGTGCCACTGCCATGGCTCTGCCTTCGCAGGACACGGAATGTGCCGAGTACAGACAAGTGGTGTCAGTTTTTGCACTGTCGGGTCTCTGACTGGCACCTGCCATCTGATCTGTCTCCGAGACAAACAACACAGCATGTTCTCGGCAGGTTTGCTCGCCCAGTGCAGTCACTATGTACCTGTTGCCAGAGTTATGTTGCTGCCAAATTTCAAGCCGTCGTTCCAAATTAAGATGTTAGAGCTTTCCTTACCTATGATAACTCATTAAATATCACTCAATTACTCTTGCATTTAGCCTTTTTTTAAATTCGAGCTTACTGTACTGAAAGGCATCCTGTCTTGATTTGGAGATATTAAAAGATGAAGAATCCTCATTCCTTTGATAGGGCAGGGGTTTTAATGTCTAATCATTCTCACTATAAAACTGTGCCTGATTTCTAATTTAAGCTGGTCTGGCTTCAGCTTTCAGCAATTGGTTCTCGTTATGCCTTTCTTGGCTGGATTAAAGAGCCCTTTAGGACCTGGTATTTTCTCCCTTTGAAGGTGCTTATACATCGCAATCAAGCTATCTCTTGATCTTTTTAATAAACTAAACAGATTGAGCTCCTTAAGTCTCTCGTTCCGAGGCAGCTATTCCAGTCATCAAATAATTTTTATGACTCTGCACTGTCTCTGATTTTCCTGTGTCCTTCTAAAAATGTGGACATCAGAAACAAAGGCACTCAGGGAATTTACAGCCACTGTTTGTCCTTTTTCCCAAGAGCCTTTAGATTCTCTTATTTCCATGCTATGGTTTCCCCAGTCTATAGAAGCCTTTCTTGCTCCCACAGACTATCCCCACTGATGTAATTTGCTCCAGGTGAACCAGAAGTGCTCCTAGACAGGTAATCTAGCACCAAAAAAGTGGGTGGACCCTTTGCTCTGAACGTGTAACTGTTCTTACACTTTTTTCGCCCCCTTGGAGCTATTTCAAATCATTAGTGTTTTGGAACCAGGACCTTTGTGTGTTTTATGTTCTAAAAGGAGAAGAACTTGAGCTGTTTGGGGGAGTCTGAAATCCCTATAGATTGTAACTGAGGAAAGTGAGGCTTCTGCTGCCCTTTGAAAGTGATCTCAGTGACCCAAGTGGTGTTTCAGTTCTGGCAATGGTCTTATGAGATTTGTACAGGGTTTGTAGAGGGAATGATGCTGTCTGTGAGGATTTTCTAAACCTGCCTAATGCTGCTTCTAGGACTCAATTGTTGCTTTGTTGTTTTTTTGTTCCTGCAATATATTTGTGTTTATTAAAGGGGTAGTGGATGACCACTCCACTCCCCAATAAAGAGGAAATTTTCCAGATGTTGCCTTGGTGAACCTATTTCTCTTGAAACTCATTTATCCCCTTTGTCCCCTTTCCGATCCTGTCCCTGTTATTAATCATAGTTATCTTCTGCTGACTATAAGCAAACTGGCAGCCAGATTTGGGGTACCATGTTGTGACAGTATTAGGCATTTTTTCTGTTGCACCAACCAGCCTCCAAGATATTTATCTTTGCAATTATCTGCCGGGTAGGCAACAGCTATTCCCTGGTTTTAAGGCAGGGAGGAGAAGCTGAGGTATGGGAAGCTTCAGTAGGTCAGGGCTTGAACTCAGATCTTCTAAGTCTGGGGTAATTGTGCCTCCTCTCTGTTCCATCTCTAAAAAATACAGCACACACGTTAGTTCTGGGGCTGCCTTTCATCTGCACCGCTCTGCCTTCAGGAACCCTCCCCGCTCGCCGCACTGCGGTCACCCTCCAAGGGCTGCACAAAGCCTGTCAGTCGCTTCGGTTTGCCACCATCAAACATTGAGGGGAAATAGCAACAATTACGACTTTAATATTAAAAGAAGCAATTTCATTTCCTTTCGGGAGTCGGTGTAATTTTTTAATGCTACCTGAGGCAGCGCAATCCCCAGTGCCCGGTGAACAGGGTGCGCGTGCAGTGCCGCTGATCTCAGCCCCGGCGGGTCCGAGCGGGCCGGGGCCGGGGCTGCGGCTGCGGCTGCGGGAGGCGCTGCGTGACTGTGAATTCACCTCCCCAGCCGGGCCGCTGCTTTGCGGTGAAACTGCCGGAGGGAAAGAGCTGGTAAAGGCGGCCGGCTGTGGCTGTGCGGGGGCGGCTGCCCGGGCCGGGCCGGGGCGAGCTCCGCGTTGGTGACTGCACAGCCTCCGCACAGCCCCGGAGCGGTGACCCCGCACACCCCGCACAGCCCCGGAGCGGTGACCCCGCACAGCCCCGGAGCGGTGACCCCGCACAGCCTCCGCACAGCCCCGGAGCGGTGACGCCGCACACCCCGCACAGCCCCGGAGCGGTGACCCCGCACAGCCCCGCCCGGCCCGGAGCAGTGACCCCGCACACCCCGGTGCGCTGACCCCGCACACCCCGCACAGCCCCGGAGCGGTGACGCCGCACACCCCGCACAGCCTCCGCACAGCCCCGGAGCGGTGACGCCGCACACCCCGCACAGCCCCGCACACCCCCGGAGCAGTGACCCCGCACACCCCGCACACCCCGGTGCGCTGACCCCGCACACTCCGCACAGCCCCCGGTGCGCTGACCCCGCACACCCCGCACAGCCCCGGAGCGGTGACCCCGCACACTCCGCACACCCCCGGAGCAGTGACCCCGCATACCCCCGGAGCGGTGACCCCGCACACCCCCGGAGCAGTGACCCCGCACACCCCGCACACCCCCGGAGCGGTGACCCCGCACAGCCCCGCCCGGCCCGGGCGCTCCAGGCCCGCCCTGCGGCGCGCGCCGGCGGCGGGGCGGCAGCGCCCCCTGCTGGGCTGCGGCGGCTCCGCTCGGCCCGGCCCCGCCCGCGTCCCACACACACGGCTGGCACCGCTGTCCCTGTCCCACACACACGGCTGGCACCGCTGTCCCACACACACCGCTGGCACCGCTGTCCCTGTCCCACACACACGGCTGGCACCGCTGTCCCGGTCCCACACACACGGCTGGCACCGCTGTCCCTGTCCCACACACACGGCTGGCACCGCTGTCCCGGTCCCACACACACGGCTGGCACCGCTGTCCCGGTCCCACACACACGGCTGGCACCGCTGTCCCGGTCCCACACACACGGCTGGCACCGCTGTCCCTGTCCCACACATGCCGCTGGCACCGCTGTCCCTGTCCCACACACACGGCTGGCACCGCTGTCCCGGTCCCACACACACGGCTGGCACCGCTGTCCCTGTCCCACACACACCGCTGGCACCGCTGTCCCGGTCCCACACACACGGCTGGCACCGCTGTCCCTGTCCCACACACACGGCTGGCACCGCTGTCCCGGTCCCACACACACGGCTGGCACCGCTGTCCCGGTCCCACACACACCGCTGGCACCGCTGTCCCTGTCCCACACACACGGCTGGCACCGCTGTCCCGGCCCCGTGCCCGGGGTTCCACCGCACCGGGGACCCGGCGGGACGCGCCCGCGGCACAGGCCGTGTGTGACCGTGGCCGTGCCCCGTGCGGGGGTAGCAGTGACCGGCACAGGGCCCAGCCACAGCGGTGCGTGTGGGGGCACCGGGGCAGGGGCGGAGAGGGGAGCAGGGACAGGGACAGGGACCTCGGCTGTGCCGGGGCCGCCTGGCCAGGGCTGGCTGTCACCTGGGGAGCCGCTCCGCGGGCTCGGGGGCTGTGGGCGGTAGAACCGGTGCCTCAAACACCTGGTTGAGGTCTCTGTGGGCTGGGCAGCAGCTCCCCAAGGAGGAGCTGCAAGCGCAGGTCACCGAGGGCTACATCAGGTGGGGCTTCACAAGGTGTAATGGACAGGTGTGTGCTGTGTGGGACATTTCAGGTGACCCCTCCATGGTCACTCTTCACCTTCCAGGGCTCCCAGCCGGGGTGTGGCCCTGGCGCCCAGTCTGGACTGGAGGTGAATGTCCCTTCCCACTGCCACAGCACACGAGGAACCTGCTGGCTGCTGCAGGGGGAAAAAAACCTGTAAGGAAGAAAAACCTTCTACAAATTGGGAAGAGCATTCTGCTTTGACAGGATAAAAATAAAACCTGGAATGGGAAAGGAAAGGCATGAAAGAGTTAGTGACAAAATATCATGTACAGCTGGGGAGATGATGGGTTTATTGGTATTGCAGGGGGGGAGGGAGAAGCTGAGAGGCAGTGAAAACACAATTTGGCCTAAAATTGAATTTCTCTGATAAGGAATTTCAGAAGCGGCTGCCTCATTCACTGTGCGGCCAAATAATCATATGCGCTTTAATAATCTTTATTTTACAGGAGTATGTTGCCAGGGCAACCAAGTGTAAGCAGGAGCACAGCACCTTGCAGATCACAAAGGCAAAGCTGCAGAAAGAAATTTCAGCGAGTTTCTCTCTCCCTTTTGCAATGTAATGACGACTTATTTTTCATGCACTGATTTAATAATCTTATTGAAAGATCCTTTCCCTGTTTCCCTTATTCTTGTCTGTCTGGGAGCGGACAATGGCAAAAACCCGGAATTGTCAAGCCCACTGGGCTCTGCAAACTAACAGATGTAATATGTTTAGCATTTTTATGTAATTGCTTTTTATTGCTATTTTACCCCTACTTCTATTCCTCCCCTGTTAGATGCTGCTTCCCCTCCATTCCGGCCCAATCAGGGTATGGAGAGGGGCTGGGGGAGAGCTGGTAATTGACAGCATTAATCGGGAATTATTAGTGGGATGTGTTTTCAGAGGTGGGGGTTGGGTGCAGAAAGAGACCTTTTAGGAAGGGTGAATTGAATTATGGGCGATGCAATAATGAAGCCTCTGGGCTGTGAGCTGCAGAGGACACTCATCCTCAGAGCTCTGGCTGTTATTTATCATGGGCTCTGCTGTGTGGGTGAGAAACAGTGCACTGCCCTACTGACACCCTCTGGGTGGGGGAGGCCTCATCTAGCTGGGCTCAAAATGGAAAAAAAAGCTGATTTGGGATGATTAAAAATGGAAACGTTGGTTATATGGGGAGCAGGAACGCTGCTACCAGAGCAGGGCTGGGTGCAGTTTGTGACCAGTGTGTCTCTTGTAAACATTTTGCCTCTCGTTCTTTCCCAAGGGCCAGGGCTGGGGAAGGAAGCGTGGGAAAAGCAATCATTGCAGGCTGTCCAACGCGAGGTGGGGGAAGGCTCTGTGAGATGAGTGCAAACCCCGGGTTGTCTCATTGCGGCTGAAGAATTCCAAGAAGTTGGGAACAAAGGCTGTCACTGGAGCTCAGCCGTGCTGGGGCACTGCATGTGGCAGGCCCTGGGCTGGCACCAGGAAGCAGCAGTGTGTGTGGGTTTGCGGGGCTGACCAGGCAGTGCTGAGGGCAAGGACATGGCCTTGGGGGTTTGCAGCCTCAGCTGAGAATGTCACAGTTCTGTGGTGTGAATTCAGGCTCACTGATGTTACTGACATGGAACCTTGCTTTAGGATGCCACTTCTTTAAAGGACAGCACAACGATTTACATGTTCTGCATTTCGTGCAATAATTACGGAAAATAATATATATAAAATAAGATTTTTATATATGTAAATAATACATGAAAGCCAAGCAGTAATCTCCCTGCGGGGGTACCTTGTGCCAGACATTACTGGTTTTCTCTGAGTGAGCATCCCCCAAGTCACTGTGAATGTGACATGTTCCTTGAACCAGGGTTTCATGGAGCAGCAAAAACTTCTTTGAGGCACGTTGCAGAAATGGCTGGAAGTTGAATTCAGGAGGGGGAGGTGGTTCTGCAGAGAGCGACAGGGACAGAACCTTTGGACCAGGTGTGGGCACAGTTGCCTGCAAGAGAGGAGAAAACTGGAGACCTGGGTGTGAGGCACAAAACTCATGGATTTCCTGTGTCTCCAGGTTCGGAGTGTTTCCAATCCTATGGAAGCATTAATAACAGTACAGTCCTTAGAGTCTTGTTATCACAATGTCTTATTGTACAGACAAAAAACAGAGTTCTGAGGCCCAGTTAAAATTCTGTTGTTTTCTTAAAAAACAGATAAGCATTTTCACCTGAGACTGAATCAGAGTCCGGGGAGTGAAGAGCAGCCTGGTTGCAAGGACAAGGGCACGTGGCTCTGCTCAGAGTGAGGTGAGCAATTAACAGCACATTGATGTGTTCAGTTTATTAACATTTGTGTAAGGACACTGTGCTGTCACTAACAACTTCAGCTTGTTTTTAGAATATTTGCAGTGCTACTCCTAGACAGCATGGGGCCAGATAATGCTGTGGTATAAAAATGGCTCAGTGTAAGATTCTGCAATAGAATAATATACATTAAATATATATAATATAGAATGCTATAATATGCTTTTTATATAACATTATATATGTAAGTATATATAATTGCTCATTTGTAGTTTTGAATGTATGTGTAGATTAAGGAGTTCAGGAACAAAGACAATGTTTTAAGGTTGTAATAAAAAGGAAAAACAAACCCTCTTTTTTTCTGAGCAAACATATCACAGGTTTCACCTTTCTGCTACTAACCAAAGAATTGGCAGTGATATAACTACTCCTAAATGGTTTACCTGGTGATGAACTATCCTGTTGTTCCTAATCTGGAGACATGCAGGATTTCCCACAGCCATTTTTATAAGTGTCTTTTTTTTTTCATGGCCAGATCTGATTACCAAAACAAATATTAACTAGGCCATATTTTCATTATTAAAAAAAGGCTTTTCATAAAGCAGAAAAGGCATGATTATTTACAAAGCCATTTTTATTGACTGTAATAGCACATGAGCATCCTTCAAGTTGTACTCCTAAAGCTTTTCCATGGCATGTAGGGTCAGGAGGAGGGATAAACACAAAAGCCTGGCTGTAAGAGTCCAACATTGTTTGTCTTTTTTCCTACAAACATGAGATCTGCTTCATCTTGGAATTTAAAAAAATTTAATAATAATAATAACGGGTTTTTGTGCTCCTGTAATATGACAAAGATTTGGAAATCAGTTTATGCAGAAGAGGGTTGTTTCATTTCTATAGATGCATTTAGAGAAACTGTGGAGTAAAGCCCCCCTCTGCTTCTACCTTTATGTTAGTACAAAAGCCAGGAATGAAGGAGCATCCTGTTGCTTTGGTGCAGTGTTTTAGGAAAGATCTCCCTTTCCCATGGCTTCAGAGAGTTGCAGACAAGGTCATACTGGTCTGAGGAAAGCCAAAGAGCTTCTGGAAATCCCAAATCAGACCAGCAATACAAGATCTTACCATCATTCCATGTTGCTTTCACTGGTGTTTAGGATTATTTTTGTTATTTGGTATTGGCTGTTTTCTGTGAAATCCAACTGCTCTGCTCCTCTGAGCTCCAGCCAAGGAAATCTCTGCAGTTTTTGTCATCTGTGCAGAACCTCATTTCACAGAAACTCTGTACATTGATTCAGATGAAATATGCAGATACAGAATCTCCTGGAAGCAGTTCTGTGGAGCCTGCAGGAGGGCAGCTGATGCAGCCAGGCTGGCCCACAGGAAGAGCCCTGGGACAAGGTGCACTGCCAACTTCCAGGCACTGGACAATATATTTTGTTGCCTTAGGAGACTTCATTTTTGGTTCCTTAAAGCAATTCTGGACAAGAGACATTTTGCTGGAGCTTCCTGTACAATTTTTAATTTCTTTTTTTTTCTGTTTTAATCATAACAAATTTAAAAATGTAGGCACATACACAAAAGGATTGTTATCTGTTCCTTGTAAGACTCGGTGGGGAAGCCCAACGTTGAAGGAAGGTGGCAGAACCTGTACTTGCTGCAGGGAGAAGCAGGGTTACTGCCATCACAATACAGAAAGGTTTGCCTTTGTACTGATTTTCCTATTTTCCTTAGGAATGGTGGGATAAAAATTTTGGTAAGAAATTGAAGTCCAGCAGTTTAAATACCCACATATTTCTAGCACAAAATCTGGGCAATTTGCTTTCCCCTTCCTGCTAGTTGTATCCTGCTGCCTTCTGAAATGGAAACTCTTCTGACCCTGTAACCCCTGTGTTACTTGGAATAAAACTCTTTTTAATTGTGTTTTGGAGGAGCATGCAGGGAGCTCCAACACTACTAATCAGCTTTGCTGGTCTGGGTCTGTATCGCCAGGATTCATGTCGGCAGAATAACTTGATATAATTGCAGCTCTGCATCATTGATTTAATGCTGAAGAACTTTAAAGGTGCAGGTCTCCATTTCTGTGTGTAACTGCAGTGAGAGCAGCTCCTGGGCACTCCTGGGCACCTGGGGCCTTGCAGGAGGACTCGGGCAAGCCCTGCTGCTCTTTGAGGTGCCTACAGGGGATCTCTCATTGTCAGAGGGTGTGACTCGACGGCCTGCTGGGTAGGGCTTGGTGGGCACAGCATTAACACAGCGACACAGGGCTTGGAAGAGAACTTCCATACCTGTTTGTTTGCAGTGTATCATGTGGAAATGCAGGTCAGCTTTAGTGCCTGGCACCTTCTCACATAATTAAAAACAAAGAACCCCAAAACTCTTCTACTTAGAATTTGAGTTTTGTTCTGGCCAGAAGCAGGTCTGGATGGATGGATGGATGGATGGATGGATGGATGGATGGATGGATGGATGGATGATGGATGGATGGATGAATGGAAAGCAGATCCCTCACAAACCTACTTGAGGACATCTACTGCTTTGGTTTGAAGAACAGAACAGCTGCCTTACAGTGCCAGAACTTCAGCACTGGATAATACTGAAATATCCTCTTTGTCATTAGGAAGGTGGAAGTGGATAAATGTAAATTCCTGCCCTGCAGAAGCTCTCTCTTGGGCAGACTCTCACCCATTTTACCCCTGTTCTTTACATTGTTTGCCTTCTCACCTTCCTCAGAAAACACAAAAACTGCTTAGGTTTTTCTATTTTGGTATAACTGTGTTTAAGTCCTAAGTCTTGCCCCAGCCATACCCTGTCCTAATTTGTTCATAGCTCTGCTAATGTGCCTCTGTTTGGCCTTCAGCATTCCAGGAATAGGAATGTCACTTAACCCAAGTCCTGGCTCCCTGATCCTGTTTGATCAAGAACAGTGATGCAGGAACTGCCTTGGACAAATGAGTGTACTGAGAACACTCCCAATTGCCCTTTAACAAACCCGCCATCCTCCCTGAAAGGCACGATGAGGACAGAGAGGGCAACAATGATTGGAAGGTCAACAAGTTTGAGCACTGACAGAATAAAAAAAAAAATTATAATGCTGAGGCCATGGCGTGGAAACTGCCCTGTGCCTAATTCCTGGTGTGGCTGGAGCACAGGTGTGTCTGCAGGAGTGCCCACCGCCCTAGTCCCACAGGAGAGGATGCAGCATCCCAGCACCCCTGCAGGCTTGGCAGGGCTGAGCACTCCCAGGCTGGGGGCAGGCACAGAGAGAGACCAGAATTCACCAAGTGTCACAGTGCAAGGTGCTTGGTGGAGAAGGAGCTCTTCTGTGCTGTGCCATTGACGTTTCCAGCCTCTGGCCTCCTTGCCTGGGCTGAGCACACCTTGTGTGGCTCCCATGGGTGCTGGTGGTAGGGTACACCTGGCTCTTGCTGGGCTTGAGTCAGAATTTGGCTCTTAATAAGGTGCAAGGAGAAACTTTGGAGTGTGCTCTCAATGAGGTAGGAAAATGAAACATTTTACAACTGATGTTTTCCATCATCTTGTCCATTTGTTCTGAAAGGAACAGTCTGACAGAGCTTCCTCTGGGCCTCGTCCCCCTGACCCAGAGCTGGGAGAGCAATCTGTTAGAAGCAGTCGGCTCGTGCAAGTCCTGTTTGATTTGTTTTGGCTAAACCTTTTAATTGCTGGGGTAAAAAACCACAAATTTTTGGGGAGCTTTTGTCATCCTACAGTTTTGCTGACCCTACACTCCTTTAAAAGTCATGAGGATTTTAAAAGGCCACTTGCCTTTTAGATTTGAGACCAGTTGTGGGGCTGTTTATTTTTTTTTCTGTTATGAACCAATGAATCAATCCCTGTGCTCACACAACAGTCCTGTGTTTCCTGTATGTTTCCAAGACCCAAAGTCCAAACAAAAACTGCTGGTAATGAGATGCTGTATGGATGTTCCAGGGAAACAGCCTACATGGGCTTTGAAGGATTTAATTAATGCCATTAAACTTTTGGGCTTTTTTTTATTATTATCGTTTTTTACACAGGCAGATCACTTAAAAGCTTGATCTGTTTGTTTTATTGCCAGAAAACATGCACAAAATACTATCATCATCTCTAAAAGTGAAGTATTTGCCCAAATGAGTTTCAGACAACCTGCTTTACAAACTGCACTTTGGGAAGTGTCATGGGGGAATAGTTCCTGCAGAGAAAAGGTTGGAGTGATCAGAGCTTCTCCAGCAGGAACTGAGGAAACATCTGCAAGGCTGGGTCAGGTAGATGTTTCAGATTCTGGAGCAGCAAGAAACAGTGGAAGGCACTGGAAGTGTGTATTCACCCAGAGCCAGCACCCGGGACTGCTCATGTGCCTGAGGGAAGGTATGAAACCGAGAAGTGGGAAACAGTAGCAGGAAGCCTCAAACTGAATTGACAGTGCCACAGAAGTGGTGAGGAGGAAAAGGAAAAGAGATCCCAGCACATCTTTAAACTTGCTGTGCAGGAGATGTTTGTCTGCTGAGGCTTTGCCCTTTGCTGTGTGGGATGACTGAAGTAAAAAAGGCTCTTACCCTAAAATATTACATTCCTTCCCTCTTCTGTGTGCCTATATTAGCTCTGACTGATGTTTTAACTTCAAACAGATGTCTCTAATGGTGAATTAGTCAAGCTCATGTTCTGCCTCTAGATGGAAAGACATACATTGCTTCTTGTGAAGGTACCAGACTCAGTCTGTGACTCATTAAATCGAGGGTGGTCAATGCTCAGGTTTGATTCCTGCAACCATTGTATTCCCTGAAAGTTAACAGTCCCTCCATAGAGAGGAAAACCATGCTGGGATATTCTTTGTGTGAGAGGTGGCTGGTTCCCAGGAGCATTTCCACCTGCCAGTCTTTGCTAGTGCTGCTGATGCTCAGGGGAACAGGTAACAGTTCAAAGAAGCAGCTCTGGAATTTTGTGACTTTTGCTGTAAGTATGAGAATATAATTTTAGAGTAAAAGAGTCGCTGCCCCTACGTTCAGCTGGTTTCAGAGCAACATTGATGCAGCTGCAAAAGGCCCAGAGCTGTTGGAATGTGGCCTGTGATGTGGTTGATTCATAGCAGATGAACTGAGGAATTTAATCTCTAAGAGCAATTTAGTGAAACCAAAACTTACCAGAACAAAAATCTCCCAGCCCTTTAAGCAGAGTCCTGGTTAAACTGCTCAGTAGTTTGTGAATTGAGGTGATTGTACTAATTGGATGTTGGACAGAGGGTGATTGAGTTCACGTCTCATGGCTGGAAATCATGAGCAGTGAAAGTTTAATTCACCATGCTGTTGCAGCATCACCTCCTGTTTCATGAGCCACTGGCCTTTGTTCATGCCAGACTCAAATTCATGTCTGAACAAACAGTGCTTTCAATAGCCTGGGATTCAGATGTTTCTTTCTAGGCCAAGACGATGGAGGATCTGGGCCTCGATCCTCATGAGTTGAGCAGTTCTGCTCGGTGTGAGAACAGGGACTGGCATGCATGTTCTCTGAACAAGTGTCTCATACTGGGATGGACTGGAGAGGAAGTGGAGAGTATTCCCCAATCACTTTGTCTCCCATGCAGCACTCTGGTCACCCAGATCACAGAATGCATCATTCTTGTTCTCTGCCTCACCTCCTCTGACCAAGGGGCTCCTTCCAGCTGGGGCTTCAGCACACGTGTCTGCTCACAGTGACCAAAGTAGTGCCCAGTCTGCACCTGGGACATCTCCAGGAGCTGCCATTCTGTAGGAAACTCTGGGATTATACTGACCTGAACCCTAAAATCCCCAATTTATTGGTAACAGTGGACCAGAGCCTCCTTCCAAATGGTCTGTTAGAGCTGTGCAGCCAGGCTGGAACCAGGGCGCTGGGACTGATCATCTGCATGGCCATAAGTGGCCAAAACCTGAGCAATCACCCCCACCTCAGGACTCCTTCAGAGAACATTTGCCATCAAGGCTCTGCCTGTACCCATAATCAAGTTCCAGATGGCTTAAAATGGTGTGTGAGCTTCTGCAGAGGCTGTTAAACACCCTTTTCTGCTCAACAGCCTCACATCTGGTACCTGGGGGGTGAGGGGGAATAACAAACTGCAAAGAATATGTTTTCAGGTGTGTCACCTTATGTTGTTGGCCCTGACCACAAGGAAATCAGTTCTAAGAAAATTATGCTTTTAAAGGTGAGTTCGTTGTTACGTTTTAACTTTATTTGCTAAATTATTTTTAATTTTTTTGATCCACCTTTCCTTGATACTAACTCTTGCAGCTGAGGAAATCCACAGTGATTTTCCTCAGTGATTTTCATACCCCCTCACTTTGTTGACTATTTTGTTTATTGGATTTGTTATTTAAAATGTTTCTTTATGGGTTTCTCTTTAATTTCCTCTTCTTTATCAGGGCTGCAAAAAGGTAAGCTGAGTCCCAAAGCTATCCTACCCTAAGTTCTGGTATTTTATATATATAAAACTTCAGAGCTGATGGCAACAATACCTGGGATTATTTATGGGTTTTCATAAAAAAGAAAGAGGAAAATACAGAATTGCATGGCTCCTTTCTTCCTTCCCCATTTCCCAACCCCCTCCCCACAGAGGAGTTTAATGTTAAATGATAAATGTGGAAATTAGAGACCATCGAGAAAATCCAATTTGGTGAGGAGTTTTAAAAATCCCATAATAAACGCCGAGTGAAATGTATGATTTAATGCGGGGCGCCAATGGCTGCTATTATGTGCTATTAGCAAATCGGGGTTGAGAGTGAATCTTTATCACGGGGCGCGCGGGCCGGGGCCGCCTTCGCTGCCGCTATTGATTTGTAGCCGCTTGTCATAATGACACGGGGAAGCAATGAATGGAAGATGTGCTTTTGATAGGATTGAAGCCGTGCAAAGGGGGGAGAAAAAATTCAGCAAGTTTTCTATCTCTTCTGCCTGATTAGATTTTTTTCTTCTTTTAAGAGCTTTCACATTCCAATAAAAATGCTAAATCAGCTCTGAAGCAGAATTGTTAGGGAGTAAATAGCCAGTCACATTTAAAGGAGGAAAAGATCTGACTTCACAGCAGCCGATGAGTCCAAAGAATATTTCTGGCTCCACAGAAATGAGAGTAGTGGGTGGTGTGAGGGTGGCTGGGACCTGGTCACCTACACCCCCAGCTCTGCAGGCAGCGGGTGCAGATGTCTTTGTGGGATGTGGCTCTTTGGGATGCACAGGAATGAAATCCCCATTGTCAGCATTTAAGGAGAGGAGGGTGTGTTCCATAGGGTCTGAAACAAAAGTGCCTGAAATGGAAAAAAAACAGCCTTTGCCTTATAGCAACAAATAATAAAGGTATCCTTTACACCTGGAAAGTAAGTTGTCACTTTAATTACAGGTGTTCCTCATCAGAAACCTGACCCAGGTTTGAGGGAAGGTAGTTCAGTTGCTGTGCTCTTTGAGGAACACAGCATGCCTGTGTCGGGCTTTTCTGGGACTCAGGCCCTTAGGAACCAACAACAGGCTCCTACCCAGCCTTGGGTCTTGTGCGTGTGGGGAATGAGACAAAACCCAGCTGTGCTCAGGAGTGGGTCTGAGGATGGGTCTGCATGTGGTGGTCACATGTGTCTTTGTCTAGGTGAGTAGTAGATTTATGTGCTTTTATCTTTCTGCTTCCCAGTCATTCTGCCCTCCCTGGGAAGGGTGGATCTTCCTGCACCCCAAGGTGCAGAGCTCCACTTTGAGCTCCTTTGCATCAAAGTCTGCACACATCTTCTCTCTTTACTATAGTAATTATTGTAGTTGTTACGATTATTACGTTGGTTGGCCAGGCTGAGAAGCTGTGGGCTGAGTAAGGGTTGGGATTTTGATATTTGTGTCCTCCCATTTGGCCTGACCAGCCTCAGCTGCTCTTACCTATGGAAACCCTTGTGGAGTAGCTGAGAGAACCTGGTTTCCAGGGCTCACTGTCAGTGTAAAATGGCAGATTAGAAATCAATGCAAAGAGTCCAAGTGCCCACTTCATCACTCAGGAGAAAGAAATACAGTATTCCTGCTCTGAGCCTTGCACTCATTAAAATCACATCCTTTAAAACACCCTTTGAATTAAAACAATGATCAGTGGAGCTGGGAAGAATTTCATGTGGAGGGAATTTTCCAGAGGCAGGCAGCTGATGGCAGGGTGCAGGTTTGATGTGGTATTCACCATACCACCCACTGGTCTTACCAGGCACACACACCAGGTGTGTGCAGCTCCTGTCCTGCTACACACCTGCTGCAGAAATTCAGTGCAAACCTTTGATGTGTCATATACTGCTTTTTGCTGCAGTCAAAACAGAGGGGATTAGAACCTGACTCGTTCCTGCTCAAAAGCATTTGTTGACTGTGAATCACACAGGGTCGGATGCTTTAGGAATCCATCTCAGTCCTCAAACCATTCCAGCACCCTTGTACAAACAGAATGGATTATTCCTACAGGCATGAACCAACCTGTGGACACTCTTTGCTAGGGGGAAGTGCTATTTTGAGCCAGTCTTTGTGATGTCTCATAAGAAAATAACAACTTGATTCTCTACATTTATTTATGAAAGTAGATGTAGGCTGGGAATCAACTTTGGGAAGCATTGATGCTAGTGTGATATTGCTTCTAGAAGGGTTGCTCATACTTTTGAACAGATGAGTCAGCAATAGTACAGAGGCAGCGTGCCAAGCTCTGTTCTGTCCTGTCCTCTTGGCTTCTAGACACAAATTGTATGATAGTAGCAGAGGAGGCTGATAGGGCAACAGCTTTCAAATGGGAAGAATCTGCTGCCAAGGGGAAGGGAATAGTTTGTTTTCTGTGTTTAAGAATTAATGGCTTAAATAGCAGCTGGATTAGATAGGCAGCCTGGAACCTGAAGTCCACAGACCCATGGGGTGCTTTTGAGAGCTCTCTGGTCAATCTGTCTGTAAGTATTCAGTGTAACTATTCATATTGTGAACTCTTTCAAATGTAAGTTTTGATTGTCACCTTCAGCAACATGGTTGAGCATTCACTGACACCCTTCTGGGCAAGCTGGTCTGATTAGACCTGCTCTCAGCAGGGGGTTGTACTGATGACCTCTTGAATCATTTCATGGTTCTGTATTACATGTTTTCTGGGAGCTCAGAGACAACTTTGTGCAAAGTGACAGGGAAAGGCCAACTTTGGTCCCTCCTTGTCCCTGCTCATGGCAGGAGATGGGACTGGGTGACCTCTGAAGGTCTCTCGCTGCCAAACCATGCTGAGAGTCTGTGATCTGTTGTTTTGTCCTAAATACATGGGGGTTTTGTGGCCCATGGCATCACTCTGAGCCATTGGATTCAAGTTCCATCAATGTCTGATGACTTTAGATTCCTGTATGCTGAGAACATGAACAATCATGTTCCTTTGTTTTGTATTTCATTAATAAACCTGAACTTAGAAACCCCTAAACCCACAGTAGCAAGGAGAAGCAACAGTACAGCAAACAGTGGCTTAATTTTTGTAAGATGCTGTCAGGAGAGCAAAACTGCATTTCTTGAGCTATTGTTTTTCCCCTGGCCCTCTTTCTTATGCTTTTCCTTGGCTGAAAGGTAGGAGGAGAGAGCAGACTTTAACAGTAGCTTCTAAAACCATCTTCCCCCTCTTAGTAAGTACAGGTGATCTATCTCTGCAGTCTCCTAAAAGCACATAGATCATTTTCAATTTGCAAGCTTTTCTGTAATAACACTGTGATTGTTATAGCAGACAAGTTCAGGGGCATTTATTGTGTTCCTGTCTGTTGGAGGACCTTCAAGACCCTCTTCTCTCATGCTGAGGGTCCAAGGCTCTGTTCCCCTTGCATGTGCAACCCTTCACTCCCCAGCACTGCTGGGACTCTGGCTGCAGGTATGGCTGTCTGAGCCCCTGCTCTTGAGCATTCAGAGTCCTCAGCAGAAATGAGAGCTCTCAGAGAATAGGAAATGAAATTAGGATAAATCAGGAGTTGACTTAATCATGATACTTTAACAAGATGCAGAAATATCCCTCTGCAGGCAGTTATGAGGCAGCAGGTCTACTGCCAAATGTTCTTTCTAATTCTCTCATTAAAAAAGAAACATGACTATCTGACATCCTAAAGCACAAGTGCCTTTGCAGTGATGCCATCCGAGGACTAACAAGATAGTATGGGAAGTAGCTGTGAGTTTTTCAGGTTATCTCACTTCCGTCCTCAAAATGTAAATGTTTAAATGTTGCTGGTCCTTGCTGCAGACTCCCTCTTCAGAAACCAGGGATGCAGCTTCTTGTGCTGTTTAAACCTCACTAACTGACCCTGCTAAAAGGGCATGTTCCAGTGTTCCTCCCTTCCCATCCTTGAAATTTGTTCCTTCACCTCCCTTATGCCAGCATCAGAGCTGGACCAGAGGCAGTCTGGTGAGAGCTGCTGTGGGGCAACATCCCCTGAGATGTGATGGGACATCCCCCTCCTCCTCCATGGAGGTTATCCAGCATATTAGGGCAAAGGCAGCGTCAAGGATGGTGTGACAGTGGTCCAGGGTGCTCAGCTGGCACTGCCCTTGCATGGAGAGGTGGCAGGGTGGGCTTGCAGCTTTTCTCAGTGCTCTTGGCTTGTGGTGTTGCAGTTGCCAGGCAGCATAACAGCCACACAGCCCATTAGCCCCTGTGGCTCCCACGTGCTGTGTGGGAGGCAATGGCTCTGTGGGACACGTGCCAGGAGCTGTGCCAGCATCAGGCGCCGCAGATCTGGCTGGGCAGGCAAGAGTAGTGTATTCAGCAGCAGCCTTGCTCACAGGCTTCCAGGATGGCAAATATCCCTTAAAGGAGTCCATTAAAGTAAAATAAACTCTCTTAATGTACATAGGGAACATCTGTAACAAAATATATGGTGCACATGTGTATATTTGCCATATTTCAAACCTGAATTTGTGAGAGTGGCACAGCATCACCTTTGTCCCCACTAAATGGGGACAATATGTGTGGGACAATCTGTTGTCTGCTGAAGTATGTTCTTATTCTGAGTTAGGTGTCTAAGATACAGGGTACAAAGCACATGTGCTCCTGGGGATGTTATCCCCCTGGTCTGTGTAAGCCTTCAGAACATGCACTTTATGCTGCTGGAGATGAGTCAGCCCTTCTTGTCATGATGACATATGAGAAAGTTTTAGTTTTCAGAGGCTGACCATCTTCTGACTGTGTTCCCAGGGCAATTCTGCCCCACATCAGCACAGTCCTTGGGCAGCTGCTCTCTGAGCCTAAAGAGCTTGTTCTCCATTCATGAAGTCCTGGCTCCAGCCATGGTCTACAAACAGGCTCTGCATATATGTGTGGGTAGGGGAGATGTGCTCAGGAAGTTTGTGATGGCTCAGACATGACCCCCTGAATGCCTGCGAGGGGATGCCACATTCCCTTGGCACCAGTCAAAATCGCAGGGCTGACCTGGAGCCAGGTGTGCCACAGTGCTTGTCATTACCCTACTCCTGGGGTTTTGTGGCCCAAATGATGCATGTTCCCTGCCTGGATAATGCTTGGCACCATACACAGATCTGCAAAACGCTTAGAGGAGCAGCAAGCACACCTTTATCTCCTCGTTATGATTCGGCCTGTGAGTCTGACTCTTGCTTGAGCACATGTATTTAATCTATACTCAGCTAGAATTCTCACCTCCATCCTGCAGGTCATACTGCCAGGAAGTAGGAATATACCAATAAAATGTGCTGATAATTCTGATCGTGCAGTGTTCTTTCCAAGCAGGCTGTCTCTTTCTCGTTCTCCATGTCCTCACAAAGAAGGTAAGAGGGGTGCTGCAGGCCTGGGGAACGAGTGACTTCACAAGAATTCAGGCAAGTGCCAGTGAGGCCTTGAGTGAGATGGGAACGGGAGGAAAGAGTACAAATGATGTGTTAGTAATGTGTCTGTCCTGAAAGTAGGGTGGTGTTCCTGCATCCACACCTGGGGAACAGGGAGAGCCACTGCCATGTCCCAGGTGGCTCCAGGAATGAGATTGGCTTCAGGTGTCAACATCAGAAACAGGCAACTAGTGTTGAATTGTGATGGTGGCAGGTGAGGGACAACAGGAACATCAGGTTCAGCAAGATAAAAACCCACCAAAACACCTGGGTAGAAGGAAGAGAGCCAGTCATGGAGAGGGATCTCAGGAGATGCAAGTGCTGAAGAGTGCTTGGAGATGAGGGAAGAGACTGAAGGAACAAAGGACAAAAGGGTAAATACAGACTTGAAACATGTGCCAGATCCAGGGTCAGTGAGTTGTGCCATAAACTGATGTGTCCTGATGGCTCCAAGAGGTTGAGCTGGAAAGAGATAAGTACAGTACCTAAATCTGCAACAGCAGCAATGGGGACAGGCCAAGAGCTGGGCTGTGTGTCCTGCAGATGCTCATCAATGCAATGGAGGCACAACCCTGGCCACCAGTAACCCCCAGTATGTGGCACTGATTTTAGGGTTGCAGGGAAGGAGAGGGATAGAATAATATTTAGTAAAATCACTGGGATAAAGAAACCTATTTGAGGGTAAAAAAGTGCCATGGTGTGCTAGTGTGGGGAGAGGTGAGAGCTGGGCTGCAGGAAGGGAGATTATGGAGAATGGAACAGTGACATTCAATGCATGTTGTCCTGGTTTGGGATTGTGCTTCAGGATCCTTGCAGCACTCAGACCCTGGTGGAGCTGGTGCCAATAGCAGAGGCTCCAGCAGCATGGGAACAGCAGAATTTGGTTATGGTGTACTCTAGGAGGTACCACATTTTCCTGTAGAGACCCCTGAAGTTCACAGGCTCTGGGCTCCAGAGAGAGGAACCATTCAAGCAATTAATCTGGAGCTAATGGGGTTTGGGCCTTTGATAGGGCTGTGCTTTTCAATACACCTTCTGTGTCAGCCTGGGAGTCTGATGAGACCTGAACCTCACTGTGATCATTTCCACACAGGACAACAAAGGTTGCTATTTAACCCAAAATTTAGTCTGATATATCCTCCCTGGCAAATAAGCTTGATAATTACTGCATTTGAACAGGAAAAAAAATCTGTCTTAATTACATCTCAGAGATGAAAATCTCCCACCTTGTCTGAGTGCATAAAGAGCAGCTGACAAAGGGAGGTTTCTGTCTGCCTGCTAAATGAAATCTGTCTCAACCAACCCCAGACAGTTCTAGCCTGCTTATTCCTGTGTTAATTAACATGGCCCCTCATAAGGACTTATCTGTGTCAGGAGGGAGGGAACAGCAGTGCTCCCTCCACGTCTCTGTGCACACCCTTTCCCCCATGCCAGACCCTGCAGTGCCAGCATGAGGAATAGGACTGGTGAGGACTGGGGCTTTCAGATGGGTCTAAGTCCTGGTGGCTTGCAAAGACAGTGAATTCCAAAGGGTCATGAATGCCTGGACTTGTTGGAAGTTTCATCTGCTACACTAGTCTTGAAATTGTGGGGACAGCTACGGAGATCTGCTTGGACCAAAGGTTAAAAATAATTTCTGAGCCTGGGCTTGGCTTCAAAAAAATGTAAAGTAACCTGGAGTGTCTTTAATCTCTATTGGTAACAGAACAGCAATGTCCTCACAATTGCTTTAACAGTTGTCTCTGCTCTATTGGAAAACAACACCTGCCCATTTCGTGCAGGCAAAAATGCCCATTTTAACTCTCAGTCACCATTTCACCCAGTGTTGCCAACAAAAAGTTATTTCTGTCCTCGGGGGCTGCCACCACCTTGTTCCTCTTGTACAGTCTCTGAAAATCTTAGTTGTCCATTGTAAATGTGCTGTGTCTGTGATGGAGAAAGCTGCTGCTCTCCAAACATGAGCCCAGATGCTGCAGAGGATGGCTGGGGACAGGGATGCTGCTGGCTGGGCTGGCTGTCCCATCTCTTCTGGGGAGTGTAGGTGAAGGAAAGGCTTTGCAGGGAGGGGAGCTTCAGTCTGAATCACAAACTCTAGTTTTGCTGGAAATTAAAGACTAGCTGCAATAAAAAACTGAAGAGGGAAGTGCCTTGAACTCTCTGAAAATTCCTGAACTTCCTATTAATAGATCTGTGTTTAGAATAATATGAAAAATTGAGTCTCTCCAAGCATTGAATCATGTGCATTCCCACGAGTGCTCAGCGTGTCTGCACTCACACAGCCACATCCTACACCATCCCTCCTGTGCTGGCTCTGGGCTCACAGTGCAGTAAGAGCCACCACGGGTTCTGCAGCATCTCGGCTGGGGAGACACCACTGGCCTGGTGATTTTATAAAAAACATTTGCCTTCCCAATACTTTATTAGTCCCTGACAGACTCATTGTTTATAACATTCTCCTTGGCAAGCTGTTTGTAACTCATCGCCCTGCTTGCTTTATAGTCTATAAATATTTAATTCTTTAATAAACTGCTTATACGTAATATCAAATGAGTGATGTACTTCTCTCCCCTCTTCAGCAATGCTACTATTTGCAAAACAATTCTTTTGGTGTTTTGAATAGCAATATGTTCTATAAATGCTTGAATTTCCTTTTCCTAAATAGCAATTTCTTCAGGGTATTTGGTGAATTGACAAGCAGTGCAATGGCTCCTGCAGTGCTCCAGAAACTGCTCCTTCCTAATGTCTCCTGCTTCCAAAAGGCCATATGCTGAAATCAGAGTGTCTGGGAGACTGAAGTGATATTTCTGGTAATATTTTCCACTAGTGCTTGTCAGGGAGCTGCAGGAGCCATGTGAGCACGCTGGGGGCTGTGTGGAGTGGAATGGTGGTGTCATGGGGTGAGCATCCTGACTCTCACCTGTGCTGCATCCCCACCTCCTCTGCCTCTCCCACTGCATGCTCCATGCCTGTTTTCCCAGCACAGTCTCCTTCCTGCTCCTCCTCAGTAGTACTTGTGGAAAGAGTAACTCTGAGTGGGTTTGGCTCCATCTTCCCTGGGGAGATCTCTATCCTGGGAGCAGGCAGCAGACTGTTGGACTCCTCTGTCAGTTCCCAGCCTTTGGGCTCCTCCTGGCATGCCAGACCCTCTCCAACCTGCAATGGGAGCAGGAACCTTGAGGACTGCAGGAGAAGTGTCAGCTAACCGAGGGCACGGCTCTGCAGATCCATGTCTCGGTCAGAAGACCCTCTGAAAGTGGCAGCCAGCTGTGGTCAGGGTGACAGGCTGCCTTGGCTGCACCAGGACCCATGGGCAGAGTGGAGCTGACAGGGAGGGCTTTCCGTCAGCATGGACACAGGAAGGGACCGTGCCGTTGTGCTGCCATCTCTGTGCCTCCCAGCCTGTCAGTCTTTGTCTTACCCTCCACCTTGGGGCATGTTTCTTCTCAGGCTCTGCCCTTTTAGTGCCTTCCCTAAGGTTCATGGCCTGCCAAGGCACCATTTGGGACTGGGCATGTGCTTTGCTACCAGAGCAAAACTAGGTGGGGGAAGGATTCAGCACCTGGAATGACAGCAGCATGGTGCAGGATGGCCTTTCTGTGGAGTTGCTTGGTGTTGGTTTCAGTTATTCTCTATTCCCAGGCTCCATTTGGTCTGGACAGACACCTTGGCACTGAGCTGCTTTGACGCTGAAGACTAAAACGATGGGGCGAGGCCAGGCAGCACCTTTGGAGTTGCTGTTCCACAGGGTCCAGACCAGCCGTGCTGGGGTCAGGAAGCCATCGACTGAGGTGAGTGGGATGGACCTTGGAACTGGATGTTCATTAAGGTTCCTTCCAATGCAAACCATTCCATTATATGATTCTATGATCTTCACAGACCACTCCATTTGGTCATGGCTGGTCTGTTCCTTATAGGTGGCTTTGGGCTGCTAACTTGGGTTCAGGCTGGTTTGAGCACAGGTTCCTCGTTGTCAGGGTGGCACCATGCCTTAGCCATGCCCCTGAGAGGCTGCAAGGATGGCACATTCACACCCAGCTGGTGAGTCAGGTGGCCAGTTGGGTTATTCCACCTGTCCTGGATTTTTGCAGGCAGTTTGGAATGGCAAGCAGAGCCCAGGTTCGGGATTGCTGCCCAGAGGTGGTCCTGTGTTCTGGGTTTGATCAGACCTGGCAGTCTGTTGTCTGTGCTTGGTCTGCTGGGTCCCCTTGAGGAAGGGAGGTGTGTGTATGTGCACAGGACAGGCACACAAGGCACAGACTCCCGAGCTGATGTCACACAGCTCAGGTCAGGGTGTTGCTGTTGGCTACCAGACCACTTTATGTCTCTTTGTTCACCCTTTGCTGATGGACATGAGTGCGGATCCCAGCCTAGAAGAGCAGCAGGACAGAGCAGCTAAGGGTTCCCATGCACATATTTTCATACTCATAATATCCAGGTGCCACTACTCTGAGGAAAATGGGTGAGGACAGATCTGTCCAGTTCTGGGCTCCCTGTCCCTGGCAGGCTTCTCCATGACACAGCAGCCAGAACTGCTCTGCCCACTGGCCTGTGCCCACTGGGCACAGCACTGCATCCCTTGAGAAGTGCATGAGCCTGGCAGCATGTTGCTGTCACACCACCTTCAAGCTGTCATGGCACCCCTCCTTTGTCACCAAGCTGTGACACTTAGCATGTTCTCTTTTTGTTCCTTTTCTCCTGCCCCAATCCCACCACATACTTCTGAATTAAAACCAGGAATCCTCCAGGCGTGCAGCTCCCGGTGCTCTGAGTTTCCAGCAGTGAGCATGCCCAGAGCCCTGGCTGAGGATGAGTGACGATAAATAAGTAAATCACGCGGTGAGCTGAGCGATTCCCCCACAAGCCTGTTTGTCCCAGGCGCAGTGCAAAACCCTCTTCTCCTTGGCGATAACCTTTCTGCGTGCTCACATTATGCATGCATTCATGTGACTTCCTCTGCCTCACCACCACCTCTTTGACTCATTTAAATAAAAATAATTTATGTGGACATTCCTTCAGTCAGGATTTCCCCCCCCTCCATAATATTTCGTTGATGCTGTGAACCCAAATGGGGTCATTATGCTTTTGCATATCATTAGGGCTTTATAAAGAACAACAGCGACATCTGCATGTGCCGCAGCGCCACAGAGATGGGGGAGAATAGAGAAAACAAACCCCAAATGAGCTCCAAGCTCATCTGGCTCTGTCTTTCCTCGGTGCCTTTGCTTCTACCATGGACACAAGTAATTGTACAGTGTAATCACATCACGGCTCATCTGAATATTCATAACCGAGACAAAGACTTGGAGAAGTGGGGGAGGGAAAGGAAGATAATTTAAATATAAACCAGCATTTCGTTTGGAAGCAAAGTTCATGTTCAGCTCAAGAGGTTGTCTTGGTACCGATTCGGTCGGTCGGTCGGTCTGTCTGTCTGTCTCCCATGCGGAAGCGTGGGCAGTGGTGGGAGCGCTGCACCCACAGCCCCCACCATGAAGACAGAAAATAAAATGCAGCAACAAACAGTGGCAGAACAGCTTCCAGCGAAAAGGATGTTTGAAGAGTCGCCAACAGTGGCTAACCAGCTGCTGGTCTCCAGGAAAGAAATAGTCTATTGAGGGAGCTTTATAAAGACGCCAATTAATATGTTGTGCATGTATAAGATCTACAAAGAACCCACTGTGTTCCTCCCCCCACAGCCACCACCTTCCCTTCCTGACCAGAGCCAGTGGAGAAGGATCTGTGCTACCAAATAACTGATTAATCACTTCAGTGGTGACAACGCCCCTCTCCAAAATAAAGAAAGAAGAAAAACAAACACAAAAAGAGGCAACTGTTCACTAATTAGTGTGTAAATTACCGCTGGTTCCATCCTTCTTTGTGCCTTTAAAAAGGAAAAGAGAAAGAGTAGAGAAATATAATCCCCGTCTTAATATATATGTTGTCTTCATTTCTTTTCTATTACTCTAGTATCCTTTACCATTATGAACCCAGAAGTGTGGTGTTTGTCGAAGCTGTGGCTGGCTTTGCCAGTTCGTTCCCCAAAGAGCTCCTATTTCCATTCCAGTGGAGCTTATATTCCTTTAAATGTCTAGCACAGCATCATTTCCCCCTTTTAATACATCACTCTGCTGGAATTAGAAGAATCCAAGGTTATATCCAACTTCAAAGGTTTCCAAGTCATCATGATTTTAATAAAAGTAGAAGACGGATCATGGAACAAGTCCCTGGCTTTTGAAGATAGGCATCATAGGGACCTTCCTCCCTCTGTCTTGTTCTCACTCTCACACTCTCTCCCCCCAACTTTGTACCTCTCCAGCTCTGAATGTCCCGCGCTAGCGCGGTTTAATGATATGCAAATGAAATATGCATAAAACCATTCTACTGTATGATGATTAAACACTGGAGACATTAACCGCCGACGCTTCGCTGTTTGACTATAATAATCTTTCCCGAGCATCCACTTTGATTGCAGAGTTATGGAAACCCATAGCAGTTGGCAGAGAGGGAGTAAGAGAGAGCGAAGGAAGGAGACGTGCGGGGACACATCACCCATCTCTGCATTTATCCCATTCCAGGAGACGTTTCCCCCGCTTTGTACTGCGTTCCTACTGCTGTCTTTTGTAATCCATCCATGCGGTCACACCAGGGCGATTAACGGGAAAAAAAACCTCTTTTCTCTTAATGTTTCAAAGCTCATTAGCCAAACGATTATTCCTCATTAACAGCGAAAGCTCATTCATTAAAAGAAAAAATATGCCCAAAAGATGCCAGCGCTGTTAATCCCGAGCCCTTGTAGCTGGGCTGTAAATCCCATGTTAGTATTTTCCATGCAGAAGGGAAGTGCGCCAATCCACAAAAAAAAACACCAAGCAAAAAGAAAACATTTTGTGTGTTTTGTAAAATCCGCAAGAGAGGCAATTAATATTCCTGTTGTATGACTTTATTTTTTGTCTCTCCCTTTTGTCTCCAGTGCCCTTCCCTGGCTCAGCGCCCGGTGCCAACAGAACACCTTGCAGGATCCTCAGCAGCGCAGACAACGTAAGTAGCCAGCTGTCCCTTGACGCCCTCGTCCAGAAGCCCTGTGCCCTCCAGACCCTGTGGAGTGCCCGAGCGGCTCCTTCCCTCGCTCACCCTCCGAGTGCCACCTGGGTTTCACAAGTAGCACCTTCCAAATCTCTCTGTCTTCAAGTTTGTGCATGTCTGTGTGGCATCCCTCCTCCTCCTTCACTCCCATAGTGGATCTCGTGAAGGGCTTCAGATCGGCCCCATTCATCTCCCTGGTGATAGCAGTGAATGTAGATAAATCTCTGCCTGCCTGCTTGCTGCTCCAGTATGATTTTTATTTTGTCTTCTGTGTATACCTAGGTCAAAAAGTGGGATGTATACTGACGGTGGGTGAGTGTGTGTGTGTCTGTGTCTGTCTCTTCCTCACTCCCTGTTGTTCTCTCTCACCGAGGCACACGAACATATTTCTCCCTGCGTGTGTGTGTTACACGCGTCCCCACAAATAAGTACCCCCACACAGATATGTCTGTGCATGCACAGAGGCACACACACACCTCCTTCCCCCCCACTCACACTGCCCCTCTGCACCAACCCAAGGTGGTGTGTGCATGTGTGTCTGTGTGTCCGTACGCACTGTTCCGTGTGTGTGTGCATACACAGCATCTCGCTACACCATCAAACACTCCCTCTCCTCCCAGCAGAGGCTGTGTGCAGCTCTGATCCTGCCCTGTAAGAGCGGTATTCCTTCTTCCCCTCCTTGCCTCGGCGTGCTGTTTGGAGACCTCTGCGCTCCCTCCTCGGGGTCTCTCCCAAGCTGCAGAACTGGCACCTTTCCCCGAGGTTGTCCCAATGGCAAATGGCACCGGCTGGAGCTCGCATTCTTGTAGCTTCTCATGGCATTTCCTCCTTCCTGTCGGCTACTCCCTTTTGTTTGTTGTTTACTGGGCTGGGTGTGGTTGGGTTTTTTTGGCATTAATTGTAAACGAACCTGAATGGCAAAACACACCAACAGCTTGCGGGAAAAAAAAAGCAAAAAAAAAGCCAGCCCCACACAAATGCCTTCTGCTGCGACAGATGCCCATGTTGCCCCTGGCATGGAGAGCGGGCACAAGGGGTTTGTTGATGAGGTTTTTTCAGTTGCTGTGTTTATTGTTTGTATTTCCCTTTTCCATTTATTTTTAAAGACTCCAAGATGCCGGCCTCGGCTTGGAACGGCGCGGTGTCATGGCGGAGACGACGGCCTTTGTCTCGCAGGGTGTGAAAGCATCCGTTGTGCTGGCTCCACTGCGGCAGAATGACGTCTAAAGGGGGGAAAAGTGCTGGAAGTCCGAGTTGTGTGGTGCTGGTGGGGGAGCCCCATCCCCACAGTGTGCATCCGAGGAAGGGCTCGCGGCGGAGCAGCCTGGGCTGTAATCCTGGCACTCGTGCCTCCGGTCTCTGCCTGCCGCTTGCTCCTGGGGGTCTGGATAATCTCCCTTGGCTCTACGGCACTGTCTGGCCCGCACACGGGGCCCCCGTAACATATACCCGCTGCCGCGATCACAGGGAGCTGTGGCGTTGCCACTGAATGGATGGCACTGTGCCAACTCCGCTGCCATCCGCCCTTGCAGCTCTTTTCCTCCCTCCTCCCTCCCGCTCTCCCCTCCTTCTCCTCCTCCCGTCGACTTGATGTTAATTAACACACGGGTTAATTGATTTTAAAAGCTGAAGAATTACAGTTAACTTTTCCCACAGGGTACAGACCCAGCCGCCTGGCACGGCTGTGCCTGCGCGGGTGCCGGGGGGCAGGGACAGCCCACAGCCAGACCAGCCTCTGCAGAGGGATGGGATGGGTGGGCGGCGGCGCCTGTAGGAGTGTGGCTGGGGCAGCTGGCGCTCCTGCCTCATCCTCTGGACATGTCACCTCTGTATTTTGCTATAAACAACATGACCCCTCCCCTCTCCCACCCACTCCTTTCAGGATGAGTGCTGTTGAAGTTTCAGCAGGGACTCTTTCCCCCCAAAGTCCCATCACAGTCCAGGAACGTCTCTCACCACAGAACTGCCCAGCCCAAGCTCCCTGCATGGCAGCGTTGGGCATCGTAGGGCCCTTGACAGTCATGGGCTTGTCCTGCCTGCCCGGGCTCAGTTGCCCTTATTGGCTCCAAAGTGTCGCTTGGGATGAAGCATCGCAACCACAGGAAAGTTGGCTTGTTGTAATTGCGAGGGAAACAACGCCTGTGAGGGTTCTGGCTTTGTTTCTTCGCCCTCCCTCGCCCCAGTGTGCCGCCGGTGAGGGTGGCAGTTGGCTGGAGGAGGCGCAGCGATGCCAGGAACTTGCTGCTTTCACCTTCCCGTGCTTTCATTTTATTTCATTTTGTTTTTTAAAAGCATAAAGCAAGTGAAGCGACGAAAGGAATCCATTATGCAAATCAGGTCACATTTGCATAATGTCTCATGACTGGGGTATGCAAATGAGTTGTATAATTTATGAGTGCCAGTGTCTGTCTAAAAGTGTTTCCCAGAATTTATAAAAACTGCAGCATGGGGAGGCAGCTGCCGGCTGCCCTGCCAGGAGGGTCCTCACTTGCTTTGCAAAGTCTGCCCGAACCCACCAGCCCAAACACTCAGGAATGAGAACTGACCCCCCTTCCCACCCTGTCGTCTTGCTTTATTTTCTGTTTCTCTCTCTGCCAAGTCCCCACCTGCTCCCCTCACGCTTGTCTGAGGGTGTGTGTCCAGGACGCAGGGCTGGACGGCTGGGCAGCCCCATGGGGGGCTCACCAGGGCTCCCTCAGGTCCCTCAGGGCTCTCCCGAGCTGCAGAGCCCCTGCACCACTCAGGTAAGCAATCCTGTGGACGTGGTGCATTGGAGATCTGCCTCTGCCTCTATTGACCCACATGGTGGGGTTCCTGCCAGCTTGCCATGTGTCAGGTCTGGCCCCTGCTCTCATCCGAGCCCCCTGACCTTTGGGGGAGCTGTGAGGTCAGCACTGCCAGCGGAAGGACCCTGAGCGCCCTGGCCAGTGCCGCAGCACTCGGCACCAGCACTGGAAAGGTCTCCGGAATATCTGGACATGCAGGACAGGTATCAAGACTTTGTCTTTTTTTTAACTTCTTCTCTGTGTGTCTGATGATCTGGGGGGCACCAGGAGGATGCAGGTGGGCTCTTGCACCTGGGAACGCCACTGCCCTGAACTGCCTGCATGGGGAGAGGGTAAATAATAATTCACTCGCCTGTGAAAAGCTGTGTGGGTCATAGCCTGCCTGCTCCGGGCAGCATCCAGCAAGGAGCAGTGGGACAGCAGAGCCCAAGTGTCAGGGCAGCTCAGCGTTGGCCTTCCTCAGCTCTGGGAGGTCCCTGAAAGGGCTTTTGGGCAACAAAGTGTGACTTGCTGTTTTTGAGAGTCTGCATTTCAATTATAAAACCCAGATGTGTTTATCTTGCTGGTTCTAAATCAATTTTGATGTTAGTTACCTCTAAAGTGACAAATCTCACACTTTCCTTCACTTTCTAAACACTGTGACTGTGCATGTGGTTTGTTTAGAAGATGCAGGTCCAGGCTGTGACAGTGTCAGTCACACTGAGCATCCCCAGGACAAAGAAGTGAGTTCATAGACTGTGCTTTTACCTGTGACTGGGGATTCCTGTCGTGGGAATATGAAGAGAGCCTCTGCATCAGGTACAAGGCAAACTGGCACATGCTCCATGTGACACCAGTGAGAGGCAGCAGCACGCCCAGGCTCTGAAGCATCTTTTGCTTGTTGCTGCTCAGGTTTGGTGCCTGCCCCCGCACCGAGAGGTGACCATGTCCCAAGCACAAGGGGTGACTGTCCCTGTCCTGGTCCTTGCTGGCACAAAGTAGCTGAGTCTGACCTGGAGACAGTGCAGGACAAGGGCCACTGGGAACAACCAGTGTGTCTTGCTGGAAGCAGTGTGCTTTGTGGAGAGCAGGAAGGGCCAAGGGCAGGGGTAGGGAGTGGGATGGCAGCCCTGGGGAGTGTCCCTTATGCTCTGATCCGTGTGGTGTGCTGGTCCTGCTCCCCCTCCTCACACTCTGGCTGTTTTCTGATATTTTTATAAAACCACCAAAATGCATGAACTTTCTCTCGAAGTTTTGATACTTCCCTGAGGACTGGAAAATGTCCTGAGCTTTGTATTTAGGGATGAAACAGCGTCTTTGGGGCCAGAGAAGGAAAGCTTATCTTGAGCAGGCACTGAAACCTCTGTGACTACCAGACAAGATATCTAGTCTGTGTAGGTCAGCAACAAGGGACAGTGCAGGGGAATCCATCACACAGAGCTGCTCATTCATCGTCTGGGTTTCTGTTGAGGTGGTGCCTTTTGTCTGATGAACAGTGTGCCTGACAGATCCATGTTGCTCTGCTCCAGTGTTATCCTGTGGTTCCTCACCTGTGGCATTTTAAGAAGTCCGTGCAGCCCTGACCTTTGCCTCCAGGACTTGCTCTCTGTCCCTTGATGAGATAAGTCATCTGAAACACTGATCCAGAGACCTGTGAAATGGGTCTCCTCTGTGCCTGAGGCCCGCTCCAGCAGGGCACAGGTCAGCCATTTGCCTACTGGCATTACCTGTTGTTACCATTTCCACCAGGAAGAGTTGCCACAGAGTCCCTGTTTTAAACAACCATTGTCTCCTGCCATTCCTCCAGTACCTGTGCTGGTTTGAGCAGTGGGATACAGTTACAGGTAACCCCCAGGACCTCCAGTTCCCTCCTCATCTCTCCTGGGTAAGACATGCACCCTCAGGCAATGCCAGCCTCAGCTGGATGGACAGTCCCGATTTTCCATTCCTATCAGTGCTGAACTCTGTGACAGTGTGAGTTGCTCCCATTCTAAGCTGGCAGCTCTGTCCCTCCCTTGCTCAGTTTTTCAGAAGAAAGGCAAAGTGCAAGCAGAGTCTGAGCACTGCTCTCTGACCAGGTCCATGATGGCACCAGTCTGCCAGCAATAGCCATTGGTCATCAGCATCACATTTATCAGCCTTGGCACACCTGACAGATGTGCCTGGCATTAGGAACAGCTTGTCTGCATGGGGCTTTTTGCCTGATGATTGTAGATAACAACAGTTGTAAGCAAAGTGTATAAAATCTTTAAATCTTTAACAAATCTCTCATTAATCCCAGCTAAGCAGATTAAAGCTGACTGCAGGCTCTAAAAAGAACCAAGCTGCTCACTTGCAGAACAGAGAAAATATATGCAATTAAAACAGTCAGACTGTAAAAGTGCAGCTCCTGTGTTCTTAGTGTAGATAAAATTAAGGTGGCAGGATGGTAGCCAGACTACAGGTCCTGGGCTCAGTGGAGCCAAAGATTCAGTGATAAGAGGTAGTACAGCACAATTCTGTACAGCATGACTCAAAAGTATCAAAGATGCTACAGGCATCTTTGTCCGTGTGCTGCAGACCCGGGGGATGAGGCAGTGCTGTGTGGATGGCATCCTCAGCAAAACAGGACAGGCTGCTGAATTCCCAGATGGAAATCAGGATCCTTCTCAAGGTTCAGCCTGATGTTAAGGTCCCGAGCATCAGCCCAGCCTGTTTGTGGCTGTGGTACTCTCTCCACAGTGGTCACTGGAGCTGATCTGAGTTTGTAGAGATAGCTCTGGTTGGCAATGGTTAAATATCTTGGCACAGTGAAATTTAGCCACTTAGACTTTGCTTCAGTAACCAAACAAGCAGATTTTTTAGGATTAGGTTCTTAGCTGGAGAGGTTTGGGAGTTCCCTTCCTTAGAACAATGTGTTCCTTTCCTAAGTGTACATTCCAAGGTGCAAAGTACAGGGACACCACTGGCCGTAGCTGTCACAGGACAGGTGAAAGCCCTTCAGCAAAGGCCAGTAGTGTTGTCCCCATGGTCACTCAGATCTTGCTGCCAGCTGGTGCCTCCCTTCTGCTCCTCCTTGGCCCTCCTCTTTCCCTGCTCACACAGTGCCTGTGGCTCATGCTCCCCCAGACACTGTCACCCTTTCTCATGTTTTGCCCATCCCAGTGGTGCCCTCTTGCTTTGCCACCTACACATCTGTGTCTCAAAGGTGGCACCACGGTGACTCATGCTGAAAACTGCAGCAGTATCTCCAGCTGCTGTGGTCATACGAATGGAACCACTGGTGTTGGCTCCTGAAGATCCAGGGTGACAGGTGAACAGCAGGGTCTCAGGGTTTGGTGGTGAGCCAGGGGCAATAGGTGATGCAGGATAAATCTGCTGAAGTGATCAGCACTGCTCAACCAGCCAAGCCTGGTGAGTTTGGGCCCAGAAGAAAGGAGCTCTTGGCACTCCCTCACTTTGGCAGGTAGTGTTTGGCTCTTTGAGAGCAGTTGAGATTTGGCAGTGCTTTGTGAGCAGGAGATCATCACCTCCCTTTTCCCTCCCCCATCCAGGGAGACAGGCAGAACAGACCTGGCACAGGTGACTCAGCCTGGGCACTCATTGTGCAGGCAGAGGTTTGCTGGCAGAAGGAAGAAGCTGAAGGTTCCAAAGCTGCCCCAGGAAAGGGCTCCTAACGTAGTGACACTTCTGTTCAAATAAAGTTACATGTGTTACACATGTCTAATCACTTGAGGAGATGGCTCAAAACAAGGACAGGAGGGTGCCCAGCCTTAGCCCAGCTCTGCCAAAATGGCAACAGGTTCCTGCTGTCCCTCTCAGGTTATTGTACTCAGATGCTGAGATCTGCTCCTCTTCCTCCCAAACAGGCAGTTTCTTCACCTTGCAAAGTGCCCCAGGGTGCAGTAAGTAGGTTAATGCTTGTTTTAGGATTAGCCTGAGGGTAAGGGTTCCCTGAAGGAATAGCTGGAGCTGAGTTTGCTCTGTGCCTGTGTGAGTTCATGCACGGGGATGCCTCCAAGGCAAATGAATTCCTGCTGCTCCCATGTCATCGCTGTGCGCCCCTTCCTCCTTTTGTGGGAGGGTGATGTTCCTTATAATGACAAAGCTCTGATTTCAGTTCTGCCAGGCTTATATGCTTTTCCTTGCATTGTTTTTCCGTTTGTTGTTCATTCTTCCATTTCCTTGCTTCCCAGTTCTCATTCTGGCCAGGGCAGGGAGTGGGAGCTCCTATGGGTTGCACTGGCCGTGCCCCACGCTTCAGGTTGCCCCTTTTCTCTTATGGCCAGAGTGGTTCCAAAAAAGGAAAAGAAACCAAAATATGTCAGTGGTTTTGAATTGCAAATCTGGGTGTTCAAAAGCCATGAAATGAGAAATTTCAGGTGCTTACTGTAACATGAATCCATCCATGTTGGACATGAGCAGCATTTCCTATTTCTGCTCAGAGTCCTGGATATAAAGCTTGGTTGAAATAGACGTCAGGGCAGCTATAGGTGGGGAAAAAAGGGTCAGGGAGAACAGGTAGAGTTTGGTGTGTTCATCATTACAGATTTTGGCTGTGGCAAGGGAAAGTTAAAAGTGTGCTAGAACTACGCATTCAAAGTTGATTTGCTATTTAAATTTTAATGTGTGAAGTTCCTGTGTTTAATTTCCACGTAAACGTTGACTCATATTGTCATATAAAGTATTGACATTTTCCATGGAAAGATTCTCTTTTTGGCTGCTTGGCACCTCTTGACCCACGTTCCAAACTGCAGAACCTGTCACTCTAGTGTGATTCAGCCCAGCCCCAGGTGCAAGTGCTGTTCTTTGGTGACTTGCTCTGTGCACGGATCCTGCAGTGGGAATGGATCAGCATGTGGCACAGGTGGTTCCTGTGTGTGGGAATCCTCACCCTTCTGTTGTGAAACCTGGAAGTGTCAGATGGATGGCAGGCAGTGGCTTGGGAGCTGCCTCAGTGGCAGATACAGCCATTATGTTACTGGAGGCAGTGGATGAGCCAGGACCCTTGCAGACAGCTCTAATTGTCCTTGTCTTCCATGTTTTCAGCCTGGAACAGGAAGGTATTTCTTCGTAGAATTGCTGAACACGTACAGTTTTGTTTGAAACAGATGAGATGCTATAAAGTTGTTCAGTGCTTCACAAAGCAGAACTAGACACCTCAAATCAAGAACCTAAAAGCAGAGGACAGATTTGGTGCTTGGGTCTCTTTCTTCCTCTGTTTGGTATTTAAGTGCAGATGATAAAACTTCTTCGTCACAGGGGTGCTGAGATCAGGGAATTCTTCTGGAGAATTGAGAGTGATGAATGTCACAGGAATGCCACAAGCAGATTAATAACAAAGTTCTGTGAGAGGCTTGAAAAGTGGGCACTAAATGCAAGTTGGAGCTGGAGCCGCACACTGAGCTGTGGCAGAGACCAGGAAGTACTGACTGATGCCTCTTCTGTGCATATTATCCTCCATGTGGGTGAGTCCAGGATAGTGTGAGATGTGCATTGGAGCCTTTATCACAGGCTTATGCAGAAAGGCCCAGATTATGCTGGCAACCTTGACTCTGTCATTGCCAGTGTTACAATAGTGTCTCATAATTGTAGTGTTTTTCTAAAATAACTGTAGGCACTGTTCATAAGTTAAGGAATTCTGCATGTACTTGGGTGCATGTTTCCATACTTAGTCCAGCTAATGAGAACTGAGAGGTTTGACATCCTTTGAAAGCTTCCTCAGTAGTAAATGTGATCGGAGACACCAGAGCATTCTCCTGGCTATCAATCTGCAGATAATAGAAGGTCCATTTCTTAAGTACACACAGCAAAGGAGAAGAAGAAATACTGGCTATGACACAAAATGAATTGTCTTCCTCCGTGCCCTTGTAACCCAGGGCATGTAGTGCCGGCTGCCAGCCATCGCGTTACAGATTTAGAAGTGCTGGAATCTCTCTGGCTGTAGCAGGCTGCCTGATGGATTGGTGAGTAATGGACTTGGGGAGTGCATTACCAGCGCCCAGACTAATGGCTAGTGCTTGCCCATGGCTTTAGCTATAGATCATCCATCGTGCTATTCATAAGCTCTTGCCAGTCTGTCTCTGGCACTTGTGCTGCCGCTGTAACACCATTTGCCTGACGAATTCTGCGCCAACATCCCCCATGCTTTCAGAAGGCAAGGAGTAAACAAGGAGAAAAGAATGAGTCCCTGTTCTCCAGCTCTTGCTCTTTGGAGGATGGGGTAAAGGATAAGGTGATAGACATGATACTCACTCCCCCAGAATTACCAGCACAGTAGCTTGCAAAATCCATCCAGGGTTTCTGCACACCACAAGGCACCATCTTCTCACTGCCTGAGGAACCTGCACCTGGGATCCTTGCCTTCCCCGGTAGACCAGTTACAGGCTGTGGCAAGATAGAAAGGGGAGAAAGAGGTGATTGAGGTGCTGAATAAGTCTCTGACATGGCCTCTGGGGAGCTGTAAGTGGTGCCTGGATGGCGCTGGCAAGATTTGGCTGTTTGTGAACTAGATTAGGTAGAACCAACCTTCACAGCAAAGACCATCTCCAGATCTGACTTCTGGGCTGGCTTTGGTGGACAGGGCAGGTATGTGCAGAGAGGAATGAGGTGCTTCCAATCCTGCCTGGCTCGGGAGCCTTTCCCTGCCTTCAGACTTGAGTAAAACTCCAGGATTGTGGCTCCCTGGTGTGATTGAGACAAGGTGGATCCTTCTCTGGTTCTTTCTCTTGGGCCACTGCCCAGCCATGAGAAAAGACCAATTCAGTCAGCTATCAATTTAAACTGGCCTCCCATCCCATCTCTTGTTGTGTGAGCCATCCAGAACTCGCTTCAGTTCCCAAGTCCAACCTGGTCACTGCTGACAGTAAAGGTGTAAGCCTTGCTCTGCTCTTCTGGGCTCTTTGGCTTCATGTTTTTTTGCAGGAAGTTACTTAGAAATAGACTTTCGCAGTTCTTTACTAACATATTCCTGATGAGATTTTGGAAAGGATGAAGTCTTCATCTAAAGCATTTCCTCTACAGCAGTCACAGTAAAAACTGATGCTAAAACCAGACAGTAGGATCAATATTATAAAAACAATGCAGATGAGGGAAGGTTTTCACTTCCAGGAGTCCTGTGGAACTAGAAATAGCCCAAACTGAGCAACAAACACGTTACATTTTGTAGTTTACTTCATATGTTAGGAAGGTTGTGCGTTTTGAGGGGATAGTAGCAATGATACTGATGTTCTGGGGATGCGAGATATTACTGTCTTTTAGAGAATGAGCTCTTTGAACCTGGGCTTTAATTTATGCACTTCAGGTGGAGCTTAGGCACCTTTCCATTGGCCCAAGCGGGGGCCAAAATCTGGTATTTTTGTATGTTTCACATTAATTCCACAACCAAAATCTGGGGATATTTTGGATACAGAAGCAAGTGGAGGATGCAGACGGTTGCAGAGAAGGTGATGCTGATGAACAGGACATGCTGTAAGCCGAGAAATTCTCAGTGAGTATTGTCCATCATTTTGTGTGCTATTTTGGGAGATGTTTCTGGTAATAAAGCATCATCAATCTATTATTTCTTTTGGCCAAACTTTCTACTTCTCAGCCCACCTAAATAAAACCTTATAGTGGCCTATATTTAACTGAGAATATCCTCTGCTTGTTTCCTCTGTTCCACTGTGAGTTTTCTTCCCTTAACAAGCACAACAGCATGCTGCTCCTGCTTCAAAGAGAAAATTAATTCCGTCCGCAAAAGGGTCAAGTGCTGGAAAGTGCATAGCAATGCAGTTTGCATGGCAGGATCCAGGAGATATGATGCTAATAAGATTCCAAGATGAGAACAGCAGACTGACTCTGGGGATTCAGATGAAGGGTTCTGTAAATTTTAAAAGAGATGGTCTCCAAAAACTAATGATGTCTGCTTTCCAATTCATTAATAATGTGGAGCAGGGAGATGGGAGTGAGAAGCAGGCCATGCTTTGAAATATCAGAATGTAACAAGGAAAAAAACAGCGAGAGCTCATCTCACCAGGGTCATAAAGCTGGGAGGAATAGGCAGGCTGCAGGGGAACACAGTGTCGGTGCCTGGAGGGGAGGAAATTGCACTGTGTGTTCTGCAATGTGTAATTTATGCACAAACTCTTTGCCAGCATTGATGTAAAATTTCTATGCAGAAAAAGATGCTGCTGTATTGACAGATCTTTTTCAACGTTCTTGTTTAAGGTGACTCAGTACACAGAATGTCTGATGGGTTTTAAAAACAGATCTGAACTGCCTTAGCATATTTACAAATGGCTCTTGATAAACCTTCCCCTTCACCTTTTTGCATTGCATGCACGAAACCTGAACCTTTTTTGTAGTTAATAGTGGAAGAAAAGCCCTCAGGCAAAGCCTAATGAACCAAGACCAATTCTGAGCTTCCCTCTGCAATATCTGGAGAGCCTCTGCCTTTCTGAGGGCTCCTGGACACACTGTGTGACCTTCCTGATTTTCACCAGGACAGCCTCCCATTACTGCTGCAGCGTTTGCTGTTGGTGCTGCTGTGCAGACATAATGTTGAAGTGTCTCCCTTGTGCCTGCAATGGGCAGCCAATGGAAGATGTCTGTGCCCGAGAGATTTCTGGAGCAGGAAGGTGTGTGGCAGCAGGATTTGACTCTGACTTTTATTTTGACAAAGCTAGTATGATTGCAAAGTGAGGTGAGGGTTTTCTTCCTATCTTTTCCTTTTATCTGTGTGATATTTTCTTGTCTCACCTCAAAACCTCCTGTCAGCAATGGCTGATGAGGTTCTGGGAGAGCCTCGCTGCCACTGGGAGCTCTTTGGAGCCCACGATGCCAAGAGCAAGGCAGGGTCTCCCTTCAGCCTTGGCCTGCCCACGGTGCTGCCCCCGCAGTGGATCCCCTCCCAGCGCTGGCTGGCACAGCGGGGCTGACCTGTCCCCTCCCTGCTGTGCTGCCCTGGAGCCCTTTGCCTGTCTCTGCCCTCACAGGGCCCATGTGTTCCCTTCAGCTCGAGCCACGTTCTCTCGGCAGTACATCTCGACAAGCAATCTCTCTCGAGTGCAGGAGTAGGAGTTGAGAGGGGTGTTCAGTGAGTGACAGCCCGTGCTGGAAATCCTTGTCCCCTCAGAAGAGCTGCTTTCATGAGGGCTTCCCCTCCTGAGCTGCAGAATCAGGGGTGTCTGGGGTGTGGTGGGCGATTTGGGGGCGACAGCTCACAGAGCTGGACAGGAGGCTGGAGCTGAGGGTTGTTTCCTTGCTAAAGGCTCAGCCATGGGAGTGGATGAAGGGGGGCTCTGCATCATGGCTGCAAGGTCTTCACAGAACAGGTTTCTCTTACAGTGTTTATAAGTGCTGTGTATTTCTTCAGTATCCAAGGGGCCCTCGGTATTGACAGATGTGCCTCAGCTGTCCCGAGAGCAACCACAGATGCATTGGCAGCAGCTCCTAAAGCCACAGCAGTCACTTGTGGTTTTTTCTGCATGTTCTTAATCTCCAGTGGACACATCAGACTAACTTTACAGTGAACAGCAGGGTGATACAGCCATGTGTATCAAATCCTCATATTTGCATCTCAGATGTTTCCTTGGAGAAGAGCTGGGGAATTTGTGTCCTCAGGAAATCTCGAGGTAGATTGATAAGAATTTCCTTGAAGGTTTTCCAGCAAAGTTCCTGGTTATAATCCAGTATCTGCACACTTGCCTGCAGCCATGGTCAGTCAGAGGAGCAGGTGGGCGCTCACAGCTGCTGCAGTGAAGGTGCAATTGTTGTGAGCATCAGGACTGTCTCAGCACTGGTGAAGAGATGAAACCCAACTGGCATTGAAGGCCCTTTTTGATACTGCTCTTCACCCAGACACTAAACAACTGGGTAGATTTCCGTGTCCGTGATCTTCCAGTAGAAACTGTTCTGTTTTGCAGCTCAGCAGTAACATCACTGTAGCCACCAGGACCTCACAATAACATCTTACATTTTTAAAGTCTTTGCTTTAGTCCTGTGTCTGTGCTCGTCTGCGTATTCGGCACAGCTTTTATCTTCTTTTTCTGGGCTTCCCCTCACTTACATGAGAGTTCATGCATGTGTCAATGATGAGTGTAGTCATTTTACAGCTTCTGCTTTACCTTCCTCAGCATCCAGCACTCATGTGGTGCTCATGGGAACTGCACAGACCCATCACTCCTGGAAACCAGACCCTGTGCCTGTCATTTCAGAGAGTGCCCAGTGACCTGTGATTTGTGTGACACGCCAGCTGGAGATGAGGATGCTGCAGAGAGATGGGATGAGTGGTAGGAGGAACATGTCTCCTTCACACAGCAAGTCAGGACACAAGGTTGTTGGGCAGGGAGATACGTATTTTCTGAGCTGCCTAGTTGTAGTTTTCTTGTTTCATCAGAAATCCCCAACTATTCCATTGAGGAGGCAATCCGGAGCCCTGCCAGAGCGACTCTTGGTGGTGTTCAGCTGTTGCCTTATGATCCCTTTTCCACTCCTTTCCACACCCAGCAGTTCCCTTTCCAGTACTTCATACCAAGGGCTGTCTGATTTACTCCTCATGGTGGGTGTAAAAATGCCTGGATCCATGGCAGCCCTGCTGTGGAAAACCTGTGGAGAGGGAGCTCTCGTTGCAGATAACGAGCCAGATTTCTGTGGAAGCCTGCACTGTTCCAGACCCTGGACAGGCCACAGGTTCAACAGCAGGGCTGTGTTCTCCTGTCAGATACCCAAAGGCAGATTTTCTTTTAATTAAATATGAAAATCTATAATGCAGTCAGCATTATGCCTTTTGTGATGTTTGTTTTTATACCCCACTATTTGTTTTGTTCTTAACATGTTCTTTCTTTGGGAGGGAAGTTTCCATACTGACCATCTCTATATGAGGATTGAATGGGACTGAAGGGCTGGGGGAGTGGGACAGAGGTCAGTTGTGGTTTTTATTATCTGAGTGGAAATGGGCATAGTTTACAGTTGTGGAATAAACACACCAACTGGTCTTTTCTTTAAAACAATATTGAAATTGCAAAGTTGACATTTTTAAGCTGTTGTTTTAGGTTTCAGAGTTACAAAGGTTTTAAGAGTCCAGTGAAGTATTTCATCCCTCATACAGTTAATGTTTCACTTTCAGTCTCTACACTCAGAAAAAAGTATTTGTTTTTTCAGTAATATTCTGCCAATATTTTGTAATTCTCAGCAGCCAAAGGGCAAAAAGCTTTTAATTTCCCCAACATGAAGATAATGCCATGAGTCCCAGCTCCACAGAGGGAGCTGCTTGGCAGGACTACTCAAGAGCTTCTTCCCCAGACAGGGGCATTCTTCAGGCTCTTAAGTCCTCTGTGTCTCCCAGCTTTGACTCATCCTTCCTCTTTGCCTTGTTATTTTTCCTTTTGACCACTTTTCTGTACTCTAAGGTCAAGGGTTTTCCCTATGGAAAGAAAAAGTTTGGCCTTTCTTGTGCCATTTCCCCACTTGGCACCACATGACCCACACTAAGCCTGGCAGTGCTTGGGCATGGAGGCACTACCAGTAGTGAGGACTTTCTCCCTGATTGCCACCCAGAGGAAGAGCAATTTTCCCATCTCCTCAGGCTGATGCCAGAGCGACACTGGAGAACCTCCTCTCCCTTCACGTGCTGGCACACAGGCAGGAGAGGGCTGTGTGCCCCAGGCACTCACTGCCATGTTCCCATCCTGGTGCTGCCATTCTGCAGCTGGAGCCAAGTGTGGCAGAGACAATGTGCTGGAGCATTCTGTCTGAGGGGAGTTCAGGGAGGGGAGGGAGAAAAAGGCTGTTAGATCTATCGCTGGCAATTTAGATTCAGAGACATTTCATCTGCAGTTCCCTCAAGTGTTGAATTGAATAAAACCAGCAGCAGCAGTGGAAAAGGAGATGGGGGAAGGGCTTCAAGCACTCTCAGCTAAACAAAAAGAGACAGGCAGCTCATAAAAAAGGAATTGCATCCTTGGGCTGAAAATCTGGATTCACAGGGCAGGGGGGAGGGCACGTAGCAGAGCCCACCGGTGGCCAGGGGCCAGGCAGTGCTGCCAAAGGCTTCTGGTGCTCCCACAGCAAGAGCAGATCACAGGGCTTACTTCTGGGTTTCCTGATTTTCTATGGATTTTTGAAGCTCCCATAGTAGAATCAAGCAGGAAGAACAGAGTCCCAGGCTTTGGTTGCAATTAAAAAAAAACAACTTATATTCACTTTCCAGTGCTTCAGGAGAAAAGCACAAAAACTAAATCCCTCAAAAGTAAAAAATACAGAAGAACAAGTAACTTAGCACTTATAATTTTGTAAACGCCTGCTCTTGGGGGCCAGACTCATCATTCCCAAGCACAGCTATGGGATGGCAGAACTGTCCTCACCATGAGGTGTTTCCGTCCCTCTGCCTTTGAGGGAATTGTTGCTGGTGGCTGTTCTGTCTGTGTGCTGCAGCATTGCATTTCTCTGGGTTTGCCCCATTCCCCAGGTGTCAGGTGAGGACACTTTCACAGGAGCACTCAGCCCAGCCAAGGGTGGGAGGAGAGCAGCAGACATCAGAGAGAATTGGGTTACAGCAGAAAATACATCTTTGGGGTTTCTGCTGCCTCGTGTGAGTGTGATGGCAACACCTCATTGGTACTGTGGGGCTGACTGTGGCCACCCTCAGGTGGGAAGGCCCTGTCCCCATCTTCTTTATTGCCCCCTGCTCCCTTGTAACACCTTAGTGACAGATCTGATGCCTTGTGCTCAGTCCTGTTTCAGGCCAGGCAGGTGTGTGGGTGGAGAGAACACCTGCTCAGCCCTGCTACACAACAGGTCGGACTCCACAGCTGCAGCCTGACCAACACTGGGACTCCATGGTGCAGCTGGGCAGCCCAGGTAGGTGTGTGACACAGGGTTGATTGTGACTTGGCCAAGTGTTCTGTTACAATGTCCCCTGCCTTAAAATGTCCCCTGCCTCACTGCACCTGTGGAACCCCATGTGAAACACAAAGGTGAGACCCGGCTGAGGAGCTGGGACTCCTCAGGACAGCCCTTCAAGTCACTTCAGCTGTAAAACAGGTGTCATGACTCTTACCTGTGTCACTAGGATTTGGGAACCTGATTAGCCACAGCCTGTAAAAGACAAGCTGCCTTACTGTGAATCCTGGACCAGAGAGCAGAGAACACAAGAGCCTGTCTCACAGGCATCTATTTATGCTGCCCTGGTTTTCTCCCTGTGCTATCGATCCAGCGGTTTGCTAAGATACAGCCCTGCCTGCTGTAGTGGTTTAATTCATTTTTAAGCATCATTATTTTTCATGTTGTGGTCTTCCCCTGCTTGGGGTGCTTCTCACTGCCCATCCCAAAAAATGTCCATTCCTATCTGTCTCCAGGCGTGCACCGCTCCCACATGTGTGTGTGCACACCAGGGAGATGGAGAGGCAGCTTCAGCTACACTAAGCAATTAAACTCCGGTAGCTCAGGGATGAGCAAGAGGCCGTGATTTTCTTTTCCTTCGCAGTAATTGCCTCTGCAATCAGCTTTGATCACCCGAGAGCAGAGGAGATGAGTGCTGCAAGTTGACATCAGTGGTTTTAATATATCCATTTACATATACAGGAGCAGTGCAGCATACAGCTTTCCATAGCGCCTCTGACCTGAAACCATCGCTGCTCCATAGACACCTCATTTAATTTAATACTTCACCGCCACTGCGGAAGCCACAGGATGGGGATGGGAGGGGGGATAATCAAGCCCTCGCTCTCTGTGAATGTCTGTAGAAATGACATGAAAGTAATTGCTTTTGAAAAGCAAAGCAGAAATGGCACAATTGATTCCACTTAAATGAGAGGAGAAGGAGTGGGGGTGGGGTGTGCTCACCCTAAACATGCCACCTTCTCTCCTGGTGCAAGCACATCACTGCATGTGGCTGTGCGGGGACAGAGGAAGGGTAGGCTTGTCTCGATGGCACATGGGGAAGGAGGGTTGCTCAGGCAGGCAGTGCTGCTTTGGGCAGGATCACCCCTCAGCAAGCTCGGCTCTGCAGGCAGATGCTGCTCCATGGAGCCTTGTGACATCCCCTGCTGTCACAGGAGCTCCTGGTGCTCAGGAGCTGGCAGGGAGCTTCATTGCCCTGACAATCCTAGAATCGCTGTGCCTCCCAAACCCACCCACCTGCCTGGCAGCCGGGGGAAGGGGGATGGGGAGGAGACATCAACTCCTCTCCATCTCTCATCTGTCTCTCATTACCCCTGTTGACAAAGCTTTGTGAGCCCATGGTTTTGGAATCTCTCCAGCCTGCTGCTGCTGGTGGATGCCCAGCCTTCTGCCCAGGACCTCCCAATGCCCACTCTGTGAGCTGCCCAGCACAACCCTCTGTCTCCCCATCCACAGGCACCAGGACCTGGCAGCCATCCTGATGCCATGCTGGCCCCACAGGCCACACACCATCCCTGTGTACCACAACACATCTTTAATGTAGACATTTACATCATTTTATGTTAATTACATGCAAATTGATTATTAATGTATTTATTGAATGTTGACAGCTGGGTGACAGTCTTCAGTAAATATGTTTTACTAATCATTTAGCATCCAATTAATATTGAAATCCTCTCTAGCTTTAGCAAGAGTCAGTGCACATTGATGAGGCTGCTCTGTTGCTGCCAGTGTTACTGGATGTCAGCAGCACTGTGCCCAGCAGTGATGTGGGGCACAGGTGGGCACAGAGGGGCCACAGACATTGGCACTGCCAGCAGGACAGACACATGCTCTGAAGAAGCCTCTGGGAGACACCGCTCGTGGAAGAGCCCACACACACAGCATGGCCCTCCCAAGGGCAGGAGCACTGCCAGCAGGAGGCAAGGTGGTGGTGGCCAAGCAGTGTTGCCACAGGAAACTCTGGAGGCTGCTTTCCCCAGGACACAGTGCTGCTTCCAGGCACACCTGAGCAGCAGAAGTGAGATGCTGTTCACAGCTGCAAGTGGCAGTGTCGCTGCATGTAGGACCCTTGGTTATGGCAGGACATGGCACAGTGCCCAGCCAGCAGTGCACAGGAGTTCTTCTGCTGAATTAAACCACCACGCAGACCAATTCCTGAGCTGCATGGCCAGCATTTCCTCTTGCCTCCCCATTCTGGGCAGGGCAGGAGCCACGCAGAGCCAGCTGGCTGTGGCATCCCTGAGATACCCATTGCCAAGGAATCGGGGACAGTGGCTCTGCCTCAGGACTGTTGCTGCACTAGGTTGATATTCGGGACTTGTGCTAATGCTCCTTAGCTGACATTCACGATCCTTCCCTGCTCCTGCCCTGCGTAAACTCCTTGCAGCTGGGACACCAAGAAGAGAAAACCGAGTCCTCAGAGCAGCTCCGGTTCAGGCAGGACAGGGGATGGCCAAGCTGTGGGACACTCGAGCCACTTCCCCTCTGCTTGGAGGGCAGCACAGGGGAAATTCCAGAAGAGCTGAGCACACAGCCACAACAGGAGCTGGGTATTTGGTTACTGAGTAGAAAAACTTTGGTCTTGCTCAGCTTGCTCATTGCTTCCCTCACGCAGGCAGTCTGACACCCCCTCTGTGAGCAGAGGCAGGTGCCCCAGTGCAGCAGTCTCTGCCTTCCCTGAGGTGGACATGTCTGGTTGCTGTGGGTGAGCACATCAAATCACACCCACCATATTGGCTTCCTGTCCCCAGAACATCAGATTTTTGCAGCTAATATGTGGGGGGGTGTCTACTCCCACCAATCCCCACCCCCAGCAGCATCAGTCCTGTGCTGTTCAGGGTTTTGTTAAGCCGTTTAGTATTAATTGATTTTTTTTCCATTTTTTCTTTCTTTCCCTGGGCGGGTCAATAGCTGGATGCTCAAGAGCAGAGGATCTATCAACTGCAGACCAAGCAGAGGGAGAGGCAGGCAGAACTGGAGCAGAAATGCAGCCAGAGAAGCAGCTCAGCCAGGACCTGGGGGACAGCCACCAGCTGCAGGAGGGAGCTCGGAGCAGGTAGGAGAAGATGCCAGTCTGCTCTAGCTTGGCAGCCCAGGCTGGGATGGGAACTCTATTTGATGCATTCAAAGCAATAGTGATAATCTGCTACTCTCATTTACATGGTAGCATAAGGAAGGGCTGAAGATGCAAGAGTAGGGTCTGTCACCTGGGGCTGAGGGCAGCAGGGAGATGGCCACAGCTCTGCTGGCTGAAAATGGGTGCTGGGACTACAGTTGGTGTGGGGGTGTGATGGCTGTGATGCACAGATGTCCTTGGTGTTGCTCCTGCTGCTGACCTTGGAGAGGCAGGAACAGGGTGGCCACAAAGATCCTGCCTCAGGACAGCGCTGTCCTGGCTGGCAGTAACAGTGACGTGCGGTGAGCCAGGAGTGAGGTTTGCTCAGACCTGTTCAGCCACACTGCCATGGATGAAACCCTCAGTTTGCTCCTGGACATCAGGGTAGGAGCACCCTCATTTCCTGCTGGAAGGCTGCTGGTCAGCCTGTGCCAGTCTGCTCTGTGCTGGGTCTGTCTGCCTCGATGCTGCCACAGCTCCCCTCTTCTATCCCTGTATTTCAGAAGCTGTAGGAGCCAGATCCTTTACTCAGTGTATCCCTCCTGTGTCTGAGCCTGGCTTGGGAGAGCACAGTCACTCCCACCTCCACAGCCACCTGTCTGTCTGCCTGATGACCGCTGGGGCACCGGCATTCCTCAGCATTCCCCAGTGGATTCTGTCCACAAGCTCTCATTCAGATCCACATGGAGAACAGGGGTGAGGAGAGCTGGTCCTGGAAACCTGGACAGCTGCTGCTGTCACACACTGCAGCACTGCTTGCTTAACCTGGTACCCACTTGTCAGCTCCTTCAGCACCTCATAAGACATAAAAACAATGTGCCTATTTTAATAACTTCCAGGTAAATATGCTCAGGATTCTACTAGAATAAACCAGGTGCTTTTGAGATTGGAGCACCAGGCAGGGTGAGTTCAGCACTGCTGGTTTGTCTGAGCAGCAGCTCACGGGGCAGCATTTAAACATGGGCAGGAGAGTCCCCCTTATTAGTCAAAGGGGAAACATTTTGTTTCATTTAATGTGGTGATGATGGATATATTCATATGAATATGTTCATATATACAGAATAATACATATATTGCATCATATATGAACCTAATACACTGATTACATTAGTTGCATTTGAAGGAAGGTAACGAGATGTTGTTCCATTTACTACCACATCATCCATTGTTCTGTGTGTGAGGAGCCAGCCCACAGTGCGGGCTGAGCTGCGCAGTGCGAGCCCGCGGCGGGAACGGGACCCGTGTGCCTTTGTCTGTGTGCATGGATGGAGGAGGATGGACAGATCTGGGAGGGGCTCGGCACGCGCCTTCGTTTTGTTCTGCACATGCATGTGGGTGACCGTGTGTTGTTTTGTGCAAGAACAGCATGGCAGGGTGGGAATCACACTGTTTCTTCTTATTCCCTTCTCTTCCCATCTCCCCATCATTGATACCAAATTCAGCTGAGCTTCACTCTTGGTTTCGATATGAAAGTGGCAGATAAAAAAAGCCCAGCGCTCAACTTTCTCTTACAAAACTCCCAATTAAAGCCTCAAGCCCTGGTACATAAAAACATAACACTATCCTGTGGCAGATCAGTGTTCTACCTGGCTCTGTGTCTGGCAGCAGCTTATGTCCCTGCCTGTAGAAGAGCTCTTTTCCCCTGGGAAGAGCAGGGGAAGTTTGTGATATCACCCCAAAACACTCGCCTACCTTCTGTGGTGAAAGGGCTTCCCAAGACCAAGCAGGAGCCTTTGTGTTTAACAGTCCTTCAGGAATTTTCATCTATAACTTGTCAAACTCATTTTGTAACTTAGATCTTACCCAACTTCTGCGATTCCTGTAGCAGCAAGTCTCCCTGCTTGACCACACATGAGATGAGCAGCCACCTCCTTTGGCTTGTTTTGAACTTGTTCCCTGACAATTTCCACTGTTTTATTTGACGAGGCCACGAACAGTCACTCCTTAGTCACCTTCCTGTGACACTCCTGATTTTATAAACCCCTATCATATTTCCTTTCCATTATTGTTCTTCCAGACAGAAGGGCTCCAATATATTGTTCTGAGGCAGCCCCAGTTGCTGATACGTCTCCTGGTGGGGAAGCTCCTGGCTCCCAAGGCTGGTGGTCCCAGGTACCTGCAGCAGGCAGCACATACCAGGAGTCCTCTGCAAGGAGTGCCAGGTGTAATTTAGCAGTGGGAGTATGAGTTATGGTCCTGCCCTTTACAAAAAGGCTGGCAGCACAGCCCTGCCTGTCAGCTCAGTCCCCCACCTGGTCACGAGCTTGCCTGGTGAATGAATCAGGATTTGGCAAATCGTTCCTTAATACAGCCCCCATGCTAATGTCTTTTTGAAATGAAATCGTGAAAGCTGTTAACCTCAGTTAGCCAGCTGTCCTCACTGTGACCTGGATAAATCATCCAAGCAGGAGCACTGAAGAACACTGCTCTGGCTGCTTTGGAAAATGGAGCTAGAAGGGAAGGACTGTGCTTTCAGCTCATGCCAGCTCATGCACTAGGACTGTGCAGCAAAAGGACCTCTGTGTTCTCATCCTAGGGACCCCAGGCTGCGTGTCAGGTCCTGAAGACACATGCTCACTCCCCTGGCAGCCACTGAGGAGCCACAATGTGTTGTATCTGGAGAGCACGGATTCCCACAGGGACCCAAGGCACTGGTTCCTTCTTCCCCTGTCACCAGGCATATTTCACCATCCAGACCCTCTTCATGACCATCCGGTTGTCCATGTTCCTTCCCTTCAGCTGCAGACTGGATTTCCCCAGGGATGTCTCCTTCACCACATTTGAAGGCAGCTAGCTTTGAGCTCTGGGGTAGGAAAGGAGATGATGACAGTTTGGTGGCTGCCAGCAGAAGATATGGATCTACAGGAGAAGGGCATTTCTCTCCATGAACTGGTTTTACTCTGGGAGCTGTTATCTTTATAAAGGCCTTGTTGCTTCATCTGCTCTCACAGGGCACTCATAGCTGCTGCTTTTTGTAGTAGGGAGTTCCACTAGACAGGGTTTCTTCTGTTATTCATGATGTGTCTGTTTTGTTGGGGGTTGGGGTTGTGTTTGTTTTCTTTTTTTTTTTCCGCATGACTGAGGAAAATCACAACACCAGCTGTATGTGAGAAACTCCTGGAAGGAAGAACAAATCCATCTGTTCTCCATGTCCATGGAGGGACACACAAGAACTAATGGCCAGAGCCAACACCTGGAAAGATTCAGGTTAGGAACAGTTTTCTAAAGGGAGGAGAACAGCAGGTGGACAGACTGCCAGGCCCTGAGGATCACACATCACAGGAGAACTTCAGGGACAGATACACAATACATGGGGCACTTGTAGGTTACCCTGTCTCAGAACTGAAAGATGGACTATCAGCCTCTCGAGGTTCATGCCAGCCTTGCTCATTTCCTCTGCTCACACCTTGAAACACAGCTCTGCCTTTCCCAGGCCCCCACAGCAGTGTCCCTCAGTGTGCCTCCTTCTACTGCCAACCTGCCTGGTGCCAGGTTCCCCAGGAGGCAGAACATGTGCTGTAATATGCTGAAAGGAGCAAGCAGAGCCTGGAGGATGTCAGCGGGTGATGAAGGCTCCAATACCACCATATGCATGACATGTGCTACCATGCTGCAGGCTTTGGCCAGAGCACAGCAGTCCCACCCATGGTGGGGAACACAGGACTGGATAAGGCAGAGATGGAAGCATAGATTTGCTATCAGAACTTTTGGATTCAATTTCCCTTCTCATCAGAATAGCAGTGTGCAGTTTCTTACATAGCCTGCTCTGCAGATGAGTTGTGCAGGACATGGCTGCAATCAGAGACCACCTGGGGATCGTGGTTGGTTTGGGTTAGGCCAAATTTAGGCCCAGCTAGGAGAACCTATGACAGGCTCACAGCTCAGCTATGCAGAGTGGGCTCAGCCACCACTAGGGCAGGGTCTGGCTGGCGTACAGGGCTCAGCTCCTTGGCAGCTGTAGGAGTCTGCTGCCCTTTGTCTTGCCCCACTGTGTGAGGGCAGTCATGAAGTATCCTCAGAGGAGGGTACAATACCCTATGCCATGTACCATACATCAGGATGCAGAGCCACTCACAGGCATTCCATCACCATCAACAGAGAGACAGGGACAGAAACACATGGCCACAACAGCTGGGGGAACTGTGAGCAAAAGTGAGACGTTATTTGTGTATACACCAGTGAAGAACCCCACCGGGTACCTGGATCTGAGAGCCAGTTCTACAACACAGGCATTAAAGAGGGAAAAAAGAAAATAATAGAGCATTGACTAAAAGTCAGCAAGGCTGATTTCTCTCCATGCAGCCTCTGAAGAAGCAGACTTTGGGGCTGGGGAGGAATAGGCAGTCTCCAGGCTGGGAGGCTAATGCAGAGCCATGGCTGTTTGTATAGCTGCAGAGCCTTTAAGAGAGACTTGGGAAAACTAGCTTGGATTCCAATGAATATTTACAATTACTCTGCTCCAAAGCTGAATCCAATCACAACACTGCAGTGTGCAGGCTTTGTGCATCAAAAGAAAATGGGAGGAAAGCAGGAAAGATGGAGTTGCCTTTGGAGGGACTTATAAACACAGATCTCTCTGCTTGTGGCAGAACTAAAATGCTTTTTTTCTGATAGGAGCAATTTATTCTTCAGGCATTTTGCTTGATATTAGAAAGTGCCTGGCTGGTTTTTGAAGTGAGAGTCTTCAGTAGAAGATCTTTAATTCAGAATGAAAGAAAGAAATGGAAAGTGTTGTAGTCTGTAATTTTAATATTATACTAATGAACACCAAAAATAGGTGAGCATTACCAAATTAGAGCAGGGGCCCCTTCCACTCACTGTGTTCTTAGTCACTGCATAGAAGCAGGCTGGGCATTTAAACCATGCTGCTTGTACAGAATTTGGCTGGTGACTGTGCTGGCTGAGCATTCGCTGCAGCTCAGTATTGGTCTCTTCTTTCTTGTGGTAGAAGGTATGCAAAAATAATGGCAATAGGAAACCTCCTTGATAAAAAGATGGAGGATTTGTGATTGCTGGATGACTGCAGAGAGCAGTGTGCCACAGAATAGGAAGTGTGTGACAAAGCAGAGGCACTGCTTGAAGTAACAACAGGAACAGCACCAAGCAACTGACCTCTAGAAGCTGCTCTGGTGACCTGGCCATATGGCCCATACTGGTCAAACTGTCCATCCTGCCCAGACAACTCATGTAGTTGCCTTGCTGCTCTAACTTACAGGACTGTAAATAATCGGTGGTCCCACAGCACAAAAAATTCACTGTGTCAATTATTTCCAAGCATTTAAGGAACAGCCTTGCATTCCTCCATGCAGACATTCCTTGGCACCACAGCAGCACAACAGCAGGTGCTTTGAGAGAATCAGGTTAGGATTTACACTGCAAGAACATGCAAGCTGTTTGCCACACTGTCTGCTTACAAGCACTCTGAGCCAGGAAAGCCACAACTGAAGGGCAAGCCCCCTTCTTGCCCACAGCCCAGCAGGCAGCATGTCCCACCCTGGACAGAGGGCAGTGGGGGGCTGCTTCCAGCATGCACTAATTCCTCTGTGTGATATGAAGACAATGCTGTCTCCCACTGCCTGTCACCTCCTGGCTGCACAGATCTCTGTTGCTGGATCTGAAAGGATGCTGGTGGGAAATCCTGGGAAGCTGGTTTCTGATCTGAGTCAGTCACACTGCAGGCATGGCATGGGGTGTTCCATGCACCTTGGCACAGGCTGCAGTTGACAGCCCTCAGCTGGAACCTGCAGTCAGTACTATACTGTCTAAGAGGCTTAAAACCAACCGTGAAGTTTCAGTATAGCTACAAACCCCCTGTTTTCTGTTTCTCCTCTGGTAGCTTGTTCCACGAGGAGATGGTGCAATTTGGTGATTGATTCCTGGAGTCTCCTGGTGCACCTGTGCTGGGGTATGGAGGGCACAGACTCTGTGGTGCTGCCAAAACACTCTGCCAGCATCAGCCATCCACAGCTCACAACTCCAGGAGCAGAAGCAGAGTCTTGCATTCCATCAATGTCAGTGGATATTTTTCTCCCATTAAAATGTTTGATTTCTTTCTGAAGGCACATGAACTTTGGGGGCCCACCATACCCTGTGTGAAACAGTCTGACATAGTACATGATGTTTAAAAACAGATCTGTTTTTTGCTTTGTGGTTATTACCTGTTAATTTATGGGGTACTGCTAGTTCTTATATTGAAGTGACAATGAGAAATCATACTGTAGACAACCTCTATTTGCCAAACTTGATATTATAATCCTCTTCAGTCATTTCTTTTCCAGGCTAAAGAGACTATCCACCTTTTCTTCACATGGAAAATACCCTTTGCATTTGATTATCCTTGTTGCTCCTCTCTGAAACTCTTCCAACTCTTTTTCTTGAGAGAGGCAGGCAGCTGCATATGGAAATCACAGTGCAGCTTCCAACATAGATCTGTTCAGGGGCAGAACTGTGATCTGCTCTGCATTATTTTCCTGATAATTGCTAACAGTCAGTTTTGCCTTTTGGGCTGCTCCTGGGCACTAAGCAAACATTTCCACAGCTCCATCCATCCACATCTGCTTTTATCTAGTGCAGCTCCAGGCCCTCACTCCTGAGGAGGAACAGAGCTACAGCTGTTGGGACTACAGTGAGAAGGACGGTGCAAGTGCCTCAGACCTTCTGCAAGGTTAGGACCATCTGGCCATGTCAGACCTTGGAGACTGGGGACAGCTGCTAAACATTGAAAAAAGGAAGAAATAATGATACAAGGTCAGCCTGACCACACTGCAGACCTGGCCTCTTCCAGGCAGGTCCATCCCAGCATTTGGCCACCTGAGGGGCTGAGTCACCCTGTGGGGAAAGCCCAGGAGCCAGCTCTTCACTGGAGCCAGGCAGAACAGCCAGGAAGGGCCTACATTTGCCCTGCACTCAGACACGAAGCCTCCTTAGGCAAAACGCCTGTGCCTGTGGAGTCTGGCCTCCCTCTGTCTCTGAGATTCCACCTTCGCCATCACAAGGAGCACTAAGGCTATTGTGGTGCAGGTGCAGGAGCACTGGTGGCCCAGAGACACCCAGGTCACTGCCATTCCTGTCCACACCTTTCCCTGGCCCTGGGGGGAGGCATTCAAACCCAACCAGCACAGCACTGGGCAGCCGCTCCGGCTGACCCTACCTGGGCAGGACACGGGGATGAGCCGGGTGACCTGGTGTTGGAGCAATGGAATGTCACATGCTGGCTCCTGTGTCACTGGGCTCGGTGGGCCCCCACATGGATCAACACTCTCCTCGTCAGGGTTTCATGGGAACAAGTGGTGGATGAAGGGACAAGGAGACACAAAGCCCTGCTGTCCACTCTCCAATGTGGTCTGGGCTCTCGGTCTGCACCAGGAACAAAGCAGGGCAGATCGTGACCCATTTTTGCCACTGTGGCTGTTTCCCCCTGCTGTTTTTACACATCCAGGTTGTTCTTTCTCCATTTCCTGGCGAGGACCCTCTCCTGAGAGCTGCCGTGGTTTTTCAATAAGTATTTTTCAAGGAACTGGCCGAGACCCCGGGAAGGATAATGAGATCATTCCCACTGCGGAATGCAAAGCCTCTCCCGGTTGCTGTCGCTCCGGTGGACGCTGCCCACACTGCCGGTGTTGCTGTGGCTGTTCTTCATCCCAGACACAGCAGCGCGCCCTGGGCAGCACCTGACGGGATCGGGCTGGGTACGGCTCCCTGCCAGCACGAACACCGGGAATTGTCACTGGAACCGCTCAGAAATAACCTTTAAGACTCATTAAAATTCCACCAACGCAAACGCTGATCCCGCTTTCTCGTTCATGAATCCCATTCCCCATTCAGGACTCACCGACCCTCCACCTGCCACGGGCAGGGAGCAGTGCCCGGTGGTACCGGGGGCAGTGACGGGCAGTGACGGGCAGTGACTGAATCGCGCTCAGGGCAGTGAGGTCTGTGAGGGGCACCAAGTGCAGTGACGAGCACTGAGCCGCACTCAGGGCAGGGAGGGGCAGTGAGGGCACTGACGGGCACTGACGGAGCCGCACTCAGGGCAGGGAGGGGCAGGGAGGGCACTGACGGAGCCGCACTGAGGGCAGGGAGGGACAGTGAGCAGTGCCCAGGGCAGTGACGGAGCCGCACTCAGGGCAGGGAGGGACAGTGAGGGCACTGACGGAGCCGCACTCAGGGCAGGGAGGGGCAGTGAGGGCACTGACGGAGCCGCACTCAGGGCAGGGAGGGGCAGTGAGCAGTGCCCAGGGCACTGACGGGCACTGACGGAGCCGCACTCGGGGCCGCGGGGGCGGAGCCGCCTCCAGCGCGAGCGGCGCAGCGCGGGCCGAGAGCGACCCCTGCCGGGAGGGCGCTGCAACGCGGCGGAGCGCGGCCTGTCCGCGCCTGCGCCTGGGGGGTGCCCGCCCCCGTACGGGGGGTCCGCCCCGGGCACCCCCGAGCCCCTCGGACCGCCCAGAACACACACCCCGCACCGAGGGGTCCGCCCGGTACCCCCGAGCCCCTCAGACCGCCCAGAACACACACCCCGCACCGAGGGGTCCGCCCGGTACCCCCGGGCACCCCCGAGCCCCTCGGACCCCCAGAACACACACCCCGCACCGAGGGGTCCACCCGGCACCCCCGGGCACCCCCGAGCCCCTCGGACCCCCAGAACACACACCCCGCACCGAGGGGTCCACCCGGCACCCCCGGGCACCCCCGAGCCCCTCGGACCCCCAGAACACACACCCCGCACCGAGGGGTCCACCCGGCACCCCCGGGCACCCCCGAGCCCCTCGGACCCCCAGAACACACACCCCGCACCGCCGGGTGCCCCCCAAGCCCCTCGGACCCCCAGAACACACAACCCACACACCCCAATGTCCGCCCGCCCTGGCCCGGGGCCTCCTGGGCTTTTTCACTCCCTCCTTTCACGCCCGGTCCCCGCCCAGCCACTGCCCTTATAGCCACAGGTGCACAGAGCAGCTGTGGCTGCCCCATCCCTTCAGCATCCCAGGCCAGGCTGGGCAGGGCTTGGGGCAACCTGGGCTGGTGGGAGGTGTCCCTGCACATGGCACGGGGTGGAACGAGATGAGCTTTAAAGTCCTTCCAACCCAAACCCTTCCATGATCCCTCAATCCCACAGCAGGCCCTGCTTTTGGTCAATTTTGTCACTGAAATGCACATGCAGCTCTCCATGGTGCCACTCCTGCAGCCCTCCAGAGCTCTGCACTCACCTTCCCCACCTAAATCCTGGGACACTTGGCTGGGCTTTAGTTTTTTTCATTTTTCTTTTCCTCTTCACAGAAAAGGCTGATAGAGGGGGCCCAAAACATGTTTGGTGTACTGGTGTTTGACCCTGACGTTGAAACTGGGCTGCTGGAGGATGGGGTCCCCTGCCACTCAGGCAGAGCCCCCTGAGCAGGCTCAGGGCCTGCTCACAGCCTCCAGCCCGAGGTCAGATAGCTCACCTGGAGCGTGGGGCACCCGTGAGATGCCCAGGGTCAGGGACCCTTCCTCAGGGCACTAGGGAGGCAGTGAAGACCTTACTTGGTGTGTCCCACCCCACCATGGGACCACCTGCATCAGTGTCTCCTTTGGGATCAGGCACAGGTGGGCAGAGCTGGAAATGAGCCATCCAGTCTTGGTTCCAAGTGGCCATTGATGGCCTGTTCACAGTGTTCAGCTTGTTCTGCCCAGAGGTAATCACTCCTGTGTGTGCTGTACTCCAGTTTCAGTTTGGCTTGTCTCATCTCTCAGTCATCGAGTTGGGGGGCACTTTTACCTGCTAACCCAAGAGCCTCCAGCTGATGGCTCCGTTCCCACTTTCTGCTTACATTTTGATGCGTGACCAGATTACCCCTTGCTCTGCACTGACCCACTCATGAAGCATCACTTGAGTCATGCAGGGTGACACAGTGCCCATGTCTCCTCCTAGAGCCTTTCCCAGGGCTCACAAGTTCCGCTGCACCATGAGCAAGGGGAGCACGCAGGCCCTCCACTGCCATCAGGGGCCATGTCGCTGCAGTGGCTGGACATTTGGCTGCACAAGCAGCCAGTGGTGTGTCCCACACACTGCTGGGATGTGCCAGTGCAGTGGCTGCTGCTACATGAGCTGCTTGTGCATTCACATAGGTACAAGCAAGACCTTAATTCATGTCTCCTTTGGCTCCCTTGTGTGAAATGGGGATCACAGCACTCGTTTTGCAGAGGGGCCCTGCAGTTCTGTGCACACATTTAAAATGGTTTGAGCTGCTGTCGTGGAAGATGCTGGGGATGGACAAAGGGGTCCAATGGCCAAAGCTTACAGAGCCCCAGGCAGTACTCTCACCCAGCTGCACTGTGCTTGCTAAGCCAAGTGTGTAATCTGCACACGCAGGAGACATGTTGGCTGGGGCTGTGTTACACACAGCAGCTCAGAGCACTCTCACTGCAAGCTCATGCTCCCCAGGTAGGGCTGTTGGCATCTCTGAAGCCACTGAGGACGGGCAAGGAGCAGCGAGGATGGAGCTGGTGGCAGCAGAAGCGTGAGGTTGGTGTCATTGACACACAGCCATGGCACCATCCTTGGAACAGAGAACATCCAGATCTCCCTCCTCCCTCCCACCTCTGCCTGCCAGCTCTCTCGAATGAAGTCCTAGCTTTGTTTTCCTGATTTCCATTTTGTATCCTAAAATATTCACTCCAAGTTCCGCTTGACAGACAGCCCTAATCTAATCTCCATGTCTGCTTTCTAATTTTCACAGCCGGGATAAAACAAATTGGCTGGCATTAATTGCCTGTGCAGCGGCCTGGAGCTCTGAGCCGTGATTTACGAGCTTGGAGCAGGCGCTCTGCAACACATTTTTCTTAATTTATTTTTAATGAGTCTCTCAATTAATTTTCTTGGAAACATCTTAATGATGTTGGAGGCGGGTGTTAATGAGGTTTGTACCAATGCCTCATTATGCATATTTTAAAGTTCTGAATGGCATCACAAGCAAACTCCTGGTCCTAAAACAGAAAAAAAGATTAAGGCTGGAGAGAGGGACCCACCTGGGCTGACACTGCTGTCCTGGCTGAGGCTGAGGGGCTCCATGGGCCAGTTGGTGACTGTGAAGCTGAAGCTGGCTGAGCCTGCAGGGATCGCAGGACTTTGGCAGCATAGCAGGACTAAAGGGCCATACTGGGGCATGACTGGTGGCCACAAGCTTCTTAACAGACAGAATGAAAGCCTGGACTTAGCACCTGGGCACTGAGACACCAGTGCTGGCAGCCCCTGTGTCGTGGGTGTCCCATCCCCTGCACCTCCCTGGCCACACCCTTTGGGTGGGAGCGCCCTGGGACACAGGACTGGGCTGCCTGAGGCTGGTGGCTGTGGGGTGCTCCAGGGTGTCTCTGCGGGTCCACAGGGCCCCCAGTAATTGCTGGTGTGTGTTCCAGCAAGAGGCAGCAGCAGGATAGCCTTTGTTTTCTCCCAGCATGTCAATCTTCATTAAACCAGAGGGGAATGAAAAAGGATTCACTTTTGTCCCAGCCTGAACGCAGCAGCTGTTTAATTTCAATTAACATGGCACTGAAAAGAATAACATTACGGCAGTAATTAAAGTGAGACAACTCCTACCCCCAGGACTGTGTCTCACCCAGCAGAGGGGCCAGTTTGGCCGCCCCATCCCCTCAGCACCAGCCAAGCACAGGTGGACAGCTGTGGGTCAGGGCTGTGGGGCTGCCCCATGGGCTCACAGGGACCTGGAGCAGGATCAAGCCCTTCCAGACAGGTGCTACCCACAGCTCAGCACAGGGTGGCACAGCGTGACATGGCACAGCACACATGGCTTGAGGCTCTGTGCCCCACAGGTGCTCTGTGCACACCATGGAGCCTCTGTGTCCCAGCTATCGCTGCCTGAGCAAGACTGAAATCTGCAGGGAAATTTCCTTTCCTTGCACTGGCAGGAATTGGGGCCGCACTCGGTTGTGTCGTGGTGGAGGGGAGGGCTCAGCAGCCATTTGCAGGACAGTTGGTGCTGCGCCTGCTCCCAGTGCCTGTGGCTGCAACCCGCTGGTGGAGCAGGTCGTCATAGCAACGGCTGATTTTTATTATGGTACGTCTGCCTTCACCTTCTAGGCCCAGCCGGGCCTTGGAAATTTCCGGTTAAAAGACTTACCCGTGAACCCGCAGGGAGTGCCGGTGAGGGCCGGCACACCGCAGAGGGAGCCCTGGGCACCAACACAGGTCAGTGGCAGGTCTGCCCACACTCAAGCCACAGCCAAGGTGCTGCTGGCACTCAGGAGCCCCGTTCACTGCCCTGAGCGCCCCGCACTGCCGAGAGGCCCCAGCAGGGCAGCCCTACCGGCCACACACGCTCTCGCTGCCCCGGGGCCTGGGCCTGCAGTGGGTGTCCCAGCCCTGCCCCTGCGTGGGGTGCGGAGCAGAGGGGCCTCAGCGGGGAGGCAGCAGTGCCTGGCTGTCCCAGGACACAGCCCCAAGCTGTGCTGGCCCTGCTGTCACCTCGCTGTGACCACAGGCCTGTGACCTGTCCTGGGGCCAGCGCAGGCTGAGCACGGCCTGAGGACAGTGCAGGACAGCGTGAGGGTGGCGAGGCCTGCCCGGGCCCGGGGTGTTGCTGTGCCCTGGCCCAGTTCTGAGGATGATGCCCAGATCCTGGTGACCTCACGGCAGACAGGGAGGTGTCACGGTGTGCCAGGGACACAGGGCGGTGAGAAGGATCATGGCCCAGGAAGGCTGCGGTGAGGACTGAAGGCAGTGGTGGGTGAGGTGCTGCTGAGGGAAGGGCTGTGGTCCTGCACAGCTCCAGCTGCTTTTGCTGGAGTCCCAGGCTCAGCCTCTCCTGCTGCCACCAGGTGCTCCTGCTGTGGGGAGTGGCAGTGCCAATGCCATGGGATGGCAGGGCTGCTCCAGGCAGGGCTGGGTGATATCCCCGGGACTGAAGATTGCCTGGCACCACAGGAAAGGCCTGTCCCCTGTTGTGGTCCTTCCTGCAGTGAGGGATTGGCCAAAACGTGACACACCCAGGGAGGTTCCTGCACCCCAGGGCCAGCCTGAGGGTTCCTGCAGAAGGCTGCCAGGGGCAGAGGAGACAACACCAGAGCTGAGCAACTCCATCCAGCAGCTTCAGCAGGAGACAGAGGCCTGGCAGGCCCAGGTGAGCAGTGCCAACCCCGTCCTCAACCCGGGTGCTGGTTGTGTGGCCACAGGCTGGTGCTCAGGGGGTACAGGAGACTCTGGCCAGCCTTGCTTGTCCCCAGGGCTGGGAAGAGCACAAGGGCTCCGGGGCATCCAGTCCTGCAGAGACTGCACTGGTACCGGTGGCCACCACTTTCCATAGTGCCACAGTTCATACTGGTGTCACTGCAGTGCCAAGGGCCAGCAGTGTTAGGGGCTTTTGTGAGCCCAGGGGTGCTGTCAGAAACACACACACCACCACAGGGTGGTGCTGCCTGGGGCAGGATACAGTTGTATCCACTCATCAGCAACATGCTCTCTTGCTGCTCTGAACAAAACCAGGACTGCCAGTGTTGCCCAGCCCTGGTGTCTGCCCAGGCAGGAGCTGCAAAATGGGGGCTGGCCACAGTGGCCAGCTGGACAGATGCTGCTCACACCATGTCCTAGGGCCAAAGGCAAGCATTGGTGCTGGAGCCACCGCATGGGGAGCCCAGAGTGTGCCAGGACACAAAGCAGCAGGAGCTGGAGCCACCTGAGGTACTGGCCATGACAGAGGCACTTAAGCGGGACCTGGACTTCTGCAGGGACGTAAACCACAAGCAATTGGCCGAGCTGCAGCAGCAGGAGTGTGCAGTGGAGCAGGAGCACCAGGACTTGGTCCTTCTGATGCAGCAGTTCCAGGCACTGAAGGACAAGGTACCATTGCTGGGCAGAACAGCCACAGGCCAGGCTGCCTGTGTTCCCCACTGCCATTCCATCAGAGGCCAGGTACCATGCCTGTCCCACAGCCTGTGCAAACAGCTGGTGACCTCCGTGGGAGGGCAGGGGATGTCCTGCCACAGGACAGGGTTCTAGCTCCACACCCTGTATGGAGCAGCACATCCACAGGACAAGCATGGCTCGCACAACCCAGTCTACCCAGTTCAGCAGAGCTGGAAGAATGCAGCCCCCAGTGGCCCCACCGATACCATGGGCACCGTCCCAGGGCTGGTGGCACTGCTCAGGCTGCAACCTTGCAAGCTGGGATTGCCACTCTCCCTGTGCCACTGCTCTGTCACAGGGATCTCAGGGATGGCTTTCTAGGGCTGTTGGGTGTCCAGCAGACACTGCTACAACAGAGAGGGCACTGGAGGAGGCTGCACAGAGATGACAGGGCCAGGAGCCAGCAGACTTCCTGCCTCCCACCTGGTGCAGGCCACATTCCTCTGCCACAGGCCCTCCCCCACTGCTCATTGTCAATGGGTTGACACAAAGTGGCTCTGTCTCCAGCCCCAGCTCTGTACAGCAGGGGCACAGGGTGATCTCACATCCTACTGGGTACTCACAGGTCAGTGATGCATCCCTCCAGCTGAAGGACCAAGCAGTGCAGACAGAATTCATCTCCAACGCTGCCCAGAGCCATTCTGACACCAGCCATAATATCCCAGTGGAGACCAGACAGCAGCTCGAGCAGGTCAGTGCCAGCAACCCCCCAGCTCCTGCACTAAGCCTGGGGGGAAGCAGCCAGGGGGGCACAGGAGCCACTACAGTCAGTGTTCCAAAACATGTGCAGAGTTGAGCACTGTTCCACTTCCCCCAGAAACACTGGGACAAGGCAGGTGGCAGCAATGCCAGCCTGCCCTCACCACCTCACACAGCTGGGCACTGGCTGGCCCAGAGCTTCCCGCAGCACAAGGAGAGCAGCTGTGTCCCTGCTCAGGCAAGGGCATGCAACACAACTGCCTTCTCTGCAGCTGGGGACACAGGAGCAGAGCCAGGGCCTGCAGCACAGCTCAGCTCAGCTGCAGGAGCAGTCAGGAGCCACCCAGGCCCAGAAGCAGCAGAGTCTGCAGCAGCTGGGCAGAGCCAAGGAGACCATCCAAGGCCTACACCAAGAAGTGGCAGAACTGCAGCAACAGGTGAGGAGGGCAAGGCAGGACAGGGATGCAGGCTCAGTGCCAAAGCGCTCTCCTGCCTCTAGGAGAGGCTCAGCCTGCCCATGGCACAGCCAACCACCCTCCCTGCCCCTCAGCTTTGTGGGCAGGTGCGAAAGAGTGCTGCCTATGCAACACAACGGCAGCAGCTCCATCCAAAGCTGAGGAGGATGCAGAGCTTCCAGGAGCAGAGCAAGCAGGAGGTAAGGATGTCTTAAGACTTCCCATGGGGCACCAGGAGTCTGTCCTCAGCCCATGTCCCTCACTGTGCTCCCTCCAGGAGAGGCTGCAGGAGCTGAGCAGACAAGCCCAACACTGGCAGCAGCTGCATGTCAACAGCGAGAGAACCCTGGCTCTGCGAGAAGATGAGCTGGTTGTCTGCAAGGTGGAGCTGGCTTTCCTTAAGGAAGAGCTCAGCAAGGTAACAGAGCAGGTGCAGGATACAAACAGGCATTGGAGACACACCAGGCAGGATGAAGGAGAACCAACATCTCACAGCCAGAACACCTGAGCAGCCCCACAAGTATCACCAGCTGAAAAAGTGAGCAGAATTCCAGGCACAGCCTGGCCTGAAACAGGGCTGGGCCAACGGACAGCTGGACACCAGCTGCCTGCCCAGAGCATGGGCTGTGGGAAAACTGCCTTTGCAGGAGTATGGGCCAGGGCTGAAATAGGGACAGGCTGCATTTGTCCTCCAGGTCACTGCAATTCTGTGCCTTGCTCCAGGTTCTACATGGCAACAACCTGACAGCACCACCCCTGCACAACTCTGCAGAGCTGCCTCCACTCAACACCCACCTCTGGGACAAGAAGCAGTGCAAAATAAAGCAAGGATTAGATTGACAACTTTTAAACAAATAAAATTCTTTCTGTTCTGTAGCAAAATTAGTGCCAAGCACCAAAGCCTTCCTGGGCCACAAGCTGTAGAGATCTCACAAAATGCAGTAATCAGGGGAGCTGGGAACTCTCCTGAGCCTCAGTTGCTCCTGGAAATCCTTATGCCTCAAAGTAACAGGTACTGCCTTCCTAGAGGCCAAAGCGGGCTGGGGTGCGTCGTGGCGTCAGGGGCTCCCCCTGCTCCTTCCGCCCTGGGGTGTAGATTTTAGTAGATCTGTCAGAGATGACAAGGGTGATTAATGGAAAATGCAACCTTTTGCTGTGCCAGAATGCCCACAGGGAAGCTGGGATCCTCCATTCAGGCAAGCCACAGCCAGGCAAGGCCAGCACCCACCTTGCACTGCCCAGTGGGTTACGGCGCTCCTGCTCCTCTCGGCGGGCACGCAGCTGCTCCTCGGCCAAAGCCATCTCCTCCTCCATGGCAGACACCTCCTCCTTGGCACGGCGGCGGTTCTCCTGGAGCAAGGCAGCAGCAGGTCAGGGACAGGAGAGAGACAGCCAGCAGCAGACTCTCTGCAGGCCCACAGCCCTGTTCCCTCCATGTCAAAACACACGCACCGGCAGAATAGCCACACAGTGGGTCTGCCATCTGCCAGCTCATCTTAGACAGGAGACTTACCTGGCGTGACTTGCCAGCATGTTTGATACTGTAGAACATGGGACCCAGCTCTGCCAGCCACTCTCCATCCACAGCTGTGACACACTGCATATATTCCTGCAGGGACAGAAGGAAGACCAGGGCAGCAGGATGGTACTCTTGAGGCCTGGGCACCATTCCCAGAGCCATGGCAGCTCCCTTCTTCCCCTATTTGCTGATGGCACTTCTCAGACTGGGACCATACCCCTTCCAGACAATTCCTTCTGGCCTCAGAAGCTGCTATGGGTTGGATTTGGTGAGACCACAAGAAGGTTCAAACATGTCCCACCAAGGCCAGAGAAAAATACTGGGAAAGGGACAAACAGGACCCTGCAGATGACACAGACATGCCAACTGGTATAGATGGGAAAGGCTGAGAACTGCCATTCAGACAGATCCCAGTCTCACAGCAAAGCCCTCCCATCTCCCTTGGAGCATGTCACCCTTCCTGCCAGCCCTAAGCACAAGCTCACCTTCGTGGTCATAACCAATTCATGATACACGATGTAGTCTGGCGTGTAGCCCATGCCAAACAGAGAGCTCGTAGGGTGCAGGTGGCAGGGCATGCCTGTGCGGATGTTCACATACTCCCCAATGCCCTGCAAAAACAAGTGTGCTTAGCCCACCTGTTCCCAGGCAGGACCTCACAGCCCCCAGGCAACTCTGACAACCTCTCACCTTCAGCTTTGCAGCCTGATGGAAATATGCAGCACAGATGCACTTCCTGACCACATCCCAGTCTGTACCACAGGACGCCAGGCTCATCCGCTGCTGCACCATTATGTCCTTGAGCTGGGCACGCACCTCCCGCACCTGCAAAGGTACGTGCTGGTCAGATGGATCTCCTGCACAAGGCTCCCTGCCCCAGCCTCATGGCCACAGTCTCACCTTCCGCATGGCCTTGGCATGGATGAAGTGCTGATTGCACCACAGGGTAGAATAGCTGTTGTTCTTCCACTGCAGGTAAACATTCAAGTAAGTCAAGTGATCACTCTCTGGAACAGCAAATTTCTCACGCACTTGGTCACTCTCCTCCTCTCGGCCCTGAAGGGTGAGCAAAGAACATGGTTAGTCAAAGGGCAGGGAAAGGCCCCAAGCTGCTGGAATGGAACAGGTACCTTAGGCCGATAAAAGATGGCGGGCACAGACAACATGGAGACAACAAGCAAGATCTCAGAGCTGCAACCCATGTCACAGGAGACAATGAGCATTTTGGAGAGTGCAGGGTCCAGTGGGAACTCCACCATAAGACGTCCCGTTGAGGTCAAACCACCTGTAGGAACAGCACAGGGATCACTGGTCAGCAGCTGGGCAGGTCCCAGTTCCATGTGCTGGCAGCTTGCCCCAGTAGCCAATACCTGTGTTATCCAGGGCCCCCAGTATCCACAGCTGGTACATGGAATTCAGCATGTTGTCCTCAGGGGGTGGATCCATGAAGTGGAACTGTAGCAGGTCCTGCACACCCAGGGACTTGAGCAAGAGCACTACATTAGCAAGGTTAGTGCGCTGGATCTCGGGCACTGTGGTCGTCAGCAGCTCATTCTTGTAGGCACTCTGGGTGTAGAGCCTGGGAACAGATGCCAAGACCATGCTCCCTCTGTTCCAGCCACTGTGTTCCTTACAGACTTGCTAGCCTCTGCCCAGCCCAGCCCAGCCTGGCATGGCACAAGGCAGCAACCCCACACCCAGACAGTGGGACCCTGGGGAGGCACCTCTACCGCAGCCAAAGCGCTGCCTCCCGAGCACATCGGGGTGTCTGGGCTGCAGCACAGCACCCGCCCAAGCACAGCCCTTCTCTGGTCTCAGAGCAAAGCGTAGGAAAGGCCTCTGGCTTGGCTATTATCCTGAGAGCATCCAGGGTGGAACAGCCACAAGTGAAGACAGGCATGAGAAAAAGCTGGAGCGCATCCTTTTCTCTGCAGAGGCACTGGGTCCAAAGGACCTTCAGGCCTGCCTGCTGCCCACATCCCCCCGAAGTTCAAGACAATGAACAGCTCCAGTGAGAAATAAAAATTTACGTAACCTGATGCCAAGCTGGGGATACAACACAAAGACCAGTGATGTGCCTACCTGAAGCAGTGGCCTGGGCCTGTCCGGCCAGCTCGGCCTGCCCTCTGATTGGCATTGGCCTGACTGATGGGGTAGATCTGCAGCGCATCCATGCCTATGCGGGGGTTGAAAACCTGCAGGGCAAAAGAAGATCAGATGGAAGTAAGAGGAAGGCTGGATCACAATTGCAGCAGAGATTACAGAGACAGTACAGAAACTCCTGGCTGACCTTCAGCTTGCAGTAGCCTGAGTCAATCACAAACATGATGCCATCCACTGTCAGTGAGGTCTCTGCAATATTAGTGGCAACAATGCACTTCCTGACGCCATCAGGAGCCTGCAAGCACATGACACATCAGTCACATCCCTGGGCAAGGCTCTGCTTCCATAGGGAGGAGTGTGGAGCAACACAGAGCCCCAGGTGACAGGTGGAGGGGGGCACATGCTTTCTCTCACTCTCCACATTCAATACAGAGACATGTCTGCACCTCTCACTCCTGCTCTGTATTGCCTTGTTTTCCCTGTCCCCACCCCATCACAGAGCACACATCAGCACCTTCTGGAAGATCTTAGCCTGCAAGTCCGAGGGCAGCTGAGAATAGATTGGCAGTACAGCAAGAGCAGGTGCCTTCTCCAGCTCCTCAAGGTGCTCCACAATTTGCTCTGAGGTCACCTGCACACAAAGACAGGTGTAAAGATCAGATTGAAACAAAGCTGTAGGACAGTGCCTGCCCTTCCAGCTCACCTCGATGTCCTCCTGACCAGGCATGAAGACGAGGATGTCTCCAGGAACACCAGATAAATGGACCTGCAGGGCTTGTTTCACTGCAGCCTCCACATAATCCTCCTGTGGGGTCTGAAAGGCACCGCCATCGTTAACCTGGGCCAATAACCTCACCTGCTCTGTCCTGTGTGCAGCAGACCATGACCACTCCTCCCTGTCCTGAGTGTCCACCTCAGAGTACAGCACACCCAGGTCACAAATCCCTTCTGTCACAACAGAAGTTCCCTTTGCAACACTGATCTTACCTTGCTGAAAAGAATATCCACAGGAAATGTGCGCCCAGGAATGTGGAAAATGGGAACATTCCCAAAGAAGGAGGCAAACTTATCTGCATCCATGGTGGCCGAGGTGACAACAAGCTTCAGATCAGAGCGTCGGGCCACCACCTAGAAAGTAGATGAGAGGAACAATAAGGAAGGGGCATTCGTGCATGGCTGTGGGCTGTTTCCGTTCTTACTGAGACAATGGCACGGGACAGAGCTTCTGCTGTACTCCAAAGGCCAGGGAGCACACATGCTGTATGATCTGTTCAGTTAAAAAAAAAAAACACTGACCTCGGTCCAGGAAGCCTTAAGCCAGCAAAGATCTCTGTACTGAGAGTTCTGACAGTTAGCCAGTGAGATTCTGGCAACACTAGGGAAGACTTAACCCCCCAAGAACTAGGAGCCAGGATGCTGGAGAAGGAAGTGCAGACAGAGACAAGGCAGCTCTTCTTCCCGCTCCCACACCTGGCAGAGAAAGGCTGTCCCTGCCAATACTCTGCTCAAAGTGCCCCATGCTGCTGTCCTCTAGCCTGGGTTCACACACACCTCCCGAAGCAGCCCAAAGAGCACATCAGTGTTGAGCGAGCGCTCATGTGCCTCATCCATGATGATGGCGCTGTAGTTGTCCAGGTCAGCCTCCCTCAGGGACTCACGGAGAAGGATCCCATCTGTCATGTACTTGATCACTGTGTTCTCGGATGTGCAGTCCTCAAAACGGATGGCATAGCCCACCTGGGAGGGCAGAGATACCAGCAAGTCTTCCAACAGCCCCATGCACTCCCTGTCAACAGGTGGTACCCCTGCACCCCCTGCCAGACTCACCTCCTCCCCCAGACGCACCCCCATCTCCTCGCTGACGCGCTTCGCCACCGACATGGCGGCCACTCTGCGGGGCTGGGTGCAGCCGATCATGCCGTAGTCAGTGTAGCCATCCTCGTGCAGGTACTGCGTCAGCTGAGTCGTCTTCCCACTCCCCGTCTCCCCCACCACAACCACAATGCTGTTGTCTCTGAGTAAAGGGAAAAGTGTTTCTTTGTAGAAAGGCTTTTGTGTTGGCCAGCCACGTGTCATTCTGCAGAGGCAGGAGCTGCCACCACCCACAGAAAGCAATGGGATTTGTTTCACAGGAGTACAGCTTCCGAACAGCCACGATTCTAGAATTCTTGACCTGGGTTCCCAAACAGGTCAATGCCCTGGGGATGCCCTGGCAGCTGTACCTGAGGATGGAGAGCAGTTCCTGCTGCACAGCAAAGATGGGCAGGTACTGTCTCTGCTCCAGGATCGATTTCTTCTTAGCAAACTCACTGCTGGCTTCACTTTTTTCTTTCATATGTTCAGCAAACTTCTGCTCAGTCCTAAAGAAACACCACAAGTCCTGAAGCTGCCTCTCCACACGCTTTGTTATACCCACAGCCCCCATCACCATCTGAGTGGAGTATTTCAGAGCAAGCCCCTACTTGTAATCCACTTTGCCATCTTCCATCACCATCTCGTCCTTCTCCTCCTCTTTCTTGATCCCCATAATGTCTCCCAGTTTGGTGCCTGCCAGCTCCCAGTGCTTGTGCTGAGCCTGGAAGGACAGAGAGCAGCATAACTTTACCATAAAAAGCACAGACAATCCTACTCATAACTAGGAAAGCGTATTAGTCCCACAATTTTGCAATGCTGAATGCACACTCCACTCCTACATCAGGTCTCCTTCTTCCAAATGAACTGGAGCAGAGTTTTAAGACACTGGTATGGACACAGGCACAGGATGAGCAACTGCTTCCTAAGAAAATAGTTCCAGCTGCTGACCCTTCCATTAAATTTGAACTTAAACCTACACAAATCTGAACCAGAAATAATCTTCCTGCCCTTGACAGGCACTCACAGGCCTCTCTCCCACCTCTGCTATCAGTTTAGCTTCCACCTTCATTCAAATCCAGTCCAGTTTCAATGTACAACGAACACAGCTGTGCTTTCCCCTGAACCATCATGTGAGCATCAAAGAAAGGCCCTAGAAAGTACCCCTGAAAACTAATCTCCTACCTTTCCACATGCTCCTCCTCACAACTCTTCTGCTGAGAGGTGACAAGATACATCCCACTGCCATACTGCCTGCTGACTGTCCCTAAGCTAACCAGCATTTTTCCACCTGCTTTCTTCTCCCATGATCTGAATGTTCTTTAGATCAGCCTCCTCTGCACAAGTACACAGTGATTCATGTCTCAGGCAGATATCTGAGGCAATCACAGCAGCTGCTATGAGGCAATGCAGTGAGCTGGGCTGCCAGGATGTCCCAGGCGACAAAAATATGAACTCTTTATCACCACTGCTGCCAAAGCCTGAATTCTGCAGAGTCCAAACAAGGCTGTGAGGCACTACCTAACGTTCACAGTGGCCAGCAAGCTGAAAGGTCACAGCATACCCTCTTACGCTCCTTCTGCTCCCTGTGCTTGCGCACCAGCTGGCTGCCTTTCCGGGCTATGATGGCCAGATCCGAGGTGGCATCCTTCACAGGGATGACGGGCTCTGGCTGGAGGGAGGAGGCACTGCTTCAGTACAAAGGGCTGACACCCGCAACCATCAGCACCTTCAGCTGCAGCCTCTACCTGCTTGGTGAAGACAATCCTTCCATCTAGGAAAGGGGGCACCAGATTGTGCACCAACAAATGAACTTTAGCAGAGTTATCCTCTTCAAAATCTTCGTCCACTTCAATCCGATGGACCACACCGCTGGTCAGCATGCGATTTGTCTCCCAGCGCTCGTTATCCTGCAGGAAACAAAACATCATGAACACAGAGAAGACCCACAGAAAGCCCCGGAGATCATACTAGAACACTGGGCTCGGGCCTGGGCTCCACAATGGCAACAGGATGGAAATGATGTTTCTAGCTTAGAGAGCCTAGAAGCAAGCATGAGGGAAGAAACAGTAGCTGGAAGTAGGGTACAATAAACAGACTGGCCATGCAAGGCACATGGTCAACAGGTCTGTCTCCAAGGAAATGCAAAATCGACACGGAGGGCCTCGACGACACTCAGAATACATCAGGAAGTCCTGCTCATCTCCTGAGGGCAGCTGCATCCACTGGGCCAACAGTGAACAACCCCAGTAAATGTACCTCATACCCAGAACAGCAGGAGCACGTCCTCTGCACTCCTGCAGCCCGGGACACTGTGACCCAGTAGCCACATCGATGGTGATTTCTGCCCATTCAGGAGAAACAGAGCTGGAATTTCCAGGGAAACTCGAAAACAGCCCTCCCTCAGCCTGGGCCAGGACCAAGAGTGTCCTTCTCCACTCGAGAGCAAGGGCTGAACCCGTGGGTCTCTCAAGGGGCAGCAAACTCCACACGTTCAGAGCAGAGCAGCCAACCCCACGTCTTGGCCCTACCTCATTGATCTGCCGGCGCTGTGCTGAGATCCGTTTCTGCCTCTGCTTGTGCAAGTGCTGCTCACGCTTTTTCACGTACTCGTCAGAGGAGTAGGCCAAGGGGTTGTGAAACTCGTCGTAGCCCTCGTCCATCATGTACCAGTCCCGGTCAGCTTGCTGGGAAGGCAGAGGTGTGGCACTGAGCTCTGCCTGTCCCCCACAGCCCGGCAGCCCAGGCCCCTCAGCCACCCCCGGCTCTCACCCGCTGGTCATCCTCCCACTGCTGCCGCTCCTCCTCTGTCTCGAAGGCGATGCCCTCCTCCCCGTCTGCGCGCCGCCCTGGGGGGAGCCAGCTGCTCCAGAATGCTCCAGAGGAAACCCCATGGAGCCGACCCTGTGCTGCAGGGAAGGGATTCCGCGCTGCCTGCCCTGGGCAGCCCAGATCAGACTCCTCACCTCTCCCTCGGGACAGCCGCGGTGTGGCCCCCAGGTGCTTCCTCTCGTCAGCCCACTCGTTGTATTTGTACGACGGGGTGGGCAACGGCGTCTTATCCGAGGACCTGCTCCTCACAGACCTGAAAACACAGCGGGAGGGAAGAACTGGTGCCCACAGCCAGGCACTGCTCGTAAGCACAGTCTCCCTTCTGCAGCTCCACAGCTCACAGCTCAGCCCCGCCACCGGTACCTGTCCCGTTCCCGCCGCTCCGAGTCCCGCAGGGACGAGGGCCGGTGGCCGCGCTCCGAGTCTCGATAGGAAGGTGTGGGTGACGGAGATTCCCACTGTGAGCGACGGGCACTGCTGCAGCCACTGTCGTCTTCCTCCCAGCTGGAGCGAGATGGTGTGGCTGCATCTGGCAGAACAGGTGGGGTGTGACAGCTGATGTTCAAACAGTGGCCCCGAGCACCTGGATCCACCTAACACCTTCTAGCAAGGAGCTGTTTGCCCTCCCTCTAAGAGCAGGGCCCGACCCAGTGATTCCGAGGAATTGCCAAAGGGCTACATTTCCATCACACAGACCCAGAACAGACCCCACTGTGCAGAGAACTGCCAGATTTTCAAACATGCAAAGGTAGCACACTGCTCTCAGACACAAGTCGAGCTGGGATTTTAATACTTGCCTTAACCACAAACATTAAAAAGTACAAGTTTTATTACCACCTCCGTCCTGAGACAACCAGCAGGAAGCAAAACAAACCTCCGAGCTCCTCCCTGTTAGTTCTCACACAAGAGCTCTCCCGGGTCCCACTCCCACCTTTGGGCCGATGTCGGGGGCTCTCGGGTTCGCTCCTCCTGCTGTTCCGTTCTGACGAGCCATCCCTCTCTGATCTGCTGCTGTGATGACTCCTGTCTCGCTCCTCTGTGAAAAGAAGGCAGGATCAGGTGCCTATTGCACAAACGAGCTTCCCGAGTCACTGCAGGAATCGCCACAAACATTAGCCCATGACTATGAACAGGCAAAGGGACAAGCCCAGACCCAGTGCAAGAAGAACCAGAAAGGTCTCTGAGCAGTTACCACGGTCTCGTTTATGAGCATGGTCCCGATCCCTACTGCGTTCCTTCTTCCTTTCCTTCTCCTCCTTAGATGAGGCAAAGACTCCATGTTCCCGACGCTCCCTCTCCCGCTGCCGGCTGCGTTCCCAGAACTCCTCACTGACACCCCCCGTGTATGAAGGCGTCTCCACGTGCACGGAGCGGTAATGCCTAGGCGAGCAGTGCAGGGAGCAGAAACGCTCGTAAGTGTTGAGCAGCAGCTGCTCTTAGGCTGGTCTCGTACAGCTCCAGTTCCTGCCTCTGCCGCAGTGGCCCACAGGACCCCTCGGGCCTCCGTCCCCGCTGCGCCCGAGGCTGCGGTCCGTGCCCCGGCCCGTGCCCGCCGGGAGCGGCACTCGGAGCCCCCGCAGCCCCTACCGGTTCCTGCGAGCTTTGCGGCTGCTCCGGTCGGCCTCGGCCTCGGCCTCTTCCTCGTCCTCCTCGGCGCTGCCCGCCTCGTCACGACCCTCCTCCCAGTCTCTGTAGGACGCGACCCGGGATCGCTTCCCGCCCGCCGCGTCCTCCTGGCGCTCCCGCCGCTTCTGCGCCGCCAGCACGTCCAGCCCCAGCAGCGAGGCGCGCGGGGCCGGCGCCTTGAAGACGTGCTGCTCGGCGCCCGCCGCCCGCAGCACCAGCCCGCCCGCCTCGCCGCCCGGGCTCGTCCCCGACAGCCGGTGCAGCGACTCCTCGCTCGCCGCCGCCATCGCCACTTTCCTCAGCGCCCGGGCCCCGGCGCCGCCATGGCCGCCCCACAGTGCTCCGCGGCAGGAGGCGCTCTGGCCGCGCCCACCATCGACACAGAGGCCACAGCCTATGGGAGCGCCGCCACCATAGAGTGCGAACACCGCCGGACAGAGCGCCCTGTCGCGCCTGGCGGACTTCCGGCGTGGGGAACGCCCGCGGGATCACGTGGCCGCGGAGGCAGCGGGGGAGTCCCGGCCGGAAGGGACGGGGGGGACAGCGATGGGGACAGCGATGGGGACAGCGATGGGGACAGCGATGGGGACAGCGATGGGGACAGCGATGGGGACAGCGATGGGGACAGTGGCGGGGACAGCGATGGGGACAGTGATGGGGACAGCGATGGGGACAGGGATGGGGACAGTGGCGGGGACAGCGATGGGGACAGCGATGGGGACAGCGATGGGGACAGCGATGGGGACAGCGGCGGGGACAGCGATGGGGACAGTGGCGGGGACAGGGATGGGGACAGCGATGGGGACAGTGATGGGGACAGCGATGGGGACAGTGGCGAGGACAGTGATGGGGACAGTGGCGGGGACAGCGATGGGGACAGTGATGGGGACAGCGATGGGGACAGTGATGGGGACAGTGGCGGGGTCACGTGGCGGGGACAGCGATGGGGACAGCGGCGGGGACAGTGATGGGGACAGTGGCGGGGACAGCGATGGGGACAGCGGCGGGGACAGCGATGGGGACAGTGGCGGGGACAGCGGCGGGGAGAGGCCCCGGCGGACACGCGCACACCGCGGAGCGGGGGGAGAGCCCCTCCGAGCCCCGGGAGTTCCAGCCAAACCCCGGCGAAGGCTGGCAGGGACCCCCCGCATGTGGCGGGGCCAGGACAGGCACAGCTCAGCCCGGCGCAGACACGCCCGAGCAGCACCGAGCAGGGACACGGAGCCTGCACAGACAGACAGACAGACAGGCAGACAGACAGACACAGCCTGGGGCAGGTCGGTTTTATTCCCACGTGGCCCTGCCTCAGCCATCTCCCACGATCTTCTTCACCCAGGCCAGGACTCGCTGCACGTCCACGTACACGCCGTACTTGGCGGCCGAGCAGGTCTTGTCGTAGCTGAGGATGCCGACTGCGTACCAGGTGTCATCGTCAGGGTCCTGCACCGCAAAGGCCCCGCCAGCGTCCCCATAGCAGGTGTCCTCCCGCAGCTCACTCATGCCCACGCAGAAGGTGCTGTTGCTGAGGATGGGCTGGACCCAGGAGGATGCACTCCGGGCCCCGTAGTACTCGCGGCACTGCTCGTCCTCAGCCACCGGCAGCATCACAAACTTCAGCATGTCGGGAAAGGCCCAGGTGGCACCACGGCCCCAGCCTGAGACGTAGCCCACCTGCCCCGGCTGCACGTAGTCCTTGTGGGGCAGGCAGATGGGCATCACCTCCTCTCCAACGGGCACCTTCTGCCTGAGCTTCAGCAGGGCCAGGTCCACGGCCTGCGGGTAGTCGGGGTGCAGCACGACGCGCTCGATGCTGAGGGCGGGCTGGCCCCGCCTGCCCAGGAACAGCTGCAGCGTCGGGGCAATCTCCTCTGGCTTGGTGTCCGCACTGTGGTTCAGGTAGACGTTCCTGCCCGTGGTCAGCAGCCACTGGTCACTGATGAGTGTGGCCCCCACGGTGAGGTTGTGGCGAGTCACCATCCGGGCCTGCCAGGGGAAGCTGCCCCTCTGAGCCAGCAGGCCCCCGATGATGCGCTGCAGCTGCCGCGGGGGGTTCGTCGGCTTCCCACACACTGCAGAGGGCAGAGAGGGGCCAGGGGAGCCCTCTGAGCCCAGCAGGGACCAGCTGGCTCCTGGTGCTCAGCAGCCCCAGGGAGCAGCCCCTACAGGCCTTCACCTGTCTAGACAAACTGCTCACAGCCTCTCAGCTGCCCTGGTCGCTCTGCTCTTACCTGGCTCACAGACAGGCACCTCCTTACCAGCCTCAGGGTTCACCCACACCTGCTTCTCACCACATCTGTATGTCCCTTTGGAAGGAAACCATAGTCAGCATCTCTGCCTTGCAGCCAGGGAGGCACAGAGGTGCTTGTACCTCCCCCGGGGCTTGTGTGAGCAGGTGTAGGAAGTGGGGTGGGGTGGGGGCTGCATCCCCTGGCCCTGGGGCTGTGCCTGTGCCTCACCGTCACCGGAGCCGCGCAGCTGGTAGTAGGGGTCGCAGTGGTACCTGACCACCAGGTGCTCCACGTGGCCATGTTCAATCTCTGCAGGCTTTGCACAGCTCCACTCTGCAGGCCGAGACCACACAGCTGGCCCAGAGTGCCCAGCCCAGCACACGGTCCCACTTCCACTGGGCCCCTCCCCAGTTCCATCTTCCCTGCCCCTGCCTCCTCCCTGCCAAGCCCCCTCCCTGGTCTGTCTGAACCCCAGTGCTCCCTGCCTACCCTGGGAGGTACCGGTGGCAGCTGCAGTCCCCAGCACGCTCCAGGCCAGACCAGCAATCAGCAGCTCTGCAGGTCTGCAGGGAGGAAAGAGCAGCCTTAGCAGAGAGCTCCTACCCCTTGCTCCCAGCCATGGGTTTCACCAGGACCAGGACCTGGCCAGGCTCATGCCCTGTTCAGAGGAGCAACTCTGGCCCCCTGGGGCTGCCCATTAGACAGCCAGGAGGCAGACCCAGACCCTGCTGCTGCAAAGGACAAGGCTGCAGTGCTGGGACCTGTGGTGCTTCCAGGCCCAACACTGGTCCTGCCACGGCCCTCAGCAGGGCCATGGCCCCAGCCAGGCAGACAGGACAGAGAGCACCGAGCACATGGAGGGACACGTCGGTGTTGCTCACCCCATGCTCGCAGCTCCCTGCTCACAGCAGCCTCCCTCCTGCAGGTCACTGCTGCTTGGGGCTCCCTCCTCACCCCTTTTATTGCCACTTCCATCCTGCTGTTGCAGTCCAAGAGCTCCAGACCTCCTGACCTTGTTGCCTGCAGCCAGCACCCTTCCCAGCAGGAGAACAGCAAAAATCCCCACCTGGCTTTGCACCGGCCTGGCAGAGGTGCTGGGGAAGCTGCCAAGCCCCCATGGGCAGCCAGAGTGCCAAGAGTTTCCCGGATTTTGCAGCTGCGATTATGAGGGAGGTGTCTGGCTGCAGACTCTGGTGCCCTGGCACTGTGACAGCAGCTGAGGCTCACACAGAGCAGACCAGCCCCTGCCCTCACCAAACCTGCCCTGTACCCACACCCACCACAGTCTCTGCGGGGCACAGGCGGCCACCCCAGTGCTGGCAGGTGAAGTTGGCACCCAGGAACCAGGTCCCATCCCATCCTTCTGCCCACAGTCGGAGCGCACCCACCCGGAGCTGTGTGCCAGTGCCCTGGACAGTGCCAGCCCTGCTGGCCAAGGGATGCAGCACGTCCCATGCCAGGGACAGCCTCCAAGGGACCACAGCCAAGCCAGCTTCCAAGCAATACTCACCCCTTCCCACACAGTGGGGCCACAGCCCCGTGTCCTGGCAGCCCCTGACCCCTGGGGTGCAGGTTGTTTGTCAGCAGCACTGAGGGCCCAACCCCAACTTACAGGAACTTACAGTAGCAATTGCAGGCCAGTTTCCAGTTGGATGTGGCTGGCCAGCAGCAGGGGCACAGGGCAGGTCACAGCAGCCTGTCCCCATGAGCCTCCAGCTGGAGCACAGCTGAGGGGCAGCAGGAGGGGAGGAAAGCCACCCCAAAACCATTCTTTGCTTGTGGGGCTAATCCCAACCCTGAGCCATTGAAGCTTGGCCTGCCAAGGGTCTTGCCAGTGCCTCTCTGCCCCTCAGATGCTCCAGCCCTTCAGGCTCAGGAGAGAGATCTCTGCCTGGTCCCAGACACCCCAGGTAGCTTTCCCATCCTCTGTGAGCTTCTTCCCATCTCATGGGGTATTTGTGTCCCCAAACAATGCAGAGTTTGACATCCCTGATCCAGCACCAGCCATACTTGTGCCACCACACATTTAGGCCTGAGTCCAGCACTTGATGCATCAGGACTCAGCAGCTCTGATCTGTGAACCACACCAGCACATTAGGAAGGTGCTGCATGACCCTTAGCCTGGGAGAGCAAGAGTCTCCCAGGCCCTCTCCAAAGCACATCAACACCTCAGCCACTGATCAGGTGACTTTCTGTTAAGAGCACTGATAAGTATCACCTTCCCACAGCAAGGACTGGGAAATGAGGCTGGTGCCATGGGCTGCAGAAGGGGGGAGCAGCTGGACAGTGGCCCGACATGAGCTGAGGGCCACTCAGAGCAGGGTTGACAGTTGTAAACAACTTTGGGGAAGGGCTATGGTGCAATCCTGCTCTGCAGGGTGGACTGCAAGAGGCTGCTGAGGGAATGCTGTGTCCAGGGCAAGCTCTTGTGCAAGGAAAGGCCAAGATAACTGCAGGGAGTTCAGGGTGAAAGAACGGTCAGCACTGAAGGCCCCAGAGACAAAACCAACAGGCAAAAGCAGTACTGGTCAGACCCTTTGCTCAACAATAACAGGGCATAACTGCAGATGTCTCTGAACAGCTGTGTACTGGCAGCAAAGGGAAGAACTGGCACCCAGTACCCTGAAGTGCTGGGCCTCGGTCTCTGCCAGGGAATGCCTGGGGAGCTTCTGTTGGTGCATCCCAGAGCTCAGCCACCCTGCAGCTTCTCCCACTGGAAATAGTGGGAGCAACATAGAAAGAGCTGATCCTGCTTGGCTCAGAAGAGCTGGGCTGCATCCCTCCAGCCCATGGGGTATGCCCAGAGCAGCACACAGGACCAGGTGAGCCAAATGTTTATTGACAGTCAGGCTGGGTTCTGCTGCCCACAGAGAAGCCAAAACACAGCCCTGGATGGTGGCACAGCCATGGAGGTCCCCTCCCCTGCTTCCCACCAGTGCAGCCCTTGCTTTACCCATCACAGACTCTTCTCAGAGGCTGGGACCAGGACTTCGGCTCAGCCCCAGCCTGCCCAGGACTGGAATTATCAGGTCCATCCCTGCTCAGCCATGGCTCCTTCTGGCTAGACATTCATTCTGCAATGTGTCAGCACCGGTGATCCGCTCCAACTGCCTCCATGACATTCTTGAAGCCCTGCTCCCTAACCAGAGACAGTGTGTGACAGCTGGAGCAGCCTAGTACTGCAGCTCAGTCCCACGGTGCCACTGCCCGGGCAGTGTTTGGAACCATCCTGGGCCCAGGGGCTCCCTGGGGAGGTGCCTGGTCCCCCCTCACCTCAGCAGCTCCTCCAGTTCTCGCTTCACTGTCCCCACGATGGGCGGCCCGTGGTACACAAGTGCTGTGTACAGCTGCACGAGTGAGGCTCCAGCGCGGATCTTCTCCAGGGCATCCCGCCCGCTGCTCACCCCACCCACCCCGATGATGGGCACCCGGCCTGTGAGCAGGTGCAGGGTCAGGACAGCACAGGTGATGCTGGCACGTGCCCCCAAGCCCTGCTCTGTCCCCACCTTGGGTGAGGTGGTACATCTCCCTGATGGCCTGTGTGGAGAGCTCCCGCAGGGGCTGCCCGCTGAGACCACCGGGCTCTGTGCGCTGCCTGCTCCGGAGGCTGCTGGGGCGGCTCACAGTGGTGTTGCTGACAATCAGCCCATCCACACCTAGCTGAGGGGAGCAGCAGCATGAGGACACAACTGCAACCAGCAGCTCCCACCATCCCATCCCATCCCATCCCATCCCATCGCTGCCAGGTCAGGACTCCCTCAGCACATGACCCAGAAACATGCCTGGGGACAAAGCAGCTGCTCCTCACTGCCTGGACTGTCTGGGTCACTCAGGTTCTCGTTGACAGATCTAGGCCCTCACAGACTCTGAGCTACCCACGATACCATCCCTATGGCAGCCAGAGCTGCAGCTGCACCTGTCCTTTGGAGAGGCTTGTCAGAAGCACCATGGTCCTGCTCCTGCATTGTGTAAGGTCAGGCACCAGGTACACCAGCCTCCCCATCTCACCTCGCAGACAATGCTGGCAATGTCACGCTTGTCCTGTGCAGTGAGATCAGGTGCAATCTTCACCAGCACGGCTGGCTTGTGGTCGCAGGGCAGCAGGTCCCTCTCTGCCAGCACCTGCAGATCACATGCCAGTGTGTGGCAGGGAGAAGTCTCGTGCCCTGAGCATGAGCACAGGCAGCACAGAGACTGACCCTGCTCCTATACATGGCAATGCCAACATGAGAGGCGCCCTCAGTACAGGGCCTGGGGCACACAGACAGCACAGGACCCCAACAATGCCCAAAGCTGTGGGGTGTGTGTCTTGCTGCCTCAGGCAAGAGCAGACTGAAGGGCAATACCTCACTGCTCCCAAGCCCTTTGCTGGGGTACGGTGCCCTGATGCACCCCATGGCAGTAGCTGACCAGAGGACATCTCAGCAGCCCTGCCTGCCACTCCTGGGAGCCACCTGACTTCTCCCTGTGCCAGGGCAAACTCTCTGGCTGGAGCAGAGCAGACACTGCCAGAGGACAGGATGCCTCCAGTGCTGCAGCTACATTTTGGCTGGCTAGAGGGCAGTCACCCACCTTGCTCAGCAGGTCATACAGCTCAGCCTTGCCCTGCAGTTCCCGCAGCCCTGGTGTGTTCGGGCTGGACACATTCACAACCAGGTAGTCAGCCAAAGGGCCCAGTGTCCGGACCCCAGCCACGTAGTCAGCTGCAGCGTCGATGGAGCTCTTGTTCTTGCCCAGGTTAATTCCAAGGGGCATCCCCGCTGGAACACAGAGACAGCTGAACTAGGGCAGCAGGACCAACCACCACCTGAGGGTCAGAGCACCAAAAAGGGAGGCCCCAGGACCAGCTAAAATCAGTTCAGGGATATGCAGCCCACGTGTTTCATGAAAGTGGGCCTGGCACTCTCCCACAGCCACAGGAGTACCTCCACAGCCGTCCCACTCAGCACCTCCCAGCACCACAGCCTCCAGCCTGGCAGAGGTTGCCCTCAGGATCTGCCCAGCTGAGATCCTCTTGGCTTTGGCTTTAACATGTTCTGCCTGGAGCACTTAGCAGAGCTTTATCCCAGAGAAAATGGCAGGAGAAAGGTGCCTGATCGCAATCCCAAGAAGGAGAGGCTACAGGCCAAGAGAGTCCTGATGTCCAAGCATACCTAGTTCTGGCCAGGGCACTCCTGTGCCTGGACACTGCTGTCACACACCTTTCCTGGCCTACAGCTATCTGGGAGACCCCCAATCCCACCCTGCAGACCCCACGAGCAAAGTCTTGCAAGTTGGTCTCACCACCAGTGAGCCTGATCTGAATCTCCTGGCGGGCCCGCAGCCTACGTGCCACTGCAACATGGCCATGGCTGTTGAATCCATACCTGCACCAGGACAGAGAGGGTTCAGGGCTGGGCTGGTATCCACAAGCCACAAATAGGACATGGGAGAACCACAAGGCAGACATGTAGACTCTGCAGCTCTGCTCAGTACATCCAACACAAAAGTCACCACAGCACCAACTACAGAGCTGGGACCACTCAAATAACCCTGTGCTGCCACGTGGACCTGCAGGTGCCCTGTGACTGCCAGCCAGCCATGCTGCTGAAGGTTGCCCCGACCTCACCCAAATAACCAGCCTCGGGGTGGCAGATGGCAGGATATGGCAGAGCAGCTGCCCTCGGATCCCACCTGTTGATGACCGCCTTGTCCTCTGCCAGCCGGAAGACCCTGGGCTTGGGGTTCCCTTCCTGGGGCTTGGGTGTGACAGTCCCCACTTCCACAAAGCCAAAGCCCATCTTGTACAGCCCGTCGACAGCCTCCCCCTGCTTGTCAAAGCCAGCGGCCAGGCCCAGCGGGTTGCGGAATCGCTGCCCGAGGACTCGCACCTCCTGCAGGGCCGGGGCTGGGTCACAGCCGGGGCCCTGCTCCAGACCCCTCTCCCGAGCAGACCCGTCTGCCTCCCCCGACCTCCCCTCTCTGCCCACGGCGTGTCCTCATGGGCTGCCTGGCCCAGAGACCCTCGTCGCCTCCCGCGGACTGTGACAGATTCCCACGGGGACCCGGCCACCCACCACCTCCACCCCGGCCCCCGTGCCCCGCCGCGACCCCCCCGCAACCCCGAACTCCCCCTGCCAGAGCCGCACCAGCGCGGGGCCGTCGGGACGGGCGGAGGGCAGCAGCCCGAGGGCGACGGCGCGCAGGGCTAGGCCGTGGGCGGCCTCGGGGGGCAGCGCCCGGAGCGCGGGCATCGCCGCCGCGTACAGTCGCTCGTGTCCCGCCGCCAGCGCCGCACCGAGCAGCAGCCCGCAGCCTCCGAGCGCCAGCAGCCGGCCCTGCGCCGGGGCAGTGAGCAGCGAACCGGCACCCATCGCATCGGGCACCGACCGCCACCCGGCCCGCCCCAGCACCCATCGCATCGAGCATCAACCGCCACCCGGCCCGCCCCAGCACCCATCGCATCGAGCACCGACCGCCACCCGGCCCGCCCCAGCACCCATCGCATCGAGCACCGACCGCCACCCGGCCCGCCCCAGCACCCATCCCACCCCGGCACCGACCGCCACCCGGCCCGCCCCAGCACCCATCGCATCGAGCATCAACCACCACCCGGCCCGCCCCAGCATCCCCCCCCCCCCCCCCACGCCGTGCCCTCACGTGCCGGCCCCGACCCCCGCCCCAGCCCCAGGCCCATTCCCAGCCCAGCCCCATTCCCATTCCCATTCCCATTCCCATTCCCAGCCCATTCCCATTCCCATTCCCAGCCCAGCCCCATTCCCATTCCCATTCCCAGCCCATTCCCATTCCCATTCCCAGCCCAGCCCCATTCCCATTCCCATTCCCATTCCCATCCCCATTCCCATTCCCATCCCCATCCCCAGCCCCCGCCGTCCCTCCGGCCCCTCCGCCGCTCACGCGCAGCGATCCCGCCATCGGCGCAGCCCGACACGCGGAGAACACTTCCGGGAACCCCTTCGGTGATTGGCGGAGCCCGGACCCTCCCAGCCAATAGCGACGCGGCGGCAGGAGGAAGCGCAGGCCCCGCCCCACACGGGGCTTTATTGGAACCGCCCGGGTACAAACGGAGCCCGCGGGGGGGAGGCGGGACAGGCGCGGGACAGGCACGGACAGGGAAGGTACAACCCTGGGAGGCCCCACCCCGGCTTGGGGAAATTCAGAGTCCTGCTGTGTATCCAGTCAGAGTCCCCTGAGCTCAGCGCTCAGCAGGAAAGCAGCCATGGGACCCCCAGGTGGGAGCACATCCCCCTCAGCCCTGCCCTCTGCACGGCCACTGACACTCCCACTGGGTCCTGGCAGAACGTGACGCCCTGGGAACAGAACCCTTGAGAGCACCATGAACGCCGGCAAGGTCTCCCCCAGAGGGAGCCTCCTCTGCGAGCACAGAGCCAGCATGGTGGCAAGACAGGAATGGCATCCAGAGTGTCAGGTGCAGCTTCCCCAGACAGTTGTCTAGACTGACAGGGGCCCAGTCTCGCCCGATTCCCCACAGTTCACCTCCTGGAGCAACAAAGATCAGGAAAGTGGCAGCACTTGGTCTAAGTATAGCAGGAAGAGAACTCAAAAAGAAGAGCACGTTCATTTGAGGTTAATACAGGAAACCAATTTCAAGGGGAGTCCTTTCCAGAGAGAAGATGTCACAGCTCCTACAACCCAGGAAGTTTTATGTCTTCTTCTTTAGCTCCTCAAATCTCCGAGAAAGATCATCGAAATCAATGTCTTCTGAAGCAGAGGAGTTGGCGCCAGCAGATGCTGTTGGCAGCGTGTCTGGCACAGACGGTAATTCAGGCAGCACAAAGTTATCCAAGGTATTAGCAGCTCCAGCTCTTGCTTTAGGAGAAGCTTCTGGCTTGGGCTCAGACCCTGTTTAAAAACAAGAAGTATGACTGCACCTCACCATCAGCACACACTCAGGGAGCCAAACAGCTGCACAAAGGAAAGGTGGTTCCAGCAAACAGGCAGCACCAGTGGGTTTTTCTGAACAGGCCCCAACACCCGTGGTTTCCCAGACCTCTGGGCATACTCACCAGGCACTGGTGCAGTGATGTCCTTGTCAGCATTCGGCTCATCAATCTGAAAAAGACTCTCCATTAGTACAGTTCTGTCCCAGCAGGCACAGTCAGTCTGGCATGCAGGCAGAGCTCAGGGGAGAGGGCCCAGCACAGCAGTGCACACTCCTCCCTGCCCCAAGCAGGCAGCCCTGACTTTGGAACAATCTGCCTCTCTTCCCAAGAAACGGAGGCAGCACTTCAGCTTTCCTCTCCCTCCCTTTCAATTAAAGCTTCACTGACCATATTCTGGAACTGAATCAACAGAGCATATCCACTATCAGGTCCAAAACATTCAAGGGCATGAGTGGGAAAAGACTGTTCTTCATGTGTCATGCCTTTCCTCATAAACCACTGACAGGCCCTTGTGACTATCAGCAGGGTATGAAATGACCCATCTCAGGTCCTGGTCTGGCTGGGGCGAAGGCCCCCAGGACACTCGGCTGTGCTGCCAAAGCTCCTCATTCCCTGCAAGCTGCAGCCAGCGACATCCACCCCCACCCAGCTCACCTGCACTGTGCACCTGTGCCTGCCCCTCCCAGACTCCGGCTGCTGTGCAGGGAGCCCCAAGTTCAGCACACATTGGCTGTGCTCCTCCCTACTCAGGACAACGCAAAAACAAGCAGCAAGTCACCAAAAGCAGAGTGGGAGAGGCATGACCATGAATTACAGCAACAAAACCACAGACAAAGCAAAGGAGGGAAGTCTCCAGCCTCTGCTCTGTTGTTGCCAAAGGACTGAGCAAAGTTGGAAAAGGAAGAATGTTTAAACATACAGCATCTGGGGCGGCCAAAATTGTCATCCAGGCTAACTATTAATTAGTTCAAAAGCCATAACTAAACAGACTCAAGGTGATAAACCCTTCCCATTGCAAAAACCAGAATTTGTAGACTCTGCTGCTGCTTGTTAACTGTTCATTGCTACTTAAATGATGCAGCAAGAGAAGTCTTGGCTTTCCTGTGCAGCCGAGAGTTGAACAAGGAACTTCTCCCCACAAGTCATCCTCCCAGGATGCACAGTGATTCACCACACCCATAAGCAATGCCAGCACCACCCGAAAACCAACAAAGGGTGGCAGCAGCGTCCTTAATGAACATTTCCCTTCTCTGTGGCTACCACTGCACTTTCTCTGACAGTCCCTCTGCTGCCTGCAATGGCCGTTCAGCTCACACACTTACAGACTCATATGTGGGTGGGTTCGCCGGAATTGGTGGTGGGTGGATGTTACTGAAAGGCTGGTAGGTCCCCACTGGCAGGCCACTGAAGTTCTCCTGTACAGAGAGAGCAGTCATGCAACATACTCACCTGGGACACTGCACACCTACAGCTGCCACAGGAGGTAGAGTCTTAGATAAAGGCAGGCAAGCATCCAACTGGATGGAGTTTATGCTTACAAGTAAAAAATTCTCAAGCATTAATCCAGTGTAGTCACCTAGAGCAGGCAGACCCAGCTAAGAGGACTGTGGACTATTCTAAATAACCAGCACAAATAACCACTTTCAAGGCATCAAAAGTACTATGACAAAAAGCGAATACTCTGCCATTTCTGGCCCTCTGTGCAGTATCACAGAACAGGAAGGCAGTTTCTGTCTCACACAAGGCCCTGTATTATCCTCACTTGTAACACAATTGTGCCTCCAGGACCCAGACTTGGCAAAAGTCCTCAGTGTATTTATGCCTGGGCCAACAGCCAGCTGGTAATACCTGGCCTAGATTTTCCACAAAAACCACTGCAGCACTATTATGACCATATTAAGACTCCAAGCCATCCCTCTATTCTGACACTCTCCCATCTACACAGATATCATGTAAACAACTGAATTCAAAGAATGGGGCTCTTTTCAGCTCCCACATTCCACCCTCACAAGTCACCTGCAAGAGCCATCTGCTGAGTCTCCTCCCCTTGCAGGTCTGAAGGCAGGGCTCTTCCATATTTCTCTCTGCTGTTTCCACCCAAAAAAACTCACCTGGTGATTTCCTTGACTGAATCTTGGCACACTACCAGCCTACCAACTTCGAAGTGCAGCTCCAACTCCTGGACAAAAGCCTGGCAGTCAGAAGACTGCCTCAGGAGTTAAGTCTGGACTCCTCTGTTCCCTGAGGGCAAAGAGGGCTGGCTGGAGAACAGGGGTAGGAACCTCCACAGTCAAGAAGCAACACAAAGCTTCAGCTGAACTGCCAACGGTCTCCATCCCGTGTAGTCTCACACCAACACAGTGGCCTTCTGACACATTGAGCTCTTAGGTACAGACACTTCCCAGTCAGCAGGTACAGTGCAAAGCACAATCAGATCCTTCACAGAAAAATGAAACACAAAAAGCCAAGGAACTTACCGGTCCCTTTGGAGGTGGATAGGAGAAGGGCGGATTGGGTGTCGGCATGGGCATGGGCATCATCACGGGCATGGGCACTAACCCATCATGGCCAATCATTGGGGCTGTAAATCCACCACCTCCACCCCCTCCGTGACCACCCTTCTTCACATCATCCGTGAACCCCACATCAATTAGATCTCCTTCTCCACCTGCAGGGGCTTCAGCCTGGAAAGGGTAGAAGAATTCTGCTCACCATCACATCTCAGATCTGGACACAGCCCCCTGAACAGCTTTAGATGCAGCCTTTGACACTGGACAAGACAGGAATAAATGAGGACAGAACAGAGAGCAGCTATACAGTGGCATTAATGGAAAACAGAACAGGAACTAGGCTCTAGCATGAGTAACTACAGCCACATGCCCTAGGGCTGCTGGAAGGAATAAGGATCATGCTGTGCTGGGGCTGTATAGAAGATACCAAAGCATAACCATCACCAAGTTCACTGATACGCCACATCTCAGTGCTCACTCACCATCACCACTGAGTCAGGTTCATAGGGCACGTTGTAGTTCTTAGCAATCTCAATGAGGTATCTCTCCACCAAGATCTTGGGTGGTGCCTCCACACTCAGCTTGTGCATCAGCTGGAACACATGGGTGGAGAGACTCAGTGGGGCCTGGGCAGTGCAGCACCCCACAGCTCTGTCCCAGCATCATCCCAGCCAGGGCCACCAGCTGCAGGGAGCACTGGGTAGCCCCAGGGAAGCCTCTCTGCCCAGTACCACATGCTGTGGGCAGCCACAGGCCAGGGCTCCATGTGTTCTCCATCCACAACCAGCACAGCAGGGTCCCCCTGCCCAGGCTCTCAGCACTGTGCTCCAACACAGGTGGGCTCCACGTGTACAGCACCCACCCTGCTCTGCAGTGACTCTGTTCCTCAGCCACTGGCCACAGGCCTGAGGCAGAGCAAGCCTTGGCAGGCATGGCTGCTCCACCAGCTCCAGCTGTTCCATTGGTTCATTACCCTGTCATTGACTGTCCCAATCTGGTTTGTCCGGCACAGCTTCCCATACTCCTTGCTGTACTTGGCACACAGCTGGTCAGCAACCTGCAAGAGAAGAGAAACTCTGGGAACGTGCAGGCCCTTGGTTTCCCCCACCACACACTGCACACCTGCTGTAGCCCCCACAGCCACCGCCCTCCTTCTTGTTTCTGCCACTGAGCATCCCCTTTCAGCAGCTGCAGCCACCCTGGATGCTCCAAGGACACCCGGTCTCCATCTGCAGAGCCCAAGGAAACACATCCTCTGTTTATATGACATGAAGTCCCAGACAAGGGCTTCCACCAGCTTCTGGCAGCATGATCCCCACTCTGCACATGTATCACCCTTCAAGCAACCCTTACTTACAATCTTCAACTCAGCCACTTCCGACTGGAGACGTGGTGCGGCCCAAATCAGCGTTGATACTGCCTCTGCAAGGCCAGAGTCAAGCTCCCTAGGACACAAAACCCAATTCTCTCATGTACCCAGCCTTTGCTGCTCTCAATCTGCTGAGCCTCAGAGTTCCCATCCTCCACGCTGGGCACCAGAATCTTCCCTACCTGGGGAAGAAAAGGTCTCTGGGGGCCTTAGGACACCGAGACAAACACAGGTGCCCTTCTGTACCCCAGACCTGCCCCCAGCAGTGCCCCCTCCCTGCATCCAGGACCCTCTCAGCCAGAGCTTACTTCATGGACTGGATCAAGCCAAAGCGGGCAAGCAGCAGATCACAGTACAGCTCCAGGATCTCCATGGCCTCCACAAGGTAATCTTCACGGATGATGTGCTCCACACGAATCCTGGCTCGCTCATCTTTTCCAGCTGCCAGGTAATCTGCAATCTCCTTCCTTGCCTTCTGGGCCAACTCAGCTGCAGCACACATCCCCGAGCCTGTCACCGTGCTGGCCAGGACTGCTGCCTCTCCACCCACCCCAGGCCCCACCACATGCAAAGCCACCAGCAGCTTCTCTCCCCATTGAGCCTCTGCAGCATGAGACACTTGGCCATGGTTTGGCAGAGCCCGTGTGTCCAGGTCCAAGCACAGTAACTCACAGGACAAAGGAGAGTGGGCTTTAGCTGCTGGAAACACTCCTGCACTTACAATCTCCCCACAGAGTCAAGCAGGACCACAGATCTTATCTGTGTCAGGGCTGGGCAGTGGGGAGAGCCCCCCACAGCAACCAGGGAATTTCCTACTAAGCTGTGAGCACAGAGAGCCCACAGGTACCACTCCACACATTGCACTCCAACACCTGCCAGGAAGGTGGACAGAGGCTACACTGTGGCCAGCCTGTTCCTCTGGGCCCTCACACACTGGGGCAGGCTGCAAGGCCTGGGTCCAGCAAGGAAGAGCAAAAAGCTACTGAATACTCGTCCCATGAAAGCACACTGACCCCAGAAAAAACCTCTTTAAGTTTCCTGAGCTCCAAAAGCATCCTGGATCCCATCTGCCCCCTCAAATACTCACTCTTCTTCTTCTCCAGCAGCTTGAGGCGATTGATAACAAGGCGCAGGTTGACTCGCAGGCGCTCCGCCTTGAACCCAGAGCCCAGCATCATAAACACCTGTGGAAAGGAGGGAAGGTCACTGGAACCAAGAACTGTGCATCAGTACACCAGTCACTGTTTTACGGGGGGATGGAGGAAGGCCACGAATCCCTCAAACACGCCCAGGCCTGCCTTTCCTGAATCTATTTATAAATACCTGGACCTCCAGCACACATCATTACCTCTTCCACTTCACAATCCTGCAGGCCCAACAGGTTAGGCCTTGGAAACTTCCAGGAAACTATGAGGAAACTTCCTGGATATTTTTAAAGAAATGGGAAAGTCAACTGGAAGAACAAAATCTATCTCTGTGCTATCAATATGCAAGTTATAAACCAGCTAGATAATTAACTCAAGAACTGTACAAACTAAGGTTGTAATAGTCTTGCCACAAGAAGGAAGAAGCTGCCATTCCACATTCCCCACACTCTTCCTGCTTACTTACACGCCCTGGCACTCCCTCGGTCTCCCAGGAGTTATTCTTCAAATCATTAACCCTACAGAAAACTAACTCTGAAGGGATTTAATGACAGGATTTTGTTTTGCCAAGAACCGTTCATTAAAAAAAAGGCTTTCCTTAAAAGATATCACATAGCAAGACCTTGGTTTGTATGTCGCTTCGCCATCCCTCCGTGCCGGCGGCGGCTCTGCCCAGCGCCAGCGAGCCGAGCCCGGCCCGGCTGCCAGGGCAGCCCCGGCCCCGCGCACAGGCACAGCCCGGACAGCGCGCAGCAGGCCCTGGGTGGGCGCAGCTACACCCGAGGAGCCGCGGGGGGAGTTTCCTCTCCGTCCCCAGCGAGGTGGCACCGAGGGAACGTCCCACAGAGCGGTCGGGGCAGATCCCGGGACTACGGGAGACCCTGGGGAAGGGCGTCCCGGCCACCACCGCCGTCTCCTCGGCCGCAGAGCGCGACCCCCGGCCCCGCTCGCCCTCGGCCTCGGCCCCGGCCCCGCTCACCTCGCACCGCTCCGCGCCTCTCAGTCTCCCAAAATGGCGCGCCGGTGACGGCGCCTCACCGCGTGCGGAGGGATCCCCCGCCCGGGCACGGCCGAGCCGGCGGGCAGGTCTCTCTCCCGGCCTGGCCCAGCAGGTGCCGCCCGGGCAGGGCCGAGCCGGCGAGCAGGGCTTTCTCCCGCCCTTGGCCCGCAGGTGCCGCCCGGGCACGGCGGCGGCCGGGGAGCGACACGAAGGTGCACGCACGGCCCAGGGAGAGCAGCGCGGAGGGACTACATGGTTCGGCGGAGGGATCCGGCGCGCGGCGCTGCGTGTCCCGCCGCCCCCCCCGCTGTGTCCGCCCCCGGCGCGGCGGTTCCGGCGGCGCGGCCTTCGCTGTGGCCGCCGTGCCGCGTCCGAGGCGTCCTCCGCTCTCGGGGGCTCACACGGCGCTGGCGCCACCGTAAGGGAGGGTCGGACCGAGGTCCTTCCGGATCGCGGGCCCGGTGCCGCAGCCGCAGGGTAAGCGGGCCCGGCGGGCGGTCCGAGCGGGCCCGCAGACCCAGCGGTGGCGGCGCTCGGCGGCCCCGGCGGTCCGTCTCTCAGTGGGTGCGCGAGTTCACAGTGCGCGCGATGGGTCTAAGTTAACACTAAAGCGGTGGGTTTTGGCCTTGCAGGGTACGCGAGATCCCGGTGAGCCGGGTACGGGCGCTCCCGGTGAGCTGCCAGCGGAGGCGGCCGGGGCAGGCGAGCCCCGCCGTGGGCACCAATGAGCTCCCTCGGGCGGCCGGGAGCCACGGGCTGGGGCGGATCAATGGCAAACAGGTGAGACGCTTCAGGTAGTGAAAAACCGGCACTGAGGTCCACGGGCGGATCGGTGACAGAGAGGACGCCGGGGCCGGGCTCTCCCGGTGCCGAGCGGTCGCTCCCGTGCCCGTGGCCGCGCGCCTCGGCGGCGCCGCCATCTTGGCTGTCTGTCTGTCCGCTGCCCTTTGTCTGTCCGTGGCTCCTGGCGGCTGCGGCGGGACTGGGTAAGGCGGCTCGAGCCGGGCCGGGCCCCGCGGCGGCCCTTGCACTGCCGTGGCCGGTCCGTCTGTCGGTCCGTCCCGCTGCCGGGGTAGCGGGGAGCCTTTGTCTGTGTGTCTGGCCGCTTGCGGGCCCGGTTCTCCTGCCTCCCGTGTTCTGGGACTGCCGTCTGGATGCCGCTGTCTGGGGAAGCTGACGGGATCCCCGTGTCCGACTGGCGGTAGGAACTGACGGGATCCCTCATGGGAGCCCCGCGTCAGTCTGTCAGCAAGAGGTTGACGGGCTCTCTGTGTCCACCTCTCTGAGGAGGCTGATGGGATTCCTGTGATCATCTGTCTTGTGGGAAATGGGTTTGGGTCCTCCTTTCGTCTGTCTGTCTGGGGGGACTGCTGGGACTGACACGTTTTTTGTCAGTCTGAGGACAAGGAGTCGATGATGAGGTTGCAGGAATGGACAGGAGGGAGAAGGGTGTTGGGACAGGTTGCAGTCACTCCTGAAGGGAGCATTCAGTTTTTGGTATGGGGGGAAGGATTGCTTAAATCTTTGCCTTAGAACTGGATAGGACTGCCCGTGCATGGTGATTTGTGAAATGCTTGTGGATCGTGTTGGATGCTGGCATGGAATTCAGATGTGGTGCTGCAGAACGAGGCAGAAGGGTGGGGAATGACCCTGGGACAGGCAGCTGAGCTTGGCCAGAGACTCGGAAGGTTCCAGTGAAGTGTGTGACAGGCTCTTCTCTTCTCAGGTGAGCCCTCTGCTGACGGGAGGAACACTCTGCTCCCAGGTCGGGGAAACATGTCCCGTCGGAAACAGACCACTCCTAACAAAGTTCACTGTGAGTACGATGTTACGCAGCATTGTAGAATCCTTATTCGGTCTGGATTGTGGAGTGAGATGGGGAGGATGGGAGTGGCAGGAAGATACAGGTTGTGGGAAACTGGTTACTCAGTTTTTGTCTTAGGGAGTGTACAAAGAGAAATTGAGTTCTGTGTGTCAGGGTAGCTGGCTGTGCCCTGGCGTGGCACAGGACACGGATAGGCTTGAACAAGCAACTGATGCTGTAGAGGTGAGTGTGTATGTGCAGGGTCTGTAGCTGAGCTTTGCATTCACGCTGTCCTAAGTGCAAGGTGGGACACTAGGAAATGTGACTTAGGACTCTGGCCTCTCTGGTGTAGCAAAGGAAGCTCTAGGCAAGGTGGTTGAAGCATGTGGCTGAGAGCCAGCAAGTCTTGGGTTTTGATCTTTCTTCTGTCAGACTCGGTTGACTGGCCTTGGGCATGTTACTTAAGCTCACTGTACCCCGATTTCCTACCAGATAGTTAAATAAAGCCATTTGCTCTTTCCTTTCAGGGAATGAGTGGTGGTCAAATAATGTACAGGACAGATAAATACTGTCTGCCAGATCATTCTTGAGCTGAGCTGGTAGGACAGATCTCTGTTTTTACAACCTTGCCAAGACCTGAGCATTTGTTTGACGGTGGAAGGGCTGAAGATGCTGTACATCAGCACTTCTTGTGGGGAGGCTACTGCCAGGCATCAGTGCAGCTGGGAGGCATGGATGGAGGTTTGTCTGCAGAAGGGGAAGCTGCACATGTATGGCACTTTTTTGACAGGTGGTAGCAGAGTGAAGTTGAGGGGCCTGAAGCTATTGCCATTGTTCATACCCAGGTTTGTGGCTGGAGACATGCTTGGAATTTGGGGTGCAATGAGGAAAACAAGTTTCTACTTCTGTGGACCCATGAGAGCAAGGCTGTTGAGAGGGCCCTGGATATTGCACACTGCAGTAGCTCTCAGGAGTATGAGACAGAGCTGAGTGCTGCAGCCCTAACACTGCCTCACTGCTGGTGCTGCTGGCTTGCATGTCTGTGTGTCTGTGTGCTGCCTCCATGCACGGGTATGCAACAGGGGTCTGCATGCTGCTCTCTGTGTGAGAAAGCTGTGCTGGAGCCTGACACCTTGCAAACTCAGTGAGTGCATGGGAAAGAACGGCCTCTCTCTGGGACTCGCAGCCCCACTGGCCTCTCAGCTCGGGAGAGCTGACTGAGCTGGCCTTGGTGGTCAGCGTGAGGGTCTCGAGGTGTGGCTTGTGGCATCTGCACTGCCCTGTGCTCTCTGATTCTTGCTTCTGGGTGCTGGGTCCCACAGTGGGCAAAGTGTAGTTGTGATTTGCCTGATACTACATTAATGACTTTGGAGTTGTCTTCCTTAGAGAAGTTTGGTATGTCCTGTATGTTTCCCTAAGATGCCAGTGATACGCCTTGTGTCCTCTCCCGCTTCTAAAAGTGCCCAGGTATTAGTGCTGCCATTGAGCTCAGGTTTCTGTCAGGCATGCACTTCAGCTGTCTCCCTGGGGGCAGAGTTGGGGTTTCTCTCAAGTATGAAGGCCAGGGGCTACAGCACCTCTAATGGTGTGGGTACAGCTGCTGTGATGTTTAGGTGGGCGCTTTTCTGCACTCCACAGTGTAAGGGTGATGTTCTTCAGAAACTTCTACTAGCATATGCAGAACTCTGTATGTCACAGTGTTCAGCTGTGCACTGTTTTCACAGTGAACATTGCTTTTTTATCTGCAATACAAGTGATTTTATCTCCAGTCTTGGTCTCAGGGGAAGCTGTCTGGCAAGTGCTCTACCAGTGGGCATGAGATTGAGGTTATGGCATCAGGTATGCCATGGAGAGGGATTCTGGGACCTGTTCACCTCCTTTACGTGCAGTACGTTGCTACAGAGCAACTATTCAGCACGAGCCATCAGGATCAGCAAGTAGGACCACAAGAAAATAAAGGGACCGAAAGATACCAGAAACATATCAATGATGATGTCTCCACCTTGGGATGGAAAATCTTGTCTGTCTTATGATGAACACCACGAAATCGTTGGGACTTCTCTGTCTACCTAGCCTGCTGTGTGTCTGGAGGGCCCAGAAATGCCGTGCAGTGCCCTGACGAGGATAATCGGAGAGAGCATCGGCTCCAAGAACGGGGTGAGCCAGCAGAATGAGGAGTCAGGCTGAGACATAGCAGACACGTTACTGGGACTTCTTCACAGGGACTGCAGTGGTTGGGAGGAGAGGAATGAAAGGGACAGCAGGTATGCAGCTTTTTACACAGTTGTCTGCAGCTGGGGTCTGATTTGGCAGGCTCTGGGGCTGGGGAAGTGCTTTTTGGATTTGAATAAATACAACTGTGAATATCTGACTGGACAAATTTAATGGGAGGATGGTGCCTACTTCTTCCTTGCATGGCTACTCCATGTTCTCTTCTGGGACTCACCAGGGCAAATGACAGCTGCAGATCTCCTCTCCCTGGCTTGCTTGGTGCCTCCTCTTTCCAGGGTTACTTTCCAGGCTTGGCATGGCCCTCATTTCACCTTGCTCTCACAACAACATGGTTTGCTGTCCTCACTTAGCACAGAATCATTTTGTTTGGCATGCAGAGTGACTAGCTAGGAGATTGTGTTACAAGTCAAAATAGTTTTAAATGGAAGTTGATGTGTAAGAAAATCCAAAATAATACTGAAGCAATGATAAAACAATGGTAACAGTTACTACAGAAGTCTCATTGTGCATGATGGTCTGACCTACAGGTTTAGTCGTAGTCATTTCCCCTGCAGCACATAATTGGCTCTTAATAATTTAATTTTGTTTTGCCATGTGGTGCATGAAAAACACACTTGACAAAGTGCTAACGAACAGAACAGTAACAGTGGGATATACTTAATGAAAAATACAATATAGTTAGATTGTTTCTGTGGACATACCTCAATTGATCCAATTTGGCCTTTTTTGTCTCCTGGAGTCTGAAGTAGAAAAGAACTCTCTAAGCAGTTCATCTGCTCTTGCATTCAAGCCCATCCGTTGCTGTGCTGTCGCCCCATCAATCGTGGACCACTCGCTGTCTTTGTGCTTGCCAAAATTTGCTGCAGGTGTTAGTGTGCACTTCTCTCTCCCTGCTGTCCATGAGCTGCTTTGCTTACTATTGCTTGTGCCCTCTGCAACTCATGCTTACTTTAGAATTCTGGAGGATAGCTTCTGTTAGTCAGATTAATTCCTGCTTCCGAGCTCTATTTATCATGGTCCCTGATATCCCATTAATCCTCTATTTGCTTCCCTCTCCCTCTGACACGCACACGTTCTGTGCTCTTTGGTGTTCCTTAGATTCTACTGTCTATAATATTACTAGTTTGAAGAGAAAATATCTTGCAAGAAATAGCACCCAGTATTCTCAACTGAGCAGAAATGTTACTTACATCAAAACCCTTGGTTCTGAAGGGCTCCGTGGGCTGCCATTGTTAACCCTTTCAATTGTGTTGTTTTTCATTTCAGTAACCACTACAGCAGTGTGGACAACCCAGAATAGCCATGGGGTAGGTGGAATAGATCCACAGTTGTGGAAAGACTTGCAAATTTCAGGTCCAGGAACACAGAGAAGACCTACACAAACAGGGACTTTAAATTGATGTACGAGGGGGGAAAAAAGTGACTCATCTCTGAGAAACCTTTCTGTTTAGGAAGGAAGGCAGTTCCCTTGAATTTTGTTTTGTGGATTTTGGGGTGGGGGTTGTTTGTTTGTGTGTTTATTTTCCAGAACACCTGAGAGTTATCCTGCATTCATACAGTTGGAGAAGGGAAGGGCTCAGGGCTGGTAACCCAGCAGACCCTAAAACATTCATGCCTGTCCCTGTTGCACAGTACCACAGGGCTGTCCCCCACCTCCACCGCTGCTCACCTGGCATCCCACTCATTCACAGGAGTACGGAGAGGAGAATGGAATGCAAAGCAGAGGCATTTGTGTGATCTCTCATGTCCTGCATCTCTAGCTGCTTGTAAGCAACTACGGTGACTTGTTTTGGTGTTGTGGTCAGTCTGCAGCCCGCTTTGTATTTAATAAAGAAACTTCTGGAGGAGAGTCTGTGAATTCACTCTTGAGCATTAACATCCTTTACTTATGGCAGTGGTCCTAGAACTGTTGCCTGTCTTACTCCCCTTCAAAATGAATGGAAGTGAACTCAGAGTGGGGCAGAGGGCGCTGTGTGTGTGTTGGGAGCGTGTGTGTGCAGAAACAACAGAAGTACAACTCTGTACCTATCAAACATTAAAGCTCTAAAGTTTCATCAGAGTAGGGCTTAGTCCATCAGTAGGTGAACTGGACACTCTTCGCTAAGTTCTTTTGGACACTGTTACTATAACACATAAGAAATTCTTTACGAGCTGAAGACAGCATTTTTACATGTTTGCCATTCCCAGTCCCATGATGTTTGTGGATTCAGGCTGTAGAGGATGCACAGGATGTCCCTGCTAACAGCATGAGTCTGGTTAACAGCTCACCTTGCTGGCTGTAAACTGTTTTTTCTCTGCACTGTGCTGAGTCAGTGCTCACTGGGCCCTAGGAGTGCTGTGCAGAAAGCCTAGGGAGGTGTTCCCTCCTCTGTCACCTGGATAGAGATCCTGGCTCTTAAATCCTGCAGATTATCTGCATGGCTTGTATAACTGAGCAGGTACCTGCCTGCCTTTGGACTCCAGGCTGCTGCTCAGTCAGAATGTAATCTGTCTGGAAGGGAAAAGGGGGAAGAAACTGCTTCCATCAGCAGCTGCAGTGGCATTTGGGAATCCTGTTTTGGAGCTCTGTCACAGGTAGCACATCTCCCTCTGTAGTTTTATATCTGTCCTGTGTTCTGCAGGTTTCCTCATTTCACCATGCTTTCTCCTTCTCTTGCAATGCTTTTTTTGGTCTCTGGGCCTTTATCCCGGTGGTTTGTGTGTATCTGCTTCCTGGAGAGGCACTGGGATTCTGTGGGGTCTGTTCCTACAGTCTGTATCTCAGTCCTACCAACATGAGGCTGTGGTCCAGACATAAACCACCCCTCCAGGTCATGAAAACCATTTGGTGCTCCAGTGGGCTCTGAAGGGGGTACGTATATCACAGCAGTCATGACAATACCTGCTGCTTTCAGTGACAAAGAGTCTTGGGGTGCTTCTCAGCACCTCCCTTCAGATGCATGGACTGTGTACTCAGGTTGTCTTTACAGAAACCTTTCTCACATGTCTGAAACAAAATGATAAAAGCCTTCAAATGCTTTTGGAAACCTCCATGGGGACATTGGGAACTAAAACTCTTCTCCCACAGTCTCTGTGAAACTTCTGAAGGTCTTTGAAGTCTTCCATAAAGTACAGCTTTTTAAAGCCCTGCCAAAATGGTGAGGTAAGCCCCAGGAAAGACAGGGAGTGGGAACACAGAGCAGCTTTGGCTGGAACAGTTCATCATGTGGAAAGGTGCCTGTCCTTGTAACAGGACTGGTGCTCTCTCAAGAATTCAATTCCCTGGTTATACTGATGCCAGCTGTGGCCCAGTACTAATAGGCAGCATTTTCTTCTGAAAGCTGTTTTGATTTGATGTGAAAAATGCAGAGTCTTCCTTGGCATTTTCGCATTTGTGCTTTGAGTGGTCCTTAAGCACTTACAGATCAGTTGATAAATGCAACCCAAAACCAGGCCCACTGGGAACCTCAGCACCTTTTCCAGGCCTCCCAGCTCATCCACTGAAAAAGGTAAATCACAACTACACCTGGAACAAAGTAATTTGTTTGCTTGAATACAAAAGTTTTCAGTTACCTTTTATTGTTGTTCTCTCAAACCAAAAGTTCTCTCGAGTGGGGATTGCTATAAGAAGTTTTCTTTCCAAGAAGCACAAATAACTCCTTTCTTTCAAGGTGTTTGCTATCTCCTGTTGGAGTTGAGATACTAGTGGTCAGTGCTTTCAACAAAACAGACTGTTTTGTCCTAAACGTGCCCTCTTTGGGTTCATTTCTTTAAGTTTCTGTTTGGAGCACATGAAGTGCCACTGAGATTTATTTCATTGAGAATCATTCCTGGGCAAGGAAAGTTAGTGGAGCAAGTTACCCATCATGTGCACAGAACAACACCAGCACAGACACCACCTGCAGGAAGAGCTTGTCATCATCCCTCCTGGGACAGAAGGAGGTGACAGCATGCCAAGGACAGCCCCTAGTTTTGCTGTCACTGTGGAGGGTAGGTGATGTACCAGGCACTTAGGGAGGTGCTATTTTCATGCAAGATGCCTGCTAGAGCAGGGAATAGGATGTAATAATTTAGGAGACCTATACAGTACTATCCCTGATTTGGGATACCATCATACTCCTCAGTGGCTTCCCTCAGCCCAGAACTGTGCTGTAGGGTATTGGTGGATAGTTTGGCAGCAGCAAAGGCTATTTAAGGCGGGTATATGGGGGCTTACAGGTTTTTTATGGCTGGAGTGGCACATACAGAGTATGAAGAGGGCAGCCTAATGCTGCACATTGCCCTAGTGAGACTGTTCTCCACCCAGGCACTGGACTTGCATCAGTGGGTGCCAGAGGCTGGTGTGGCAGGGTAGGCAAGCAGAGAAGTTACCTAAGTGCTTTCCAAGAGGTGACTCCAGAGGTTCTGCACAGTGCAGGTGAGCAGCCCTTTGCCTGTTGTGGTTTTGGCAAGCCGTGGTGTTGAGCACAGTGGAACAGCACTGATCTGACTCTTTGTCCTTGTGGCTGCCAGGGGAGCAAGTCTTTGCAGGGCTGGAGGAGCAAGCCCGCCAAGCCATGATGAAAAACAACTTTCCTGGAGTTCTTGGGGACCAAAGGCCAGCCATTCATCCACTGCAAGACCCTGACTCCAGCAGCAGTGAGTTCTGCCCCTTCCAATAATGGCAAGGTAGTGGCCTGGGGACACTGACAGGGGTGAGGCTGGTTGTGACGGTGTGTGGGCGTCCTCTGAGGTCCCTCTTACTCAGCTCCTCCTCCATATCAGCCCTTGGCTCCTGTGCAGGACTTTGTCCTGAGGGAAGGCAAGCCCAGAGCCGAGGACCAGCACAGCACAGACTGGGCAATGCCCTCACCACCAGGACACAGTCCCATCCCACCAGAGCAGGGAGGGAACAGCAGCAGGTCCAACTGACAGTCTGGCAATTGCTGAGCAAGGCAGGGTAAGAGGCCATGCCCAGGGACTCTACAGAGCAGCTCAAGGACTGAAGTGTGCCAGACTGAGTTTAAACTCCCCCTGGCTGGAGGGGGTGGGTAGAGGCACGGTGTGATGCTGGTCAATACACTTAAGGCATGTGGGTGCCCTCAGGGTCCTGACCCTTGGCATAACTGTTCTGCATGTTTCAGGTGGCAGCGATGATGAGGAAACCACCCAGGATGAAGTTTCTTCCCATACATCTGAGGAAGATGGCTCAATGGTGAAAGTGAAGAAGGAATTGGAGAATGCAGAACGACCTGTGGCTGGAACCCCACTGATGAGAGAAAACGAGGCAAGTGTTTACTAGCTCTGCACTCACTGGAGCCTCCAGGGAGGAAGAAAGGTAGTGTCTAAACACCTCCTCTCCTCATCGTGGTTCTTTATCTTTCTCTCCCTCTCACCTCCTCCAAACAACATCTCCTGGCAGGAGGAAAGGATATGAACAGGTCTTGGACTGCCAGGAATATGAGACAGCAGGCACGAACTAGCCAAAATGTTTATGGAGTGTGTCCTCAGTTTTGGTGCCTTTCTCCAAATGACTTTCCCCCCTGCCACAGAGCAGGCCCTTGCCTTCCAGTGCCACTGTGCTGGCAAGAGCCTGGGTGCAAGTGGAGGCCAAGAGGCCTTTGCCTCTTCTCCCTGAGATGCAGGAGTTTTGCTCAAGGGGCTACACGAAGGAGCTTTCAGATGTTGAGAACCCAAAGCAGCCCCAGTGGGACTGGCACACAGCACTGGATCTGCAGCAGTGCTGGGAGGAACTCGGGGGTGGGGTGCTGTGGGGGGTCTGTGTGCCTTACACCAGAGTGACTGTTCCTCCCTGTAGGAGCCTCAGAACGCTGACGCCACGCTGGGACTGTCACAGTGCCCCCTCTGCCAGCTGGAGTGTGGAAGCAGAGATCAGCTTATTGCTCATGTGTACCAGGTAGGGATGCCTCTGGCCTGAAGGCCCAAATCCAGAAACAACACAAGGCATAGAGTAACTTTGTTCTGGTCTTTCCAATCACAGAACTGAGCTTCTAGCTAGAATGTAACTGAATTTTACAGCTGTAAACTGTGTCCAGAGAGTGTCCTGGGGAAAGATTAGCAAGGCAATAGTCTGCAGATCTGAAAAACACAGTTTTATCCCATGGCAGTCTCTGCAAGTATTGCAGGCTAAAACCAGGCTGTTCCTTCAGATTAAACAGGGAAGCAGTTTTTACGTTATTCACTGAGATAAGAAACCTTCTTCCTAATCACTCATTTATTTTGTACTTCATTACAGTTCCTGTAATTACCCATGAGAATAGCTGTTCTTCCTCTAAATGATTCCAGTTTTGCAGGAAACCTGTGGTGGAATCTCAGATTTTGTTGTCAGTGCTCTCTTCATAGCACATCAAAGTCTGTAACAGAAGGAATGAAGCAGAACTGAATTGGCCACTTACCTGCACCAGCTGCCTCCATCCAGGCACTTCCTCACCAGCATCCAGTCACGCTTTGTCCGGCACCAGCTGCTCCTCAGATGCATTTTTGAAAATGAAGGTCAAGTCTTACGACCCAAGTGCGTTGGCTTTAATTGTTTCTCCTGCACTGTGGAGATGTAGAAAGGTTTCCTCCTTATTTGACCTGTGACACACCAAATGTCTTGAGCTTGGTCTAGTGGCTGTCAGACAGAGGTTTAGTGGTAAAGGGTTCCCATTCTAGGAGGCTGAACAGAGTGGTTTGAGTGTGCCTTGGACTGGGCAGGGAGCGGGGCAATGTGTAACTAACACTTGAGTGGTTGTTTTGCAGCACACGGCAGCAGTGGTGAGTGCCAAGAGCTACCTGTGTCCTGTGTGTGGCAGAGCCCTCAGCTCACCGGGGTCCCTTGGGAGGCACCTCTTGATCCACTCAGAGGACCAGCTGTCCAACTGTGCAGTGTGTGGAACACGCTTCACCAGCCACTCCACCTTCAACAGGTTGGTGAGTGGGCTAGAGCATCACATTAAAGATGAGGAGGATTGCCTTAAATGAGTCAGAAGTCATGGCTCTGGTCACACGAAGGCCTGTAGGACAGTGCTAAACATCCCCAGTGAGTGATTCCCTCAATCCCTTCCTGTCTGCAGATCTGCATCCGCTGCCAAGACTGCCTCCATGGGCTGTGTTGCTAAAGGGGTGTTCCTTAGCTCTGTGCAGAGCTAGAGCAGGAAACACTGGGGTCTCCAGACACTGGAAAACAGTGCACTGCTTCCCTTGCCCAGCAATCCATCAGCATAGAGTTGCACTGCCTAGGTAGGTTTATTGTTTCCAGAGCAGACCAACAGGCAGACCCCAAAAGGTTCTTTCTTTGTGCCCTCCCTGGTGGGAGATTATCCACTGACCACTGGAAAGGAGCTGAAAGAAGAAATCCAGACATGATGGGGAGGAGCAGCTCACTGGTTAATTCCTGCTCTTGTGCTCTTCCAACCCAGATACTGCTCTGGGCTAACTCACTTCCCACCCTGGATAGGATGGTGCTTTACTTTAGATACTCACACATAACTGTGGGCAGATGGTTTAGCAGAGGCCTCTGCCATGGGCTGTAATGGGGGCACTGTTCCTGGCAGCCCCAGAGTACTCTGAGATGGGGACTCTGCCAACAGCCCCAAGTCGCTGACTCTGCTTCTTATGCTTCGCAGCGAGAAGCTGCCGGAGGTGCTCAGCGCGGATCGGCTGCCGGCACCGCAGAGCCAGGGCCCCTCCGGTGCCGAGGGGAAGGACGTTGCCTTTCGCACCCCCGCGGTGTATCCCGCGGGCATCCTCCTGGTGTGCAACAACTGCGCCGCGTACCGCAAGCTGCTGGAGGCGCAGAGCCCCGGCGTGCGCAGGTGGGCCCTGCGGCGGCAGAACGAGCCCCTGGAGGTGCGGCTGCAGCGCCTGGAGCGGGAGCGCACGGCCAAGAAGAGCCGGCGGGACAACGAGACGCCCGAGGAGCGAGAAGTGCGGCGCATGCGGGACCGGGAGGCCAAGCGGCTGCAGCGCATGCAGGAGACGGACGAGCAGCGGGCGCGGCGGCTGCAGAGGGACCGCGAGGCCATGCGCCTGAAACGCGCCAACGAGACCCCCGAGAAGCGGCAGGCCCGGCTCATCCGGGAGCGCGAGGCCAAGAGGCTCAAGCGGCGCTTGGAGAAAATGGACATGATGCTCCGGGCTCAGTTTGGCCAGGACCCCTCTGCCATGGCTGCTTTGGCAGCTGAGATGAACTTTTTCCAGCTGCCGGTGAGCAATGTGGAGCTGGAGAGCCAGCTGCTGGGCAAAATGACCTTTGAGGAGCAGAGCAGCAGTGCACTGCAGTAACCCACAGCCACGAATGCTGCTGCCCCTGCCCCAGGTGCACTAACAGGCTGCTGCACTCAGGAGGCTGCTCGGGGTCTCGGCCTGATCTTCCCTGACAGGCAGTTCTGGGTCTCCTCTGAACCCAGGACGAGAACAAAGCTGAGATATCTGCCAAAGCAGCTCTGGTGGGAGCAGATTCTGAGGATACAGTCTGCTCTGGGGGCCAAGTCACAGCCTGTGACAGAAGGAAAATAAATTAATGTTCACATTCATCAGTCCCCTTCTTTACCTCTTGTGCTTTGTCCTGTTCTTGGACCTTCGCCCCACAGATCAGTCTGGGTTGCTGCAGTTCTGCTGTAGGTGAAACCCACCTCACTAAAAAGGGATCTTGTTTACTACAGCATGAATTATGGAGCTGAAGACTTTGGTAGTCCACAAGTCCTCCAGGAATAATCCTTTGCCATTTGTGCCCATAAAAAGGAAAGAAAGGAGGATGTGTCGCTGGAAATGGTTGTGCACACCCTTTTTCTTAACACTATTATTATGTGCTTATTTGCAATAGCAGCCATGGAAAAATTAAGAGGAAACTGAGCTCCTGTTCTAAGATACCTCATAGAAGAAAGGCTGGCTGAGGAAAGCAAGTAGCAGACAAGTTTGCTGCTTCTACTCACCAGTTAATTTTCACCTAAACAGCATTTCAGGTTTGCAAGTGAAAGAGTTGAATGCTAAATAATAGAGCAGGTCAGTTTGTAGGACTGTATAGGTTTGCTTTCTCCTTTATTCAGCACTAGTGAGGCCACACCTGTGTCCAGTGCTGGGGTCTGCACTGTAAGAGCACACAGTGGTACTGGAGGCAAAGTGTTATCATAGCCTATGCCTAGAGGAAAAGGGTCCCACTATTAAACTGTGCAACAATGGAAATGAAATCTAGGCATCTTGAAAGTGGAAAAGGCAAAGCAGTGGCACAGAAGGACTCATGAGGGGCAAAGTGTACACTCTCTGATACTTGTTTTTTTTAAGGAGTGAGCACCTGTAGCATGCACGGTGTAGCTTTGTGGTTTCCAAACATCAGTCCAGCACAGGCCAGTGTGCCACACCTCTGTTTTGTAGCCTGAAGACCCCTACTACCCTCATTGCATTTCCAGTTAAGGTCTGGAGTCACTGCATGGTTCAAATACCCTGGGAGGTACAGCCATCTCTCTGATGGCTGTTTCTCTGCTTTAAGTCAGAAGTGGTGACCACAAGACTCCTATTTGAGATCAGAAAAGTTGAAACAAGAGCAAAAGCTTTTGAGCAGACTATTTAGAATCCCTGATTTCCCCCTCATTTTTCAGTTTGAAAAATATTTGATTGCAGTCCCTTAAAGCCCTAGTTAAACTTAGAATAGTTGCCTTCAAATTGCATAATGTTGCCTTTTTCTGGCGATAATGAACTCCCCTTACTGCCAGTCCTGGGGACTCTGCTGGGAAAGAGCAGCCAACCTTTTCAGTGCTGGTTCCCTCCACATGCCACTGCAACATCTTGTTTCCTCCCTGTACAAAGGCTGTTTTACCATGACATTCATCACGTAGAACTGACACCCAGGAGCCATCCCTGCCTCTCTCACTTTGGAAAAAGGCACCAGATCTGTGAAGGAGCTGTTCAGTTCCACGTTCCTTTGTTCATCTCTTCCTTTGTTCTCTGATGTCTCACTTTTATCCTTACGTTATTTTACCTTATCCTTATTTTCATACCCAAACCCACAGTTTGCTTGTGGCAATGTTTGCTTTTGCTCTACCTCGTATGTTCTGCTTGCCCAGCAGAGATGTACCCTCACTCTGCAACCTGCAGCTGAAACTGTCCCTGCAGCATCACTGGCACCTGAACTTTATGTTAAGGGGTTCAAGAGAGACCACATAAAACAAAAGTATTTGAAAAAGTTATGGCTTATAATCCATCTGTCAGACACCCTGTACCTTGCCCTTGTCATGAGTCTCCAGATCACTGTATAAGACCAGAGAAGCCCCATCCTGATGATCACTGAGTCTACAGATGAGAAAAAGTCTCAAACACCAAAGGAAAAGCTATTGGTTTATATATATATATATATATAGATATATAGATAGATACTGTGTTTACAGAGTCAACAAGTTAAATGCAATATTCATAAGAGCATTAACAATAAAAATACAATCTGTGTGTAGCCAAGTACAGACTTAAAATGGTAAAACAGGAAAAAGGATCTCACCAAAAGTACAAATATACAGTACAAATTGATTTATTTAAAACAGTTACAAAAAAAGCACAACAAAATAGAGATTATCCTTAGAATTATTAATGCTTTGTTAAAGATCAGGTAGGAGGAAAGGGGCAGGGACAAGGTTGGAGAGGAGCACCTGACTAGTTCTAAGGCTTTAGATACACTGCGTGGGTTACATGTTAATACAGCCATACACTGGGGTTATAGTGAGGGGTCAGCACTTATCTACAAACGCCTCCCTGCCTCTGGGCAGCCCAGCCAGCCCCCCCATGTCTGTCTGCCTCTGGGCAGACCCTCCCCGGCACTAAGGTGCCATGAAAGCTGGAAACAACTTGAGTGTGCAGGGGCACGTTGGCAGCAGCAGCCTGGAAGGACCTTAGGGGCACTCCTGTTGTCCAAAGACAGGCATGAAGGCCATGCAAGGGCCTGGACCATCAACCTTTTAAGCCATATAGGGAACACCCTAGGCCAAACTGTACAGAGTGTGCATTTTTGGCCATCTTAGCAGCTTCTGCAAAGTGTCAGGCCCTAGGACAGCCTGAAAGACAAGAAGCAGTTGGGAGCGATGCTGGGGAAAGGCACATGTGCTGCTGCGGGCAGGAACGACCAGCTGGGCTTCTCCAGCTGCTGTAGTTTCTTTTGCAATATTTTACGAGTAACAAGGATTGTTAGTTCTATATGGGGCAAAGTGACTTCAGGCGTGGGGTGGGGACAGGGACACAATGTGAAAAGTGCATTATACCTGCTCAGCAGCTGGCAGAGGCTCTGCAACTTCCCTCCCCTCCAGACAGAGCCTCCTCTGCATAGTCATGAGCACTCATTGCTGTGAACAACAGGCCTGGCTCAGCTGGGCAGCTGACCCAAAAAATTTTCCAAGGGATGGCTACAGACACTCGTTATTGCATCCCACAGATTCCTGCTACAGAGTGTGAGCTGGGTAAGACCAGTACCAGGAGGCCTTCTCCTCCTCCAGGCAGGACACACGACAGCTCTCCTCCCTTCACAATAGCAGCAGGAACATATTTCTCTGAGAAGTCTGTCGCATCTCTACCAGCAGAAAAGCCCAGGTAACCATCCCACTCCACAATGTCTTCCTGGCTATATCTCCTCCTTTCCCTGTAAACTCAAGAAGTCTCCTCCATGGGCTCAGTCCCAGCCTTTCTGCCTGCAGCAGAGCCTGTCTCGCACACTCCCTGTCCCAGAAGAGTCTCAACGCTCAGCACAACCACCACTACAGTGCCAGGCCACATAGCCCAGTCCAGTAAGGACAGGTTCCAGTGACACCAGTACTGCTGAGCTGGGCTGGAGGACCTCCAGTGGTCCCCTCCTCCTCCCCACTGTTTGGGGCAAGCAGCCAGACATACCTATCCTTCATCTCAGCCCTGCCTGGAGCTGAGCCCCAGAGCGTTGGTTCCAGGGAGGAGCTGGCAGCTGAAACGTGCACAGCGGTGGGACTGACAGGGAGTCTGGACAGAAGGACCGAGATGCAGCTCAACCTGGTGTGTCCCACAGAGCTCAGCACTGTGCTCAGCAGAGGTGCAGCAAGCCAAAGTCCAGGTCAGAAGCCAGGCAAACAACAAGGGGGAGCACCTTCACAGCCCTTCAGCTGCCTACAGCACAAAGCTGTTCCAGCCACACAGCATCTTGCCCCAGTCCTCCGTGCTGTCCGTTCAGACCATGGCACAGTGCAGTGAGGCCAGGGAGGAGTCACAACAACACACAGGGGATAAGGCAGGCTCTCCAACTCCTCAGTCCAAGACAGGCCCCTGTGTTCACACACGTGAGGGGCTCTGCACCCTCAGCTGCTCAGACATTCCCTCCATGGTGTAACCAGCCCCGCTACATTCACATGCCACACATACACGAGATCCCTTTCTCAGCTGCCTGTCACAGCTCTGAATTCCTCTGCGTGCACTGAGCAACCAACAGGCACAAGAACCTGAGCAACTCTGCCTCCTGCCTTTGGCCACAGACACTTCAGATATCCTGAGCCTTAAGTACTGATTACCAACATTAATCGAGGTCTTTGCGTAGGAGAGTCCAGTGACCAGGAGCTATGACACCTCCAGGTGACAAGGGGGCCCAGGCAGACACTTTGCTGACAAACAGGGCTGTGAAAACAGCATCTGTTCCCGCAGATGCTGCACCAGAGGAGGCAGAATCTTCATATGACAGCACCACCGAGACCTCACACATCTCAAATACAGCTGATGAGATCAGAAGTGCATCATTTGGGAGCAGCTACACGTGATACAAGCAGCACTCTCATTCTGGAGAGCCCCATGAGGCACAAACATTGAAGGCATGATTAGCACATATCTCACCTAAGGCCTGAAGAGTCTGTCCTGGTGCTGGCATTTCAAAGGCAACAATGTGCTAGGAAAACAGGACTGGGATGGAAGGGACATTCTGGAGATTCTCTAACTTGCCTAATATCCAGGCAGAGCACCTGCCTATCACACAGAAGCCAACAAGTTACAGGACACACTGCTGAGTGCAGAACAGCTCAGACAGCATCGCTGCAGGGAGAGGGGCTGACACACCATGGTGTAACAGGGAGGAGTCAGGCACACCCGACAGCAACTTCAGAAGATGAGAGCAGGGAGACAGAAACAGCATGCTGGACATCAGGGCTCTGAACACTGAGAAAAGCTTTCTCCAAAGCCTGGTCCTAGTACAGAGATGGGCACCTGAACACAAGGAATACTTAACCCAGGTTAAGTCAGTGAAAACTCTTTCCTCCCCAGAACAGTGACCATCCTTTATCCCAGCTCAGCAGTGGGAGCTGGTGTCATAACACACCATCAGAGAGGGCAGATTAGTGTAACTACAACCACCTTCACTCAGTAAGAGTGTTATCAGCACAATGAGGTATTCATACACAATTGTATTAAATCTCACCATGAAAAGGACTACTCTTGATTTTATCATGTTGTTCTACAGAGGAACTTCAAAGTGAAGCATCAGAAAAACTAACAAAACCACCCCAAAATGCCCTGTGATGCTGTGATATTTTTAGAGTCTCTACATTGATCTTAGAATAGTACTTAGCAGAAACTTTGTTCCTTGCCTGCACATGCACAAATACTTGTCTTTTGTCTAGAGCTTATTCGAGAAACTGCCTGCAGGGAAGAAATAGCCATCCAAAGTGTTTTTTTTCTGACTTAATTACAAAATAGCCTTGGTCTTCTCAAAGAACAAGGATGTTTTCATCCTTCCCTAGAAAATCTGAATCTATTTTACGCCAGCTTTAAAAAAATACAAACCAACAAAATAACAAAACCCCAAATCCAACCAAACAAAAAACCCCAACCCCAGTCATTCCTAGGTTAAGCCTCTGCAAATTTATAAGCCCAGGATTTTTTTTATAAGTTACTAATATGGGAAGAAAGACTTGATTTCGTGGCAAACAATTAAATGTATTTTATAGCAGGAAACAAAATGCCTTCCATCCCAACTTGTGTCCCATCCCAAGTGGTCAAGTTCCCTGTTCACCTACACCCAAACCCACCCTTTTGGTCCTTCCTCTTGAATTTTTGTGAATCATTCAAATCTGTACATTCTTTGCAAGAAGAAAGAGTAGTTGGATTCAGTGGAAGAGACATTAATCAGAACCACCAGAGAAGCACCTCCGTCCTGCCCTCGAGAGCTCCGTCAGTGAACGGTCCTTTTAAAGTGCATGTGTGAAGAAAGGGGATACTGGGAGTAGAGCCCCCGAACTCCAGTGGGGACCCACCTCTCCCCATGAGAAAGGAGGAATAACATCTTCAGCAATTTTATCTGCTACCTTAGTCCGTGTCTGCCCTCCTCATCTCCCCACCTGTCCTGAATGCTCGGCCCCTGCCCCGCAGGGATTCAGTTATCCCCAGAGGTGGGGGAAAGCCCCAGCCTCCAGCCTCTGGAATGCTCTCACTGCAGCTCACGGGCATGTCCCTGCTCCCCACCCCAGCGAAGCCTGTCACCGCTCCCTGAGGCACTGGAGCCTTCCTGACTCCCCAAGAGGGACTGGTCGGCCACAGAACTGGAATGGAGCCAGTCCTGCAGGGCAGAGAGCAGCCTTGCTGGTGAACCTGTCACAGAGTCTGTGCAATTCCTCCACCCGAGGGTGAGGCTCACCTGCCGGCGCTGCCCCAGCTCACGCCTCCCAGGGATCACTTGCCCGCGTTGGAACGCCCTTCGATAGACAGCTTCACCTCCTGGGGAATGAACGAGGGACGGAGCAGAGAGGGCCGAGGCTTCTCTGCCTGCACACTGTATCTTTGGAAGCCTGGGGCTGCCCAGCAGTGCTGACTGGCAGCCTCGGGCTGGGCCGCGCCGTCCCGCTCCGGGTGGCTCTTCCTTTCAGCGGCTCTGTCGGGCGGCTCTCGGGGCCCCTGAGCAGTTCGGTCCGACCTCTCCCTGGCAGGTGCCAGCTGATCTGTGAGGGGGGAGCTGGCCTGAGAGGCAGAGTTGCCATTCATGCTCTGTAAACTGATTGATATGCAGACATCCCCCACTTGCAGCCGGTGACAGGGCAAAGCAAACAGCTGAGCAGTCCGCCCCGGGCTGCAAGAGGACCAGCCCTGGCCATACACAAAGAAGGGATGCTCTGGGGGGACATCAATGCTCACTTTACTTTGTTGCTCCCCAACCACAAAATGCAGTGTGACAAACCCAGGCCACTGGCTTTCCTGAATATCCACCACAGTGCTGGAGTCAATCTTCAAGCCACCGCTCACCTCCGCACTGCGAACAAAGTCTTGAGTCTGCAGGTCCTCCACGCGCTTCAGCTCGCCCGTCGCCAGCTGGATGATGGCTCCTTTCATGAAGTGGGAGGGCAGCTGTGAGGAGCTGGGGGGCTGCAGCTGGGCCAGCTCCTTTTCAAGCACAGTTCCTCGAGCCTGTGCATCTGGGCTCTGTCTCACCGGCGCTTCTGCAGCGGAAGAGCTGATGGGCTCAGACCCAGGGGGAGCAAGGACTGGCTTGCCGTTGGCTATCACCATTCCTTTGGTTAACTGTCTCACAGTCTGCTCGGGGGACATTCCACACGGGCTCTGGTACTGGCTGTTCCCAGCCCTATCCATGGTGTTCCTCAGCACGTCTTCCTGTCCATCAGGGATATTATGGCAAAGGTTCAAAGGGCTTGGGTCATCTTTCCTCTGGGCCGCCAGCACATGGTAATCCTGAGATGCCAACACTCCCACCACTCTCTGAACCTCCAGATCAGTGTCTGGGGTGCTCCTGTGAGCTGGCACAGAGACCTCTCTTCCCAGCATCTGGTAACTTGGCAGGAACTGTCCGTCCCCCGCACCCCCTGGTGCTGCCCCCAGGGGCTGGCACTCCTGGGCTGCACTGCTGGCAGAGTCCAGGGGCTCGCTGGGCCCCGAGGCCCCGCCCTGCTCCGGGCGCCTCTGCCCACCGTTGGGCGCGTCCTGCCGGGGGGACAGCGCGGGTGCCCCGCAGGCTGCGTACCCCGGGGGCAGGCGAGACACCTGGTAATACACGGGGATCCTGCCTGGGGCCATGTCCAGCTGCTGGGGCACAGCCTGGTGCTGTATCTGCCCCGGAGAGGCTGCAGAGGCAGTTTTGTTGAAGTTGTGGGTGGGAGAGGTAGTCTGGGGGGAAGGAGCAGCTTCTTCCGTGAACAGGGAGGCAAATGGCACAAAGTGGGGGCCGTGGGGGGCCGTGAGGTTGGTGGAGGGTGACAGGAGAGGCCCAGGCAGGAAGGCAGGAGGGACGGCGTAGGGCACTGTGTAGTGGGAGCCGATGAGCTGCAGGGAGGCCGGGGGGATCTGGGCGTAGTGGATGGAGGAGAAGGGCACCGCTGGGTGCTGGATGATGGGCGAGGTCATGCCGAAGGCGGGAGACAGGGGGCTCACGTTCACCACGGGGTGCAGGCCCGTGGGGGAGAAGGTGGCAGGCGGTGCAGACACTTTGTAGAGCATCCCGTACTGGTCCACCGTCAGCCCCGCCGCCGCCTCGGGGGCCTCACCGGGGCCGTAGCGCGGGGCGGCGGGACCCGGCACGGCCGTCCGGGCCCACTCGGGGCCCTCGCCCTGGGCGCCCCCCGCTCGTCCTGCCTCGGTGCCCGCGCTGGCGGCGGGAAGGTCCCGCTTCTTCGGCGGGAGGCACTCCTGGCTGCGCTCGTGGCCCGCTCTCATGGCGCCCCGCGGTGTCCCGGCCGCCCCGGCCGCCTCGCTCGGTCATGGGGGCACCTGCCGGGGCTGCCCCGCGCGGGCGCCCAGATCCGCGCCGCCGGCCGCCGCCTCACCTGCGCCAGGAACAGAGGGAGCCGTGAGTGCCCACCTCGGGCACGGCGACGGCCCGCGGACCGGAGCCGGAACCCCGGGGACGGCAGACGCCCGGCCCCGCTCGCCGTCCCCGCCCCGGCCCCGGCCCCGGCGCCGGCGCCCCGGCCCGCTGTGCCCCGCGGCCCCTCCCGGTGCCCGCCCGGTGCCCGCGGCTCACCCGCCATGGCCCGGCCCGGCCCTGCGGGCCCGCCCGGTGCCCACACCGGCTCCTCCCCGCCCGCGGCGCACGGCGATGACGCCGCGCACGGCGATGACGCCGCGCCACCCACCGGAAGTGTCTCACCTTAGGCAGGGGCCGTGACGCCGCCGCGCCCGGATGACGTCACGGCGCACACGCAGCGTCGTTGCCGTGGCAACCGGCCGCGTCCGTCCAGGCCCGGCCCGGCCCCGCCGCGGGACGTGCACGGGCCCGGCCGCACAGCGCGGGTCACCCACGGCAGCGCCGCGCGGTGTTTGTCGGTCCCGCGCCCCACACGGGCCCTCCCGGCGGCCGGACGGGAGCGCAGGCCCCGCGGCGGTGGGCCCGGCTCACCTGCGGGAACCCGCGGTCTGAACGTTCCCGCTCTCTCTCGCGCAGCCCCGCAACGTCGGGCCGGGCCCGCGCCGCCGCCCGCACCCCCGCGGAGAGCAGGGTCTCGGCATCTGGTGATTGTTGAGGTAACAAAAGGTCCTGGAAGGGCGGACAGAAGAGCGCCCGGGGCGAGGGCGGCTCTGCGCCCCCTTTCCGAGACGCCCCGTTCAGTGCCGCGCTCCGAGTCCCTCCCGCCGCCGGCGGACACCGAAGCGGGCCGGGGGCGGTCCCGGAGCGGCCCGGAACGTCGGGCGCGGGCGGCGGGACCTGCCCGGCCCCTCCGCGGGGAGCGCGCGCCTCCGGGACCGCCCCGTGACGTCATCAGGGACTGCCACGGTGCAGACTCACCGCGCCCGCCGGGCCTTCATCGCGGGTGCTTCCGCCAGGAAAAGTAGTGCGAGGGGACTTGTCCGTCCTGCCGCCGGCGCTGCCGCCGAGCCCCCGCTCCCTTCTCGCCGAGCCCAGCGCGGCCCCGGCCACGGCGCCGGCCCCGCCCGCGGTCGAGACAGCTCGGGGACCGCGGCGAGCGAGCGGGCGGGCGCGCGGATTCCTCCGCCTGCGGTATCGGTGCTGCGGCCGCGCCGCCGCCATTTTGAATGCCCGGCTCCGTCCGCCCGTGCCGCTGCAGGGACCGGCCCGGTGAGTGGCACCGGCCGCCCAGCCCGGGGCTCCGCCGCGCGCGCGGTGCCGCTGCCCGGGGCCCCCGAGCCTCGGGGGTCTCTGCGCGCCCGAGCTTCGCGGCCGCTCTGCCCGCGGGGCTGCCCGCTGCCCTCCCGCTGCCGGCGCCGCCGCCTCCGCCCGGCAGCTCGGCCTGGACTGTGCCTCGCGTCCCGGGGCGGCTGCGGGGGCGCTGCGGGCGCTCCGTCCCCACCGGGCAGGCGCCGGGGCGGGCTGTGCCATGGGGAGCGCTCCCCGGGAGCTGCTCCCGCCGGGGCCCGGTGCCGTCCGGGAGCAGCGGGCCTTGTGCCCGTGGGGAGCGCTCACCGGGGCCGTTCCGAGCCGGGCCCTGTGCCCGTTCTGCCCCCGCTGTTCCGGTGCCCGTGCCGGGCCCCGTGCCCGTCCTTCCCCGCTGTCCCGCGGCCCGCGCGGTGCCGGCCGGGCCGGTTCCCGTTCCTGCCCTCGGGCCCGCGGGACGGGCCCGGTCCGGCCGGGCGCGCTCGGGGAGCCGCTGCCCGACGGCCGCTCTGTCAGCGCCGCTTCAGAGCTCTGTTCGAGGCTGGTTGGGTTCTCTTCTTGCAAGAACTGTAAGACAAACTATATTTTTAAGGAGTTAGCAGATGGAACAGGTGTGCCGTTTTTATGTTGTAAGTGGTGTGTAAAATGCTGAAATGTTTGAAATGTTAGCGGGACAGCCCAGAATCCCAGCGGAGCCCCTTTGGAAGGGTGACATGTCACACGTGTGGCTGGAAGGTGTTTGGTCCCTAGTGGCTTACACAGAGCCACCTAATATGTGTGAATTTTCCCTCAGACAGTGCCCCAGCATCCCACATTTAAAATGGCAGAGAATTTTGTGTTGTGTTCTGTTTCTCTTTTTTTTCTGTTCGACTTCTGAGTGATAGAGCACAGCACGTTCTTATACCCCTGTTTCCCCACCACTGCTCCTCTAAACTACACTCGGGTATTTTTCCCTTTGTTTATTTGCATGGCCCATTCTGTTGCCCATTTTTTTTGCCTACTCACATACATTCCTGTGCACAGGATTTGAAAACTTACTGTGTCCTCGAGAGCTCAGTAAAGGCAAGAGAGTTTGTGGGTTTTTTGAGGGATTCAGAGTGAACCCCTTCATTCTTCTGGGCTGGGAAAAGGAAGGGAAAGGTATTTAAATTGCTTCAGGGGAAAGATATTCAGATGCCTGTGACTTGAGAAGGGGAAGGTCTGGGGTAATTGTTTTGTGAAGGGATCCAACTTCAGTACTGGTTTCCAGTGTGTAAGGTAAGTTTCACATTTCCCTCTTTTATGATAAACCCCCCCATTATCTTCCTTCTGCTGATCTGTTTTCCTGGAGTGGCAGGACTGGGGATCCTGCAGTGCCTTTGTCGTGCTGTGGAGAGTGAGGGGCACAGACTGTTCTGACTCTGGGTAGCTCCTCTGTGTGCAGAGGGTTTGGTGGCCTCGTGTCCAGCAGGGTGAGTGAGGGTGTGAGGGGGTTGTGGCGGCAGCAGAGAGGCTCAGGCCGTTCTCAGGCACTCCCAGCCTGCCCCGTGTGTGCAGCTCAGGTTTGGAGCCTGGCCTGGGCAGGCTGCTGGAAGGCTGAGGTGCTGCCAGAGTGATGGCCCTCCCTCAGCAGGGCTGCCCCTGCCCCTCTGTGAGTGTTGGTAGTTGGCAGGGGGCACTGGGGCACTGGGGCAGATGGGTTGTTTGGCCTCTTCATGTTTTTTGGTGACAGGGCAAACTCTTCTGACTGAAGGTGATGTTAATTTGTTCTACGTGATAATCAGCTGTTTTCCAGGGAACAGGGTCTGCCCTGCCTTGGTACCAGCATTGCAGTACTAGAGGAAAGTTTTGAAGTTAATGAGTAAATCCACGATGAGGCTGTAACTCGAAAAACAAGTGAATCTGCTGATATCACAGGTATTAGTGCAGCCTGTACCTGCTGTTTGGCAGAGATGCTGCAGATAAAATTTAAGATTAGAACTGCCTAGGGCATAGCTGAAGGTACCTGGCCTGTTATAAAGTTTATATTAATGAATGTAAGAATAGGGTGTCGTGTCTTTTGTCTGGCGTTAACCAGAGTGAAGAAGGGTGGGGGGGGGTTTGTCACAAAGTGGGAGTTCAATTTTTTTATTTAAAGTTTAACTCTACAGGGAAGTGAACAGGAAGTAAAATAGATTACAGATCACAGTAGTGAGGAAACTAGAAGTAGGTAATAAATACAAAGGTAATGTTAGGTCAGTGGTGATTGAAGTATAGGAAGAGAAGTCAGGAAATCTGGAATTCTGCTTGCAAATCTCATGCAGATCAGCTGTGTAGATGTACTAATTGTTCTACATTTGTTACCATCTAAAAGAAAGAAAATACTTTCGTTTTGGGCAGCTGTTGAGGTTGATGTTTGTGGTGGTTGGAGCTCAGCACATCTTTTGAAGGCAGTTGAGGAGTTGTTTGTTGGGGTGTGTGCAGAGGTGGGCACCTCACCCGGGCTGTGCTGTGGGGCTGTGCTCGGACACAGAGAGGGAGCAGGGGCAGCAGGGCTGGGGGGCCGGGAGAGCAGCCCTGGGGTGTCTGTGGGGGGCCGTGAGAGCAGCCCTGGGGTGTCTCTGGAGGGCCGGGAGAGCAGCCCTGGGGTGTCTGTGGGGGGCCGGGAGAGCAGCCCTGGGGTGTCTGTGGGGGGCCGGGAGAGCAGCCCTGGGGTGTCTGTGGAGGGCCGGGAGAGCAGCCCTGGGGTGTCTGTGGGGGGCCGGGAGAGCAGCCCTGGGGTGTCTGTGGGGGGCCGGGAGAGCAGCCCTGGGGTGTCTGTGGGGGGCCGTGAGAGCAGCCCTGGGGTGTCTGTGGAGGGCCAGGAGAGCAGCCCTGGCGTGTCTGTGGGGGGCCGGGAGAGCAGCCCTGGGGTGTCTCTGGAGGGCCAGGAGAGCAGCCCTGGGGTGTCTGTGGGGGGCCGGGAGAGCAGCCCTGGGGTGTCCTGGGTCCTGCCCTGGCTCTGCCCTTCCCCTCGGCCTCCGAGCAGCACCTGCTTCGCCTCTTCAACATTTCTGTGCTGTGTTTCTTGTTTTTTTTCTTCCATGTAACTGGAAATGGGACCATCACTTCTTCCGAGACTACTTTTTAGCTCTTGTTTTGGGGCCATTTTTTCCTTGCTTGACCTCATCCCTCTGCCCCAGCTGTTTTTGTATAAAGCAAAGCATAACCTTTCATTATGAGAGTGCATTGGAAGCCCCCCCTGCTGCCTTAATGTCTTCGTGATTTCCTGACCTTACTGTCTAATTCTCTTGTACTGAAGCTTTCTCTCAGAGAGATGGTTGCACCCAGCAGGTTACATGGTTGGCTGTCCTTTCTCTCAACTCTTTTTTGTTGCCTTTGCACTTGATGAGGATGATGCTCCTTACTTTGGTGTTCCCTGTGTGCTGTATAAATACTGATAATACGAGACCATGTGCCAATATCTCTGCTTCTGTTCGCAGCCTCCTCTCTGCTTGCAGTGTATATTCCTGGTTTTAAAGTATCTGGTGGAAGTGTGGAGCCCACCAGTAACTGTATGGAGTTGAGTCCCTCAGTGCTGTGTATGCACATTGCAGTTACTGCCCCATGAGGTGCAGACAAACCCCCTGCTCTTGCTGCAGGAGCCTGGATTCAGTCAGACCAAAGCAAGGGAGGGGGTTCTGCTGCTGCTGCTGAGTTCGGTCAGGCTTTAATTGTGTAACTTCCTGGTCTGTGTGTGCCTGAGCACTGTGACTGCTGAGGGATGTGCTGGCGTGGAGCAGCCAGAGTTGGGTGTTTTACAGGGGTTTGAAGTGGGTGCTGTTCAAGCTTGGGGTGCTTCCTACACAGACCAACTGCAGAAATACTGTTTGCAGGAAAAGCTGTAACTTGGTGTGTGTCCCGCTAGAATTGGAAATTCAGACTATTTCCCCAAAGAGCACAGCTCTTGTGTCAATAATTTAATGAGCTTTGATAGCCTTTATGTCTTAAAATCTGCAGAATTCAAGGCCAAATAATAATGGAATGTTAGAATGTTAAATATCTGATAATTTGTCCTAAAGGAGTTTTAAAGCAACTGTTTATTGTTTAAATTTCATTACCACAGAGGCACATTAGACATTTTAAACATAAGCTGACATTCCTGACTAGTTTCCAGACAAGAAGATCACAACACAATGTTTAAGGATAGTCTGTCCTTTGTCTTTGCACTCCAGTTCCTAACAGAGGAGTGTAGCTTGGCTAAAGCACTTGAGCATTTTCAAAGTGGGTTTTGGTAATCCTTGGTGCTTCTTGTAAATATAAAAGGTGACACACCATGTTTGAATGTTCCTGTGTTCTAAGGGAGACTTCTGGTAAAGTTCTGTACTCAAATATTTTTGGTTATCATGGCATGTTGAATAAAATCTTTAACTCTGAAATGTGACAGACTAACTAGTGAAAGACCACAGAAGAGCAGAAAATACTGATTTACCAGCATAATTTTGATGACAATTAATGTATTAATGCATTACAATTTTTGTTATCTTAATTTTTTTCTCACTTAGTTTAGTTTAGTAGGAATGGGTTGCATAAAGAGAGGATGCCTTTTCATTGTTTCAGGAGAAGGATTCCTGAATAGTAGAGGGAGGAGAAACACTGAGGTTGCACCTTTCATGCAATCCAGAGATGAAGAAAAAAGCTGGAATTCTTTTTTCATAGGAACTTAGCCACCAGCCATCACTTACTTGAACTAATCAGAGTTAGGTGTCTGACTCTGGCAGAAGTTTTGATCTTGGTAGTTGGCTCTTCTGAGAAGCAAACCTTCACAATGAGAAGGGGGAAACAGACCTGAGAGGAATTCTGCGTCCAATCCTACCAGATATTGTAAATATTCACTGTTAGGCTCTTTTCAGGGCCTGGTTTCTGGAGCTTGTAGTTAGCAAAGCAATGGCCAAGGGAAACTCCTGCTGTAAGCCAAAGGAGGAAATAGGCAAGGGCTTCTAAAAACTGCCTTGTCATTTATGTCCATGTGCAAAGAATAAAAACATGTGCCTGTACGGGTGAAAAATGTTAACTAATCCCCAGGAACAAGATCCGTGACTTTGGAGGAAGTTGTAAGCAGCAGCAGCTGAATTAAAACTCCAGGTCTGCTCTTGGCAGATGATACTCTTGTCCTGTTGTTGCATTAAAGGTCTATCGGCATTAAATAGGCCTTGGATTTGTTGAGAGTAGGGAAATGCAAATCTCTTCTGGAATATTTCTGAATTTAGGTGTTCTCGTGTCCAAAGTTTCTTCTCATGTGCAATATCTACTGGTTGCACGTGTTTGGAATGTCTGAAACTGCAAACTGAGATGAGGTTTCTAATGTATTAACATGCAATAGAATCTGAAAGTTGATGAAGGCAGAGAACAGAACCTGCTGCAAGAATTTCTTGCTATTAAGAGAATGCCTGTGGAGGGAAGAAAATTCCCCTGCAATGTAGCACATTGGGTTATCTTTTTTTGAAATGCTGCAAGAGTGTGTGCACGAGAATGGAACTGGCATTCCAAGTGAAGACAAGCATGTGGTGATTTGTGAGGTGGGGACACTGTTTACATAGACAAACCTTTTTATGGGAAGCATTCAAAACAATATTAAAAAAATAGAGTATGTAGGTGCAACAAGAAGAGCGAAGTTCTCAATGTGGGAAAATAAACCCTGGCTTTGTCTTTTGTCCTTGACATTGTCCTCCATCAGAGCAGTTCTGAATTGTTCTGTTCCCATCAGGCAGGAGGGGGTGTGTGAAGCTCAGGTGCTCTTAGGCAGGCTGGGGTGGGACTGTGTCTGTGGAGCTGTGGCAGTGCCTTCACGGAGCTTCAGGATGTGGCTGGTGAGTCTTATTCTTCAGTCCTCTGCTTTCAGAATTGCTGGTTTCTGATTGCTCTCCTGTGCTTGACAGGTGAGGAGAAAAAGTCATCTTTACGTTGTGCCTTGCTGATTGTTTATTTGTGCAAGGGTTTTTGTGAATACTGACTATTCATTTTGTTCAGCACCTGGGTGATGTTCGAGTTAAGTTCTATCAGATCTTCAGTGTTTGTTTTCACTGTACTTGCCTTGCCAGGGAGGTGGGAAGCCCTACCTAAACCCTGGGGAAGGATGTGAAAATAGAGTCACAGAAAGTTGCTTTTAGCATATATGGGAACGTTGTTCAATTCTCTTTTTCCATTGACTGGAACTGTTTAGGCAGCCTGTCCTTTTACTTTCTGTTGTTCAGGGCCAAACTTAAGATGCTGGAGCCTTCCATGGGGATACCTACAAAAAGTTTTCCATCCATGGGGAGGAAAACACTGGGCTTGTCGAAGGCACAGGCTGCACATGTCAGTGTTCAGCTGTTTAAACTCTTCAGATACAGGGTGGGAGCAAAATGGCTTGGGGTATTAAAGTGACTTGCTGTGAAACTTCAGTTTGTTTGCAGATTATGTATTTGTGTTCCAAAGACTTTCTAAAGAAATCTTCCTTTAAAATAACAGTTTTAACTTGCTATAGCCACTGCCAGTCCTCTCAGAAACAGCAGAGTTGTAGATCAGCTTAACTGGGGTTCAGAGCCATAGTGTGAGTGTGGGTTCCTGTTGGAGGGAACCCTTTGCCTCCTTCCCCCTTTGTCTCAGGTCTCCCCAGGCTGCATGTCCTCGCTGCTGCCTTTGCTGCTCGAGTCAGACAGGTGTGTCTGAGCACTGCACTTGGGAGGGAAGGGGAAGGCTCTTCTCGGACATGCAGTGCCTCATGTGGTGCACTGTCCCCAGAACGCCAGGGTTAGCACAGTAGGACTCCACATGGCTGGTCCAGCCCCGTGTGGCTGGTCTTACTGGTTATGAAATTATCGCCTGTAGACTGCAGAGGAATATTCCTATAGTGGTGCTTTTATTTTTGTAACTTCTGCTCAATTTTCAGACAAGAGTGTGTCTTACCAAAATTAGTTTAGAACCATGTGATATGCACGGACAGTAGGCGAGTCCAGGCTTTGGAACTGGGGACTTCAAACAGACAGTTGTTGCCCAGTAAAGGTATTTCTGGGTCTCAGATGCTGTTATGTGAAAAACACAAGCTGAGCACTTTGTAGCAATAAGAACTCCAAACTGAGTGTTACCAATTATTAAGAAAATACTAGGGAGCAAAATAGGAAGTATTTTATATAAATAAATCAATAGCACATCTAGCTCTGCAGCACTGAGTGCAGCATTTTGCCTTCCTTTCTCTTCAGAAAGGATGCAGTAGAACGAGCAGGCACAGCAGCATGGCTGTGAAAGGGCTTTTCCTGGAGATTCTTCCTTCCCTGTGATTATTTCTGTAATGCTTGTTCATGCAGCTTGAGTGCATAGCAACGGTTAATTTATTCATATGACAGCGATGTGAGGGAATGTTACGAATTCACATGAAGAGACAAGGCAAGACTAAGGATTAATATGTCCAATAATCTCGATCCCATGCGTGGCCACAGTTTGGGACACTTTCCTTTTGCAGGAAGAACATCTCTTCCATTTTCAAAACTGAATGCTTTGTGTTTCTGTAAATTCAAACTTTCTAAGTATAAAGATGGAGAATTGAAATATGAGGAGTCTACATGGTCTGACTGAAGAGACTTAGAGTTATGTGTGAGTTTATAATCAAGATTTACAGAGCTGGCTTTGGCTGGCTTACTGTGAGGCCACCTATGCTTGTTGAACATGCATCTCTCTGCTTTTCTGAAAGCAAACAAGGCTCCTGTTGGCTCTGTGCATGTCACAGCCTGTCTGTGCTGTCATGCAGGCTGGTTAGTGCACCATCTGAATGTCCATCTTTTTCTGATATGGTCATGTTTAAAATGTGTGACACACAGTTCTGGGAGGATGGGGACCTGGACAAAATCTGTAGCATGCCATGGCAACTTTTTACAAGTTTTTGAAGCATGGCCATCTGAAGCACTTGCATGAAGTCTTGTGAGTTATTCAACAGAGTTGTCTTTTTTAAAGAATTTCTGTCCCAAGTTGTCATGATTCTGTGATCAACTGTCTCTGCAATCTGGCTTTTCAGGAGAGAGGCAGGTGATATGAACGTGAGAGTACCTTGCAGAGTGCTGTTTCTGCCTGTTTCAGGAGGGGAGTCATGTTATGTTCACTTGTCAGGTAGCTCAAATCACATCAATTCCCATTTCTAATGTTCTGGAAAAGCAAATTATTTCCTCAAGTTTACTTCTAAGCATGCTCTGAGGCAGCCTACAGTTTCTTCATTCTTTTACTTACATATTTTTAGGGTAAGAAAGAAAAAAAATTACGCGGCAGTATGAGGGCATTGTGAAGCCTTTAGGTACAGCACAAGTTTCACAGACCTCTTTCTTCTCCCAGAGGATGCCAGCCCCCATCAGACTGCGGGAGTTGATCCGGACCATCCGGACAGCAAGAACCCAGGCAGAGGAGCGTGAGATGATCCAGAAGGAATGTGCTGCTATCCGGTCGTCCTTCCGAGAGGAGGATAACACCTACCGATGCAGAAACGTGGCAAAGCTGCTGTATATGCACATGCTGGGATATCCTGCACATTTTGGACAGGTAGGTCAGAATTCAGTGCCCTCTGTGCATAAGCCAGGCTGCCTTCTGTGTTTTGGGCACGTTGACCTGTTTGGAGCATTCTTAGGTGCAGTTTTGCTGCTCCTTTGGGATGTTTTGAGGTGTTTTTTCAGGTGTGATCTGAACTTTCATTAGTTGGTTTTGACTTACATAGTTTGTTTTGAAACTTGGTCTGCTTTTGCCATACTGTCTCCACCTCACCCCCTGTGTTTCTGCTGAGCAGTAGTTTATAAACCACAGTCCAAGACAGAGAAGTTTTCAGATGGGTTCAGAACAGCACTCTGGAGTTTTGTCTCTGGTGCAAAATACCAGATACTTCAAAGGAGTTTCTATACCCCTTTCCTTTTAAAGAATGTTTTTGAGGCAGACAAGAAGCTGGTGTGCTCCCAGCAGTCAGAAGCTGGTGTTCTTTATCCCCATCTTAGTGAGGTGGCATGAGGGATGCAGGTACGAGTTTTCCATCTCTTGGCTTATTTTTGATGTGCTATTTTTGACACAGATTGTAGAAAAGGGAGACAGGGAGATGGAAGTTCTTGATCTGCAAAGTGTTCTTGGGGTTAGCTTTGGTTAGTCTTTGGCTCACAGTCTGTTTTGCTCAGAAATCAGTAAGCGTCCTGTTAGTAGTAACCTAACTTAGATCTGCAGTAAAGCTAAAGTCAGTCAGATTGTTATATTCCTTCAAGTAGTTTCATGTCTTGTGAGTCTTCATGTTTGGATTTACCCATCCTGATTATGTATCACTGAAACAGTAAGCTCAGCCCAATGAAATCAAATTGCAAATAGTGTTAGGGAGTGAGTGTGGGCTGTACTGTTGCATACAAAGTACCTCATGGTTACTTCTGTTTCATTGGATTCTTCTCTCAGGGTAACAAGTTGTTGCACAAGAGCAAGTGAATTTGTGTATTATTCTGTCCTTAACACTTTTTAGCCAGGCTCTCTGGTCCAGGAGAGAAACTTCCTGTCACGAAAATTAAGGCTTAAGTATCTTAGAGCTGTAGGAATAGTGATAAATGTTATCCGTAAGTGTCATTGAAAACTGGTATGTTTGGCCTATGTTAAGAATGTGTTTAAATTTCATTTTTTCATGTTGTTACTGAAGTATTTCATCCCATTCACCTAAAAGTTGGACTCGATCCTTATGAGTCCCTTCCAACTCAGAATATTTTGTGATTCTGTGATACAGGGAAGGTTAGATCAGCTATGTAATAACTTGCAGTTTCTGCTTGGTCAGTAGTGCTAAATTCACTCTCAGTGAAAGAAGGATAAAGCAGATTACTCAATACCTGTTATTGCCAGGGCTGCTGCATCTCAAGAAGAAGCATCTATTCTGACTATTTTGGGAGCAGGGTACTTCATTTGATGCCCTTGGTTCTCATGCAGTTTATCAGCTGCACTCTCAGGAAGGCACAGGGCCCAGTGCTGAGAAGAGGTTTTCTGTGAGTGAGTTAGAGACCTTTCCATGTCCTCAGTGCTTACTGGTAGAAGGAATCTTTCAAGATGCTGTTGTTGTGTCGGAAGAGTGTAGTTTGTGTGAGCTGGGGACCTGTTGAGGGCAAATGCTGTTTCAGCAGTGGAGTCTTGCAGATACAGTCCTGCATTGTAGACAGGGAGCTTCTGCGAGTGACAAGATAAATACGCAGGAAAGATGTGTTGGTGCAAAACAGGAGAGCCAGAAGTGGTGTTAGACAATCTGTCTTAAAGCTGTAAGCAGCCTGCAGCTAACTGTGGGTGGGGTGACCAGGAGTGAATGGTCAATATTGTTCTTTCCAAGCCAGGGCTCCTCAGTTTGGCCCTGGGATATCTTGTACACGACTATGAGCGCAGTCTCTGCAGCGTGTGCGAAGGCCAGGCTGTCACTCAGCGCAGACAAATGGTCAAGTAACGTTACTATTGCCATTGTTTCTATTTGCAAAAGAAATTGCAGTTGGAAAAGGGGTTATGTCAGTAAAAGCTGGGTAAGTTGTAGTCTTGTTACATGCCAGTATTGTATCCAGCTTTGCTAATGTATCTGTTAGGGTACTGAAGGAGCAGATTTTGATTGTTGCTTTGAATGGAATGGATATGAGAATATCAAGCTTTTTACACTAATTAAACAAGTAAGAGCTTCAACTGATCATGTTTCTTAGTATTTCTGTGCATGTATCTAGTTTGCATGTATTTATATACCAATGAAACAAGAACTCATCAGCCTTTCATGTAAACTTCACTAGCGTCTTTTAAATTCAAAAGTACAAAAAATATATCTTAGAGTATCTGTTGCAGTCATCAGTTTCCTTATGCTCTTCCTCAGTCATTCATCTTCTGCCTTTGTTGGTTATCATGCTGTAGCTTAGATGTCATCAATTTTATATTGCATTTTTGCAGAGGATTCTATAAGAAAGTATCTTGTAAACCCAGGAAAGAAAGTTTGTTCAGAAACACATTATTCTCTTACAGAAAGCACTGGAAAGATGAGAGCTTCATATCCAGTGTTCTGTACCTTATCCCTGGTTGATCTTGCCCATTTGTGCAAATTCAATTATCATTGTGGGTGACGAGTCTTACTGTTCAGAGATGTTTATTCTGGGTTTTCATCCCCTTCGACCTAGCAAACTGAACTGACTTTCTTTCAAACTTTTTCTTACCAGTTTGTCACTCTGCACTAGCTGTGGGTGTTCATGTGTGACAACAGCTTGCCCAGCTGAGCGTGTGTTCTGGTGCCATGTGGTTGTGAAAAGTTACCCGTGACTAGCCCATAGCACTTTCTTTCTCTGGCACTTCCACTTTAATTTTCCTACCAGTACCCTGTGCAACTTTACCCCTGTGATGTGTGTGCTTCTTGCATCTCACCTGTGTCCATTACCCTCTTCAAGCTTCTGTCCAGCCGAGGCTGTGAATCCGTTTTCCCAGCACCCCGTACCTCCTCCACCTGTGCATGCCCCCTGTACTTGTGTACAGTGGATCTGTTACCAGCTCTGTCTGACCCCTCCTCAGACTGTCATGTACACCTGCTTGCTGCCCCAGAGAGTTTGTAAAGCAGACTTACAGAAAGTGGTTAGGAGGGAGAGAGCTCTACTTTCTTGTCTGGAAAGTAGACGTTGATTATCCTTGATTAGTTTTCTGTTACAGAAAAATACTTTAGTGCATAGTCAGAATATCTTTGTGGTTGATGGTTTGGTTTGATTTGTTTGTTGTTTTTGCATTAAGAAAGTCTTAGGTTTAAAAATGGATTAGCAATTAAATTCTTAATCGGCAGAGTGCAAGTGGCAGCTGTGTGTGTTGTCTTGGGGATTTCTTCTGTGCTATTGGACACAGCTGTCGTTCTCACACGGTGGAAGGGAAGTTTATGGTGGCTACAATGCAGATGATTTTAGTAGACTTAAGGTATTCCAGTAGAGATTACAGAGCAGTGCAGAAGCAACTGTTTCTGACAATCTAAGGTTTACCTAGGTAGCAACTTAGTTACAGATATAATAAACAAAACTTGTTTTTAGAGTCATAGAATCCTAGAATGGTCTGAGTTGAAAAGGACCTTAAAGGTCATCTAATTTCAACTGCTGTGAGCAGGAACACCTTCCACTATCCCAGGTTACTCCAAGCCCTGTCCAACCTGGCCTTGGACACTTCCAAGGATGGGGCAGCCACAGCTTCTCTTGGCAACCTGTGCCAGGGCCTGCCCACCCTCACAGTCAAGAATTTCTTTCTAAGAACTAACCTAAACCTACCATTTTTTCCTTTTGAAGCCATTGCCCCGTGTCCTATCACTGCATGTTGTTGTTTTGCCAACTTACAGAGGGTTGATCCTCTCCATGGTAGACAAATAGAGCCTTTTAAGCCTGGTTCAGAAGTTTCTGGTGTATAATCAACGAGACACATGATCTGAATTTCTAGATCTTTACTGTTTTGTTTTTAATGATGGATCTCTCATCTCTATCAATATGTTACTGTTTACTTTTGTGATCTGACATAAACCCACCTATCTGGGGTGTCTGAGGCCACGAAAGGCCAACCGTGTCGGTTCACTTCATGATGCCAGGGCTGCTAATGACCTTCCTGCTGGCTTGCTGGGAACTTTGGGCAGGTCATTTGACCATTCTTGGTTTGCCACATCACCAAAATGGGAATCAAATGCACTTTTAAAAATGTATTCTGAGAGATCTAAATTAGTGTGCATCAAAATTCAAACTGTTTCTCCTCTAGCTAAGAAGTAGTTTTAAGCTAATTGTCTTTTTTTTTCCTTCTTTTTCCCTTTTTTTTTCCAGTTGGAGTGCCTCAAGCTCATTGCCTCTCAGAAATTCACAGACAAGCGAATTGGGTATTTAGGTGCCATGTTGCTGCTGGATGAGAGACAGGATGTCCATCTTCTTATGACCAATTGCATCAAGAAGTAAGGGTACCACCTCTCTCTCCATCAACACATGCTCTGAGGTTTCAGGATCAGAAAATACATTCCTGACAGTGATATTTTGAGTACTTCAGTTTTTTTCCCCTTGTGTTAGAAAACTGTATCTTCAATTTGTTGTATGCTGTTGACCTTAATAAGGCTGCTGTAGTATTGCACTGTATTGGATGGTCCTGCTTCCTTAGTGGGAAGGGAATATAAAATTGCATTGGTTTGGAAGAGGCATATGTAGCAAGCAACACACACAGTCCTGTGTTTGCTTCTGCTGACAAGCTCTGAAGAGTCCTCAGGGAGCAAGACTGTGTATCTTGCTGTCTTTTCAAGGTTGCCCTGACGGTCTTGATGAATGGTTTTCCTTGGAAGCAGAGCAGCAACTTGGGATGTGGTGTCTGTGTGTCATTTTGCTGAAATGAGACAAGAAGGGATGGGAATTTATTTTTTAACACTTTTTTTTTCCTCTCAGAAAAGCTATTTTATACTGGGACTTTTCTACATCATAGTTTAGACAATTAGTGTGTTTCCAGTAATGTTCCTTTCAAGATGGATGGGAGTAGGAGTGGAACAGCTGCGTTGCAGTTGGCTTACCCAGAGGCCTGCTTTGGTTGTGTGTGCTGTTTCTGTTTTTATTACAGTTCACATTCAGTGCCTAAGCCTCTCAGATATGAGCAAGTAAAGCATTGCTCTTCACTTAGCCTGCAGCCTCCAAGTGCTTGGCAAAAAACTTCACAAAACTGGGGCCTGAGGATCCCCTAACACTGGACCTAGTGTTCAGGAGACAGATGTTTTTCTAAAGATCTTTCATTGAAATGCCATACCTATGAGGCTCTTCATTACAACCAGGCTGCAGGTTGACACCTCTTTTGATTGTTTATACTACAGTGAATTTGGTAAAGGTGTCATGAGTTTGAACAGGAAATGGGTCAGACTGAAGCTGGGCAAAAATGTAGAACAGCTTCCCACCACCTCCCTGGGTTGTTTATTGATTTCTCCTTTGGCTTCTATATCTACCACTTTGTCTTGCTTTTATCTAGACATTAAGGGATTTGATTTCTGTTATTGTTTTTTGTTATTTTATAGCTAGACATAGAGTTTTGATACACAAAGATGAGCACCATCCTGAAGCAGGAACTTGTATTCAGACAGTTTTATATAGCTGCCAAAAATTTGTTAAAGGAAGGAAACAAAAAACCCAACCCATTTAGTAGCATGTGCTACCTGTTTCTTCATCTGCATGTTGCTGTAACTGCTTGATGTTACAACCAGGATACTGTTCTCTCTCTGTTCTGCACCTCATGCACGTTGGGTTACATACCACTGGCTCTTCCATCGTGCAGTCCCCAGTTCCCCTTGCCTCTCAGACCAGAAGCCATATCTTTTCACTTTCTTCAGCATTGAATCCTGGGTGCTGTGGCAACATGAGTACCAAACACAGATGGAAAAGTAGTGTACAAGCAGGTTTCCAAGGATCTTGGGATTGCCATGTGGAACCTGTGTTGTCTTGTGCTTAGTGTGACATTGGTACCTGGCCTCATGAAGAGTATCTTCTGTGAGGTGGTTTAACTTCTTATTGACCACTTTTTGCGACTTCCTTAAGCATATGAATAGAAAGAATTGCTAAACAAAATTCCTGTATTGATTATTTTCAAGGTGTGCGAGTGGTGGGGTTTGTGGGTTTTGGTCAGGATAGAGGATACTTTTTTGTAGATTTTTCCATGCTCTTTGGTTTGTAAATGCAGAAGCTAAAGCCTGTCTTAGAACATGTTTCAACTGGGACAGCCCTCAGAGCCACTGCAGGTCTGTACTTCATGTTAACTTCTTTTCTACATGCAAGTTCCAAAATACAACATTTTGTCTTTAGAAGTTTTAATAGAGTTCCGTGTGGTTTTCCTTCTTCTCAGCTCAGTCCCTGGATACCCACCTGATAGTTGAACCAAGTATTTTATCTTTTTAATTGAGAATTCTAAATGGAATTCTCAATTCTAGCAAACCCTGTGGTACGTGCACTCAAAGCTTCTGTTGCTCCCAAGCTGTGCTCCCACATAGCTGAGAATCTGAAAGGTTCGTCTGGGCCACGTGTGCAGCTGGTTAGATGACTGTGGCTATAGATGCCTGATTTGTGTGTTCAGTTTCCCTGTGTGCATGCTAATTGACCTTTTTTTTTGTTCTCCTTTACAGTGACCTTAATCACAGCACGCAGTATGTGCAGGGGCTGGCACTCTGTACTCTTGGCTGCATGGGTTCCTCTGAAATGTGCAGAGACCTTGCAGGAGAGGTGGAGAAGCTCCTCAAAACTTCCAACTCCTATCTTAGGAAGAAGGTACTTCAGAGAGCTTTTGAATACTTTGGTATGGATGAAAAGGCGAGATTGATTGAAAACCTTGCTAATACCTGGAATACTAGATGATTCCTATCACATTGGCTGAATATTTTCCCATTGTGCAAGATAGAGCTCAAAACTCCCTGTGTGTTGATAGCAGGAATGTGTCTAAGCCTCTAAAAGACAAGCCTCCAGTGGGGGAGGCAGTTGTATTTTTGTAATCTCTACCCTAAGGTTATTGATGGTAATGTGAACACTTGCCCCACCACAACCAAACTCATGGTCATCAGTTATGTTTCTTTATCTTCTCGGATAGATCCAGAATTAATTAGCAGTGCAGACTGATAGCTGAAGATTTGGACCTACTTGTTGTCTTGTTGATGATGGCAACAGTAGTATGAAAGCTAGACAGAGTAAGGTCTCCAAGTGGGCAAACACAAAATACCTGATTTCTGCAGCAAGTGTGCCATGGCATCTGCGGAGTGTGATCATCCCCATTCTTCTAGAGTGATGTGTTGATAAGTCTTGGGAAGAGTGTGAGCAGTAAGATTTAGGAAGAGATGCATTGTTACTTCTTTGTCTAGTACTGGATCTAGAGAGAGATAGGAGAGAAATCAAAGCTAAGAGGTATTTCTGTATTCTAGGAAGAGGCCTTTAGTGCAGTTCTCAAGCAACTGCTTTTCCTGTTACTTCTGCATCCTAAAAGAAATAGGCAGGTTTTTTTCAAAAGACCCTCAAAGTATGCTTTTGTTTCTCCTAACACCCATCACCTTCAGAAGGAAGTTAAGTTACTTTGTGGGGAAGGAGATGCTACACAAGGGAAAATAAATGAGCCACAATTTGACATACCTTTAATTATTTGCTTCCAATGCATTATCTCCTCCCTAGCAACAGGGAGACAGGCTGAAGTAGCCATGTTAAAGGCAGAAATGCTTTGCAGATAATAGAACTTCTGATAGGAATCATGTAAAGGTGAACCATTGCTAGTGGGAGTATTAGTTTGTAGGTCAGTGCTCCCATGCCCCAATTCATGGTAGTTTTATTGCACTCTGTGATGCTGTTTGGTCACACTTGTAACAGAGAGATGAAAAAATGTACTATAAACTTACCAAGCCTTTGTGTATCACAAAGTCTATGATTGTCTACCATAGCAGGAACGTTCTCAAAACGGGGATCCTTGTCATTGCAGTGTGTACTAACAGGGATATTTTTCCTATCCAGGCAGCCCTGTGTGCTGTTCATGTCATCAGAAAGGTGCCTGAACTCATGGAGATGTTCCTGCCAGCCACCAAAAACTTGCTAAATGAGAAGAACCACGGTGAGAGCTGAGACAGTACTTAGCAAGGCGAGACCATTCTCTGTGGGATGGCGCGCTCACTACCCAAGCCTTTTATTTGGAGGGAACTTATGAGATGTATTTGTATGATTTGTTTCTTCCCATTTCAATGCAGTGAAAGCAAATGTCTTTCAGAAGGAAGGGATGTGTAGGACACTGCTAGTCAGTAGGAGTTTTACATGGCATAGGTGACAGAAGGAACTCTCTCCCTGTGTTTTGATACACTTCAGAGAAGTGGGTGAAATGGGAAAGTTTGATTTTTATCTAATACACTGCCTAAAGTGACTCTGAAGCACACTTTTGAGGTTTGGGGTTTTTTTGTGTAATCTTTCTCTAGATGGAGTTCTGAGACTGTTTGAGGAAGGCCCAGTTCAGGTCACATAAGGTCTGGTAGGCTACTTAAATCAAAGTAGAAAATCAGGAAGTGTGAGGAACCCAACATCCAGAATGCCAGTACCATGTACTGTCTTTTGTTTGTATAGAATCACAGAGTGGTTGGATTTAGAAGGGACCTTAGAGGTAACGTAGCCCAACTGTATCTGTTACTGTATGTGCAGTTTATGCAAGTTGTTGCAGACCAAGTCCAATTTCTCTCCTCCTTTGGCCTTTAGTTACAGATTTAAGACATGAGCACATTGCTATCTGCTTCCCCTTGGGCACAGCTGCAATCACAAATATCTTTAGTGGCAGATGTGTTGAATTCAAGAATAGTATTTTTTAATGATTTTCTGTTGTTTTCTTATGATTTTTGTCACATGTCTGGAGCCAGTGGAATGACATTAAATGCAGATGCGTTTTTCTTTTTCCCCCTCCTCACATTTAGGTGTTCTTCACACATCAGTTGTGCTTCTCACAGAGATGTGTGAGAGAAGCCCAGACATGCTTGCACACTTTAGAAAGGTAAGTGTGAGTTGGTAATATTGCAGACTTAATGTTCATGGCCAATATTCATGGCCTTTTGATAAATCCTTACAACTCTTTGGGTGAAGAAATTAATGATACTGTCTGCTTATTATTTTTTAAAAAAAATCACTAAGTGCAGAAATCTTGTGCATATCTAGGCTTAATCCCCTTCAGTAAGTGGGTAAGTTACAAAGCATCAGTCTTAAGATTGTACAGTATAAAACATCCTAAAGTTCAATGTAAATTGTCTCTGATGGTCACTTAGGGTTTTTCCCACTCTTCGTATCTAATTGCATAGTGACACTGTAATCACAAATGTAATAAAGAGACAAAGATGAAAAACTGAAGGTTGTGCCAAGACGTGAATGCCTTAGCCACAGCCACACAGTTGTATAAACTCAGGCCAAAAACACCCATGGAAGTTCTAGTTGTATGGATACCTTATGCCTGGTTCATGATGCACTACATCACTTTGCATTTTAACTTTAGGGTTTGAGAGTCAGTGTCACTGTTCCTCCTCATTGTAGCAATGTTTGCTTCCCACACCCTCCTGACTGCCTTATGCCCTTTGCTATAATTTGTTGAGATTATTATTGCCATGTGAAAGACTACCAATAGAAGAGCATCTGAAAATTGCCATGATTGTCATTTTGACTTCTTGTTAAAGAAAGAGAAACTGAACAAAGCGAGTAGAACAGAACTGGCTGTTTGCTGCTCTGAAAAGTCTTAATGGTGTTGGTTTATTTGCATGCCCAGTTTACTGCTCTTCTTGGCTTGTCTATATCATTAGGGATTTCAAACTGTGCATACTTTGGTTCATTTTCCTTTGCCCTGGTTGCATATGTCAAAACAGGAATGAAAGTCAGATGAGGCTCATTTTGCAGGTGCCATCCCTGCTACTAATGCTCAGTTAAGATAATAGTTGTGGGAAAAGAAGGAAGAGCTGAGTCCACAAAATTTAGTTACTGGATACATTGTTTCTAGCTATTTCTTGTAATTGTTCGTGCTGTGAGTGGTATAACATTGACCTGTCCCTAATGCTTGCTTGGTCTGTTTTGTCTCTTTTGTCTGTTCGGAATCCTGCTGAGTTAGAATGAAAAGGTAAGAGTTAATTCTTCTAGATGGTGCATGTTTTCCTTAAATCTGTAGATGTTTGCCCCTTGTGAGGCAATGCCTCTTAATGACACATTTGTGATTGATGCCATATGCTTAGATCAACTGTACTTGTCTTAATGCTGCCTGTATGCTGATCTTGTCACTAAACCTCTAGACCCAATGCAGCCTTGAATCTCAGTTGTGGCCTTCTCCAAACATCAGCCTGTTTTCCTCAAGCTCTCTCTTGTTTGAGGAATACTTAAGGGATTTTTTTTGTGCCTGTACAAGCTGTAGCCCTGGGCTTTCTTCTTACCATGAACTTGGCTTTGTGTTTTGCCTGAATCATGGGACAACTTTGGGTGATTCCCAAAAGGCAGCAGGACAGATAGTTATTTAGCTCCCTGTAAGAGGCTGTAAAGCCTTACTCTGCTGGAAAGAGCTACCAAGTCCAGCTGCAGTGCTGATGTTCTTCATGGGTGTAATTTGTATTCCAGAAGATTGGGGGGTAGCACTCAACTGATCTCCATGGCTACAATGTTTCTCTTTCTTCATTCTGTCCTCAGTCTTGATAACTCTTGCATGTTGGAAGGCAAAGAAAATGTTAATCAGGGTTCCTGAAATGCTCCACTTGTCTTTTACTCTGTCTCGAGGGAAGATGATGTAGCACCCTTTGGCTTCCTCTTTAAGGCAGATTTAGGAAATTCAGGGATCCTTTTGTTTGTTGTTTAGTTAAATGCACCTTTTCATGCTAATGTGTAACTCCTGAAGAGCAAAGGTAGGAACAAAAACAGATATTGGGGAATCTCAGATACTGGGGAATTTCTTCTTGCACTGTACCACAAATGTAGATTTAGTACTAAAAGGATCCAATATGGTGCTCCAGTCCCAGCCTGTTTCTAGTTGTGCCCTAGCTAAGCTGTAAGTATTAACACAGCATGAGCTCTAGGTTTGCAGGTTGAACTATGTGGAAGAATCCAGTCTGACTTGCTTTCAAATATCAGATTTCTTCCTGGACCTGTTCTTCAAAGCTGGGGTGGGGGAAAGAACAACACTCTAATAGGACAACTGTTTTCACAGCTTGTTCCCCAATTAGTTCGTATTCTGAAGAACCTTATCATGTCTGGATATTCACCAGAGCATGATGTGTCTGGGATCAGTGACCCCTTTTTGCAGGTAAGAACTGATGTAAAACAGTGACAGCTTTAATTCTAGCACTGTGTTTTGAGCTTTAGGGCAGCTGTGTTGACTTCAAGATTTTTGTGTCTTCATTAGAACTGATTGTGAAAATGCTGTTCATCTGCCCTAGTGCAAGACACCTGCCTTAGTTTAACCAACATGCCTTACCATGCCATGTGACCAAAGCGAGAAGCAGCAGCAAGTATTGGCCTTGCAGGGCTGTGCCTGGTAGTGAGGGGACTGAACAGTTCTGGCTCGTGGGAAGCAAATGAGCACAGCATTGCATGTTCTTTTTGATAAAGGTCTTACTCAGGATAAGCATTTTGCTTAAGAATGGAATTCAGCAGCTTGTTTTGCTTTTTTTGCCACTCCTGGGGAAATGTACTGGGCATTTTGTGACCCCATGTCAAATCACTGCTATCCAGTGAGCTTTTCTTTGCTTTATTTTGTTAAATAGGTACGAATCCTGCGGTTACTAAGAATTTTAGGGAGAAATGATGATGATTCTAGTGAAGCAATGAATGATATACTTGCACAGGTGAGGTCTGAAAGGTTGATGAGTGGTTTAAACTCTGTAATTTTTTTAATAATTTGGATTCAGCAGCACTGGTGAGGATAGAGCTGCTTGTCGTTCTGGGTGGAATTTTGCTGAAAGGGATGCATGTTCTCAAGTGTGGTGCTGTTTGCTGGGGATTAGTTACTCTGACTGCCTGTTCTGCAGAGCAGCACAAAGAGGATCTGTTTTGCATTTGTTGGAGTTGTTTATTTTGTTTCCTTTCCTCAGGTTGCCACTAATACAGAAACAAGTAAAAATGTGGGAAATGCCATTCTCTATGAAACTGTACTGACTATTATGGACATAAAATCTGAGAGTGGCCTGAGAGTAAGTTGCCTTTGCTATGGCCTTTGTTTTTTTTCCTAGGATTGTACTAGAGTCATTTGTTTGGAGGACGTGAAGCAAGGTTGTTTAACCCAAACACACTTCTGCAGTTGACTCTAGATAAGACTTCAGCCTTTTCATAAAGTGGTGCTTGTTTTTCTTCCAGGGGGTTTTTAATAACAAAAATATTAAAAAGCAAAACTTGCTGCAGGCTGTTTCCTTGAGTACAAGTGAAAGCCTGTGCTGCATGTCTTAGCTTTTTCTCTGCTGAGACAGCTCCTGGAGTTCTTTTTTGGCTAAGAACCAAGTTTTGACATGTTGCCTTTAAAATCATCATGAAACAATGAAGATGACCAGCAGGCTTTTTTGATCACTGACTCCCAAACTCTTTCTGCAGGTCTTGGCCATTAACATCCTAGGCCGTTTCTTATTAAACAACGACAAAAATATTAGGTAAGTTGTACAAAGCATGTTTTGACAGCACCCAGGTTAAAATGCATGAGAAGCAATGACATAAAGATGATGCTGAGGTAGAGCTTTCCAGGAGACCCTGTTGGGATAACTGCTCTTGGGGTTAGTGTGGTATTCGAGCTTGAGGCTTTCTTGATGTGTTCCTTTCTCCATGCAAATCTTAAATGTGGCCCTGCCCTTCTTAGTTGATAAGCCTGGGTGTATGGTCCAATTCTTAAAGTGTGTTTTTTGATCAGATCCATGTTTTTTTCCAATAACCTGTGGAGCCCCTGTGTTGTCCCAAGTGGTCTGTGGGGCTGTCCAAATCAGAATTGGCATTAGGGATCTAACACATTAGGCAGAGATTGATTTTTCTGATTGTGTGCTGGTGGCAACAAGGGAGTCTGCTTGTGCTTTGGTCACTATTAATCTGGATGTGTAATTGCTACAACAGCTACAGTTAGGCAGTTGGATGGCACATCATGGTATGGGTTGCAGACTCTGGCTGTGGGAATTGTTGCTCGTGCTAGTCTGAGTGACGGATCTGTGAATCTTTAATTGACCTATCTTTTCAAAACCTTTGTGAAGACTGGACAGCTGACCTGAGCCCAGGAATTGGGGCAGGTGCTTGTCTGGGCAGCAGGGTGTTGTTAGGTAAGTTACAGCTTAGTGTGGTAACTCACCTGTGAAGACAGGCCAGGCAGTCCCCTGGGGGATTTCCATTCGTTAGTGAGCATGAGAGTCTTCTATTCTGATGTAAAGTAAGACCAAGTTTGGGGTGGGGGCAGTGTCTGTGCAGAGAAATTAAATGGCTACTGTAACTGTGTGTCCTTGTCACAGATATGTAGCTCTGACATCATTGTTGAAAACTGTGCAGACAGACCATAATGCAGTTCAGCGACACAGAAGCACCATTGTGGACTGCCTGAAGGATCTGGATGTCTCCATTAAAAGGTGATTGAAGTATCATTGAAATAGACTCTCGAGGTTGACAGCCTATTTTCCCATAGGGGACAATGACAATTCCGGGGAACTGTCAGTGAGACCAGTATGAAGGTATAATGTGGTTCATAATTCAAAAAAGGTAATGAAGATGTGCAGCCACCTTCTTTGGAAAGCTGCTTTTATATTTCACAGGGAAAAAAATTTTTCTGTTTGCCTGAATTTTTCCAAAGTGAAATCTCAATGGAGGTCAGATTTGTGTGCTCTTAGAGAGATGGAAAGCCTCTGTGAGCATGATCCTGATCAAATGTACTCTGTGTTCCATGTTGCTTTTCTTTCCCAGATGAACAGGCATGCTCATGTTGTCATGAAACACTGTTAAGTCATCCAAATAATGTATTCTAGATGAAACTGATTAGGCAATGATTAGGTAGAATTGAGACTAAACTTCAGTTTGCTTACAAATTGCTTACGATTGCCATGTCCTTTTATCATTTTTGGTGTTCGTTTGACATTTAAGTAGTGGTGTGTTGCTGCTTCTCTGGACAGTGGGAAAGCTTGCAACCTTACTTCTCACTACAAAAATACTTTTTGTTGTTGACTCAGTCTTAGCTTTTCCTCTGTTTCTTCACCCAGAGGATGTTTGGGCACTGGAACAGGCTTCTCAGGGGAGTGGTCACAGCACCAAGGCTGACAGAGCTCAGTAAGCGTTGGGATGATACTCTCAGGCACCTGGTGTGACTCTTGGGGATGGGCCTGTGCAGGGCCAGGAGTTGGACTTGATGATCATTGTGGGTCACTTCCAACTCTGCATATTTTCTAATTCTATGATTCTCATTACTTCAGTTATGTTCCTTTTATTCATGATACTAAGTTTCTACCATTTCTGTGAGTCACTCATGGAAACTTTGGCCTAGCCTGTTGTGGAATGCTTCTCTTCTAAATTGAATCTTTCAGCCTGTCAGTTCCTTGTTCTTTCTTTCAGAACTCTCTTCCTCATCATTACTCTTTCTGTAACTGCGTTACAAAGAAGGGTCTGAGCTCTGTGCAATATACAACATGCAGTGATGGGGACAGTGGCATCCCTGTTGCGTTTTGTGGAATCTCTGTTACAGGCCAAAATTCCAGTGAGCTTTCATCACATCATGAATATACCTTCAAAATCCTCACCTCTTATTTCCATCAACTCAGACTGATCAGATACCCTGTAGATACTCATTCTTGTAGGCATTCTTCAAATTTATGCCCTTTGAATCAGATCTAGATTTTTTTTAACAGCACTGCTCCGTCTAATATGTAAAGAATAGAAAAGAAATTGGATTTGTCTTGCTTCTGAAACTTACTTTTAACTGTTGTGCAATGGGTATCATGTAATCTCTTTTTACAGTTGCAATCTACCCCAAAACACAAATTTGTATCGTAAGTGCTGAGCACGTCAGGCTGCCGTTGCTGTTTGGTGCCAGACCCAGCACAGGGCTTGGCTGTGGAAGAGCAAAGCCCCATGTAGGTTTTGGATAGAAGGCAACAGAAGCATTTTATTGGTGCCTGCTAGCAAAACACAGCTGAGCTTCATGTGTGAGTGCTGTTGAAGGATGAAGCCTCTGAGTGATCCATCAGCAGAGCACGATGGTGCGTGCCGTGCTGACACTCGTGCTGCTGACATGGCACTTCTTCACTGAAGCAATATATTGGCTGAATGTGTGTCAGAGTCCCCAGGTAGCAAGTTGCAAGGGCTGGGACTTGAGGGAAAGACATAATACCTGGTTTTGGTCATCCAAATCATGGCCACTTCTCATCATGTAACTGTCACAGTGTGTCTTTGGTCTGTGAAGTATTATTTAGGATAGCTTTGCCATTTAATTCAAGTCTTTCCATCTGCTTAATTGATCAAACAGCGTGATTAAGAGCTTCATGACAGAAATGAAACATGTAATATGACTGAAGGTAAGAAAAGTGTCCTGAGATAAATGCCTGGTATTAAGATTACAATGTTGCTATATCTGCTATAATGTGACTTAAAATTTAAACAGAAACATGTAACCCAGTATGGTCAGATCCAAAGAGTTGGGAACTAGTTGGAGATTTGGAAATAATACTAATAATGGTCTAGGTCATCAACTAGACACAGATTTAAATGTTAAAAGGTAACAATTTAGTTAGGTATTTCTACCCTAATTTCTGAACACCTCTGTGTTTTCTCAGTCCCTGGATATTAGTTGGGTAAAAGGCAAAGTAGCATGTAATTCACCATTCTGTAGAAATTCTTATTACAATAATAACAATTATTACAATAACTAGGAAGATGTTGAGAAGCAGTGCTGCCTTATGAGTTCTCAGATCCGTGAGAACACACAGCTTGTCTCCATTACCATTTTAAAGATGAGTCAGGGTTGTTTAGTGAGCCTGCTTTGATGCATTTTAATATAACTATTGCAAAGTGTTGCAGAAATTAATCACATTTGAAGTTAGTAGTCTTCATTCACAAAATGTCGAAAGAATGAGAGACCTGTGCTAGAGTCAACTACAGAAGCTTCAAGTAGAAGGGCTTCTGAGCTCTGGATGTGCACCAGAAGGAATGGCAGGGAGCTGGTATTCTTGACCAGTTGTGTTGTCAGCCTGTCTGTAGGGAGGAGAAATGAATGGATGGAGCACCAGGGTAGCTTTTAATTCCAGAAATCTTATGTAGTCTATCTGACAGAAGACATTAAAGCATATAAGTTAATACTTTAAATCTCTACTGTATCTGAATCTATAATATATGGAGTTGGAAGCTGGTCTCTTCTGGATCCTTGAATCTGGAGAAGGCACATTGTAACATGGATTAATTGTTGCTCAAACATATTGCCAGCCATAGGGACACATGGGTAGATGTTTCTAGAACATTCTGCACCCTCACTTTGCCTTATTTTTTGGAAGGGTTGGTGTTTATTGTCTGCCTATGAACAGAAAAATACTGGCATATTTAATGTGAAAGGCTATTCTCATGGGATTAATGAATACTGCTTTCTTCTTAATTAAAAGGTAACTGCATTTTTGTAGCTGTACCTGTGGTTTGTGGGGTTTTTTCTTCCTTCACTAGGTGAAGATACTTGATTGGTTTTCTGTCTCTTGCCCTAGGCGTGCGATGGAACTGAGTTTTGCTCTTGTTAACGGGAACAATGTCCGTGGAATGATGAAGGAGTTGCTGTATTTTCTAGATTCCTGTGAACCAGAGTTCAAAGCAGACTGTGCATCTGGAATATTTCTTGCAGCTGAAAAGTATGGTCATTTTACTTGCTGTTAATTTTTGATACATCCCTTGGAATTGTGAGCATCTTGTTTGTTGTTTCTCCCACTCCCCAAGAGAGAAAGTGTTGATCATCTCTTCTCCGTTTGCTGATCTGTGTGTGGTCTATAAGTTGTAGCCCACTCTGAAGAACAGGATGCACCAGTGTTGGTGTCCCTCCTCAGGAAGCAGTGGGGCAGTAAATAACTGAGGGGGGGTGTTCTGACAGTGATGTGTTTCTTGATGGTGTTGAAGGCTGGCAGTTACTGCTCCAACTTGTTCTCTTAATTTTGTCAGGTATGCTCCTTCCAAGCGCTGGCACATAGATACAATTATGAGAGTCTTAACAACGGTAAGTGAAATTGCCTCTCTTGTATTTGACTAGTAGAATTTTCTTAATTCTCTAGGAGTTTACTCATCATCAAGTTGGAGTATGCATGTTCAAATTTGAGAAGCTCATCAAGTAGTGAGTCTGGCTCGTGAGCTATTTTGCCACCCTGAAACAGAGAAAAGTAGATTCCTCTGAACTGAGAATTGATTTCCATTAGAGGGTTGGCTATGAGAATTGCTCTCATTCAATAAAATAACTTCCTTTTCTTGACTGTTAGAGAAACCACTTACAACCTTTTGCAATTTCAGGGTATCCATAGTATGGATTTCTCTGGGTATAGTTTTGTTTATTGGTAAATGTGCTGTCCTGTACTTCTACCACTCTGAGCCTGCTCAAAATCAACCGTAAAGTGCTCATTGATCAGAAGGCTGATTTTTTTTTTTAAGTTTCCATTTTGTGAAAGATATTGGCAGCTGCTGGGTGTTACTGAGAAGGTGGGTAGTAAAACCTAACAATTGTTCTTTCAGGCAGGAAGTTACGTTCGTGATGATGCTGTTCCCAATCTGATCCAGCTCATAACTAATAGTGTAGAGATGCATGCCTACACTGTGCAGAGGCTCTACAAAGCCATCCTTGGAGATTATTCCCAGGTAAAACCAAACATGGCCAGCTTCAGTTTCCTTGTTGTACTGCAATAAATACGCATGTTTACTAAACATCTCAAGGTAAGCCAACATCACACTGTCTGGCTCCAAGGGACAGATTGGAGAGAAGGCATAGATTCTGTAAGTTTGTGTTCTTTTTGGTTTCTTCAATTTGATTATGGATTCTTGATCAAATCAAACATTCCTCATTTTTTTCTGCTGGGGAGAATTTGCTTGGCTGGGAGGAAGGCTATGCTTGCTCTTGGAAGTGAGGTTGGTTTAATTTTTCATGAAGGCATCCATTTACCTCTGAGGCTTCTCTGGTTTTTCATCCAACAGCAGCCCCTAGTGCAAGTGGCCTCCTGGTGCATAGGAGAGTATGGAGATCTTCTGGTGTCCGGCCAATGTGAAGAGGAGGAACCAATACAGGTATAGCTTGGGAAAGGTCAGCAATGGTATACTTGGCTGAGACTGGAGCTGCTTGATGCTGGCTGTGTGAGGGGAATGCTTTCAATAGTTCCGTAGAAGTGATGTCCATGATGGTGATGGACCCTGGGCAGAAATGTCCTTCCCCTGCTGCAGGGATGGACTGTGTCAACACTGGCTGTGTGGAGTGCCACTGCAGTTGGCAGAGCGGTGTGGTTTCAGTGCTAACCTGCCTTGCAAGGAGCCTGCCAGGGTCTTAGCTGTGTATTTTGGTGATAAACCTGTTCTTCAATGTGTGGAACAGGAACTGTATTTTAAAACTCGTACCGTGAGATCTTCACCTGGCGGCATCTGTCTCACATGCTCTGAACATAATGCTGCAGGCTCAGAGTTGCAGAGGAGGTGTGACATGGCCATTTAGCAAGAGACAGGTTTTTACAGTATGCTCTGGCAGGCTTGCTGCAAAGCTACTCTGTCTCAGCCTAACTTCTCTGTACCTTTTCAGGTAACAGAGGATGAAGTTCTCGATATTTTAGAAAGCGTCCTGATATCTAATATGTCTGCATCTGTGACACGGGGCTATGCTCTCACTGCCATCATGAAGCTTTCCACCAGGTTCACCTGCACTGTCAAGTGAGTTCTCATTGGTGGTGTACTGCACAGGGCTTCGTTGTAAATATGCTGGCATCGGTTGTCTTCAGTAGGGGTATTCCTTGAACATGTTCTGCTTCTGTGGGCTGCAAGAGTCATCCTGTTATTTGTTGGCTTTAACAGTCCTCTTTTGCTCACTGGGCGGAACGTGTCTGCTGTCTGTACTGTTTTCTGTATGGATGTTCTCTGTTGTATGGGACATACATGGCCATTTCTTGAAAACTCCTTCTGGGAAAGGGAAGTCCTTACTTCCAGTGGGCTGTTCTTTCCTGTTCCTTTTTTGGATGATGGAGAGAAAAAGAGCCTTGTTTCCTATTGGAGGCTTCTTGGTATTGGTGGTTGAAATTTTATGCTGTACCTTAAGGTGGTGCATTAATCACCTGCTGATGCTGTTGTGAGAGGACAGTTCAGAAATGGATGTTGCATGGATACTGCAGGGACCGCTGTGTTGCATGGGACTCCTGTTGAACAGAGCCCCAGGTAGCATCTTCAGAATGGCACATGCTAATCCCTTGCTTCTTGCTGCTAATTCCATGGTGTGTTTGTTTGTTCCCCCTGCCCCAACAGTCGCATTAAGAAGGTAGTTTCCATCTACGGCAGCAGCATTGATGTGGAGCTGCAGCAGAGAGCCGTGGAATATAATGCACTTTTCAAGAAATATGATCACATGAGGTAAGTATTGATGAGTTGTGGTGTTTGAAAAGGAGCTTTATAATTTGCACCGCTCTCCTGTCATTGACACTCTGTGCTTTGAGAGCTATGTCTGGTGATTTTGGTAGGTTTACAGAGGAACTAGAATTCCTTACCCATCTATGGAGTTAGTGTTTTAAAGACTTAATGTATCCTGGGATATTGTTCTGTGAATCAGAGACTTCCTCTGCTAAAACATTTGTCCTGCTTTGAGCCTGAGCTTGACCAATTTTTACTTCCAGGTGTTGACGCTTAAATTTTCTAGGTGAGTAAATACCTGCAGGTAGCTTTTACTGTGCCAGCATTACTAGGTTCAAACTGATTTTAAATGCCTTTGGAATAAACATGGAGAGATGCATTGACCTGCTCTCCTAAGCCGTGTTCTGAGCTGGAAGCAATTTTTCCAACTATCAATACATTTCAGTTTTTCAGAACATCGTTTTTATTTACTGTATCTTCTTGTAGTATCTGTTTAGAGTCTCAGACTCTGCTTGGAAAGGCATGTTGTTTCACTACACCACTCAGCATCCCTGTTGTACAATTGGTGAGCATGGTAACCTCCTAACGCTTTATCATTCAGAGGTCCCCATTCATAATTGCTTTGCACGAGTGATTGTTTCTCTGTGAAGCAGTTAAACCCCTGCTTTGTTGCAGTAACTGAAACTGTAATTGTTTGGAGAATAGTCATTAATCTGCTATGTGCAATAGTTAATTGTTGATGCACTGGAGCACCACAGATTATTCTATTCAGTGAGGATCATAAGATTGAAGGAGATTTTCTGGGGATTAATTCCATCCACCCATGAAAACTTCCCATAAGATTTGATTAGATGAAGAAGCATCCATTTTAGAATTTAAATGAGAGATAACACAGGTGCCACTGGATTAAATACTGCTTGTGTTTGTAGGGGCTTGTAAACCTTGTTTGAAATGCTCTTCTTAATCACATTTTTCCATAGGTCTCATCTTATTCACTGTGTGTAGGACACAACATCCTTGTGACTTCCTCTTTTTTCTCCCACTGTGGGATCCATGTAGCAACTCAAATTGTTCTTAGAAAAGTCATGTTAAGGAGCAAGAGTGTGTGAACTGCCTGGGTATTCCATGGAGCCTTATGAATGAGGGCCTTTTGATTTGAGTTGACCATTTCAGCAGACAGTATCTGGCAATCAGCTTGGCAGTGTTTGCTGTTCCCAGTTTTGGGAGGTGTTGCACTTCAGGAATATATATGTGATCTTCATTCAGTTTTACAAGACAGCATTTGTATTTTTCCTCCCAGTGTACTCTACTGCTCATTACAGTGTTGTCCTGGGTTGAGCTGGAAAAACGCCAAGTGTCCAGGACAGGGTGAAAAGGGTTCCTCCTCCCCCCAACCAGCCAAGGGAAGAGAAGAGGGAGAGGGAAAAAAAAGAAACCTCAAAACCAGGTTTATGCTGAAACTAACTACATGTATTTAAACAGAGAAGAGAAAACTAAGAGAGAACTACAATATAACACACACTTACACAAGTTATGCATATATAACAAGGAATAACTTCCCACTCCCCAATTAATACAAAGCCCATTACTCTAAATTCATAAGCACTCCAAAAGACACTCAGCAAGAAAGAGAAAGTATAACAACAAAATAGTTCTACTTCCCTGAATGCAAACAAAATGCAAGCAGAGGCAACAGTAGCAGGGTCTAGCACAGTAGAGGAGCTGCCAAATGTCCTCCTCTTAGTGCAGCCATGATGGAACTAACCAAGCCACTCCCACACACTGGATTTTACACCCTTTGAGATGATGTAGTATGGTATGGAATACAATATTATTGGCTGGAAGAAGTCAGCTGTTAGCTAGCTCAGCCCAGCTTAAATCAGCTGACAATCCTAGGCCTAGCTGAACTTTAAAACCTAAGTTTAGGCCCGCCTGGCTAAACCCATAACAAGTGTAAAGGTCAGCGTTTAATAGTTTCTGCCTGTTAAGACTGTTCATGGTCAAAAGTGTGGCCCACTGTTGGGTTTATTGGCACTGGAGCAATTTTTCAGCCCAAGAGATGTGTAGATAGTGTGGCTTACGCCTGTTCCATGCAGTGCTTTGTGGCTCAACCCACAAGGGGTTTCTTATATTTACAGACTAGTTCTCCCTAGTCAGGGTTCAGGATCCCATATCTCTTCTTCAGTCTCTCTGTCATTTCAGGAGGGTACTCTCAGGGCTGAACCTCCATCTCTTTGTGGCTAAATGAGAGTGTGGTGGTTGCTTTTCCAGCTTTTCCACCTATTTTAAGTGGTTAACCCCTTCTGCAAAGAGAACTCAAATGAGCTGCCTCTAACTCACCTGCATATGGGACAGAGCAGTCAAGTGTCCCAGATCTGCAGCTAATCCACCATTGCTCAGTTATGGAATCTTTGTTTTGGATTTGTTTTCCTAGCCCCACAGCGGGGCTCAGGTCTCAGGTACTGGGGGAAAACAGGAGATAGGAGGGCTTCTTTGGTTTTAAGCTGTCAGCTATTTACACTGGCATAGAATGCCAGAGATTGCTTCTGACCCCCTCAAGCTGTCATGCAGTCTTAGAGTTCCCCTGCACTGCAGCTCAAAGGAAAAGGCGGGTTGCCCTGTGTATGTCGTCTCTTGAATGTCTAAGTATTTGGATTGGAATCCCAGAAGATGGCACAGTGTAACTATGTCAGCTTCTTTCAGGTCGGCACTGCTTGAGAGAATGCCAGTAATGGAGAAAGTCACCACAAATGGTCCTACTGAGATTGTACAGACCAACGGAGAGACAGAGTCAGCAGTCCTGGAAACCAAACCCCCACCGTCTGGATTGCAGCCTGCTAGCCAGGTAACAGGAACTGAGCTGGGATCAGCTTCCACTGCCGTTAGACCATGCTCTGGGCACTGCCAACAGTAAGCTGAGACCATCTCCCTTCCCCTCTCTGCTAGTTCTAACTGGTGATGATGGGTCATGGCTCTGCTCAGATGTCTCTAGGAACAGATGTGTGGGACAGGTCATTGTGGGCCTCCCAGGAGAGGGTGGGATTAGCTCTGTTGGTTATGGTGCTGATAATGCCAAGGTTGGGGGTGTGATCCCCGTACAGACCATTCACTTAAGTGTTTGACTTGATGATCCTTGTGGGTCCCTTTAAACTCAGAATATTCTGCAATTCCCCAGCCTGTCTCAGTATGCACAAACTCTGTCCTTCTCTAGCTCTGTGGTCCCACAAGCATGGTAACTAGATCTCTTGTGGGGCCTGGGATCACAGTGAAACTAAGAAACCCTCTGACTGGCCAGCAGCTCTGTTGATCTTCAGTCTCAGAACAAGTAGAAACCACTGCATTTGAAGAGAAAGTAGCAGAACGTTAAATATATGTAACTATTACATCAACTCTCTTTATTAGGCAAATGATTTATTGGACTTATTGGGGGGAAGTGATATAACACCTGTAATCCCTACTGCACCTACAAGCAAGCCAGCCTCTGCTGGTGGGGAGCTCCTTGACCTCCTGGGAGACCTCAACTTAACAGGTGAGCAGGCTGCATTTCTTTTAAGTCCACATCCTCAGCCCTGGGGTGTGATGTTCTTCATTGTCTATGTAGTCCTAGTTTTCACATTTAGTCTTACCAAGATCCATATTAGCCTACAGATGGGACTTGGGGAATGAAGTCCCAGGTTGATGCTGCATGATGAGCTGGCAAGACTTGAGGATTTTTGCACTTCAGTTTGGGAATGCTGTGAGTCTTTCCCAGAGAGGACTAGGAGATGTGAGGAATTAATTCCTAATTCCATTTGAATGCCTGCTAGCTCAAGAGGAGCCAGTTCTTGAAAGCAGATAACGGGAGGATGACAACACGATTTTTTTTTTGTAGAGCTTCATGTAAAGAAATACAATATGCAGCGGTTAGTCTTCGGTGAAGGTGTAATTATTCTTCATTTAATGACAGCTGAGTAATAATCATTCAACATTTCTTGTAGGTTCTCCAGTATCTGCTCCTGCACCCCAAACAGCACAGCCTCCATTCCTGCTCGATGGACTTACATCACAGCCTCTCTTCAATGATGTTGCTGCAGGTTAGGGACATGTAAATCCTTTGCCTAAAGTGCCCCAGCACTCAACTAGAAGAGGAAACAAAGGGTAGTAAAAAAAAAGAAAAGGGAGAGGCTTTGAAAAGGTGGCATAGACAGTGGAGTAGAAGGGGCTGTGTTTAATTTTCAGAGGAGTTCATATCTGGGTAAAGTAAATGCATACTATAATGTTGAGAATGATCTCCAGATTCTGTAGGTCTGCTGCTTTTTGTTTTCTGCAGGAATCCCCTCCATTACTGCATACAACAAGAATGGGCTGAAGATTGACTTCACCTTTGAGAGGTCAAACACCAATCCCAGTGTCACTGTAATCACGATACAGGCCTCCAACAGCACAGAGCTGGATATGACAGATTTTGTTTTCCAAGCTGCAGTACCAAAGGTAGAGCCACTAGGTCAGCTACAGTGAGGGGTTGAGGGCCAGCTGCAAACACTCTCTGAGCTGTGCTTTCATGTAGACAAAAACTTGCAAGGTAAACAGGCTGAGAGCCGTTAAAAGGGTGTCTTCATGCTCAGTTAGGTCATCTCTTTCTAGTCTGAAACTAAATGTAAATGTGAATGCAATAGAACACAGGTTTCTATCAGGTTGGACTACTTCTACTTGGACAAAATTGTGTTTTAAAATCATCACTTTTCAGGAAAGTTTCTAAACCATGTGCAAAAGAATGTCGAGTCAGAAAAGGTATTTTGGAGACACTAATCAATCCCTTAATCTTATTTTCTAAGACATAATGCCATGTTCTTTGCAGCTATGAATGCATGAAAGAAAAAGTCTTTTGAAGCTATTAGCTGCTTATAAAAATTTAAATGAGTCACCATATGGTGATTAGTGGCAGTCCTCATTTAAACGAGTGAATTCAGCCCTCGCACTCGGCTGCAGCACAAAATACGGGAAACAGATATTGTCTGGTGTATAGTGGAGCAGACTACTGAAGTGAGATGTGACTGGAATGCTCTCCAAATTTCAGAAAGTACATTCACTTCTGAGAGTTTCACTTCTAGGAATTAGTATTCCCCTACCTTGGTTTTGGGCTGGTTTCATACCTGCCATAGGAAGGCATTAGGGGTTACAGGCGTGCTGACTGTTCTCTGCATGCAACACTTAAAACATCCGTGCTGATCTTGGTCCACTGCAGTAAGCCCTCACCTCTCAGTGCTTGTGCTACCTGGATCCTACTTGCACAGAAAGCAGGTGGGCCAGCAAATATGTTTGCTTAGGGAACAACAAGATAGAGAATGGAAGAACTGATTATTGAGGGCCAGGAACTGAACTTTTAATTTTCCATGCTTTCTCCCAGTACAAACAAGTCACTGTATTTTCTTACTTGATTAAGCATCAAATTGTTTTCTCTTTGCCTTTCTTCAGACATTCCAGCTGCAGCTCCTGTCTCCCAGTAGCAGTGTCATCCCTGCATTTAACTCGGGGACCATCACACAGGTCATTAAAGTCCTGAATCCACAAAAGGTGAGTGATTCCAAGAATTATTAAAGATAGTGTCTTGAAATTGTTCGTTTAGTGGCAGTCAGTTAGGGATGCATCAGTGATGAGACATAGGGAGTGATGGCAGTGAATGATGTGCTTTTCCTGACAGTCATTTTGATTAGGGTTAGGAGAAGGTTATGAAAAACAAAGACTGGGAAAAAAAGGAGGTTTTGGACACTGGTTGGGTCTTCTATTTGGTTATACTGCTAAAGCAGATTCACAGCTTTGCTATCTTGAATTCATTCACATTTTACATAAGAGTGGTTATGTTTTCAGGTGGCCTTTCCAGAGGAGCTAAACCTGGTGTTTATATGGGTTGTAAAAGTGCTGTCTGGAAGGCAAGCATCTTGCCCTGTGAAGATATTCAACATTTGTTCATTCTGTCTGCAGCAACATTGCTTGATGTGTTGGTACAGAAAAAAGTAGCTTGATTCATATTCTTAACAAAACAGTTTTTCTTAACTGGTGTAATTTGGTTTTGATGTGATGAGTGTAATTTTAAACAGTTGATTGAAAGAATCTTTAGGTGTGATGTAATCATAATCCCATTTGTTTTATAGCCTTCAGAGACAGGCTTCAAGATTGGAATATATAAGAGACTTGAGGGGAGGGAGGAATGTGGCCCACATAGCCTCCTTAAGAGGCTTTACAAGTACTCAGATGTCATCAGAAAGAAAAATAAAAATTGAGATTGCTTGTTTCTTCCTTTGAGGGACAGCCTTAAGATCTTAAATGACTTGTAAGAACTTAAAGCATCTGAAGTTTTTCATTGGTTAACACTTAGATGCTGGTCTAGATGTAAAGCATTGCTGCTAGACTGCTATGCAAGTGAGAAAAAAGCCCACAAATGTCAGCCCAGGATTCCAGTGGATGGCAGCGCGCGGTGTCTGTGGGTTTTCCGTGCGTCCCCTCTTATTGCCCTGGGGGCTGCTCGCTTCTGTTTATATTAAGTCACTAGACTGATTATTGATTATTCTCTGCCTTATATACATCTGGTAAGAGTTTCTCTGTGGTGCTGTAGAGCACCTTTCAAAGATCACCTTGAAAGTTATTTTCTGAACTTTGAAGGATTTAGGATTTTTCCTGAAATGTGCCAGAAGTCACAATACACCCCCCTCAAATGGGACCCACAAGGTGAAATGCAGCTGGGTAGTGGCTTGCTTCCTTGTTGGAACACCACAGCTCCCAGCAACACTTCAGAGGACAGAGGTGCAGAATAGTGTCATCATGCTGGATTTGAAACTGATGGCAGGGTTTCCAAAACAACACCAAATAAACAAAAAACCTGACACTGATGTTGATCTACTAGTGATAAAGTATAGCTTCTTTATCCTGAACCTGGTTGGAGCAGTCCTTGTCCTCCTTTCCTCCCTCTGCTATCCCTTTTGTGTATTTGTCTGTAGATGGAGAAGAGAGACAGAAATTGTCGACTTCTTGCTTTTACTTTTAGGGCTTTTTGAGAGTGAGGAGAATAGGGAAGTTGACTGGAGCATGCTGTGTTTTAGTTGTTTTGAAGTGCCACATAGTATCTGGACGACAGCCACCTGACAGTGTAAAGCAGCTTCTGAGCTATTCCATCATTTACTCCCAGCAGAAGACAATGTTCTTAGAGACTCTCTTTCCAGTTTTTCCTTCACAGTGCTGCTGAGCTGTGCAGAACTTGAGGTTTCCAGGTTGCTGCGTGAAGTGGACAGCCAGTTTGGGAAATGTGATCTTTCCCTACAAGCCCAAGTGCAGAGCAGTGGAGTACAGATCTGCCTCCTGCTTTCTTCTGTTAACTGGAATTTTAAGGCAGCTATTTCTGTATTTAAGGACTTCAGTGCTTGCAAGAACAGGGCCAATGCAGAGAGATGTGGGTAGAAGCTGTGCTGTTGCTTTTCTAAGAGCTTGTACCTGATCTGAGAACTACAGAGACCAATCAATGTTGTACTAGGTTGAGTATTTATCTGCAGTGTCAGTTCACCCTGCACGTCCTTCCAGCAAGCTCTTGTAGTCAGGAATGGTCTGTGTTGAGTATTTCTTGGGTGAGGGAGGGGAAATGGATGTTGTGGGAGTTGCTGACCTTTAATGAAGATCTGAATTTGTTTTGTATGTGTGTTTGTTTGTTTCCCCCTTTTCTCTTCTAGCAACAACTACGTATGCGGATCAAGTTGACATATAATCACAAGGGCTCAGCAATGCAGGACCTAGCAGAAGTCAACAACTTCCCCCCTCAGTCCTGGCAGTGAGGCTCTGCCACCATTCTTATTCTCATCCCACCCAATCAAAAGAACTCTGGGAAGAAGGTTGTGATCCTTGGCAATCCCCCAAACTGCACCATGGGCATGGGGAACAGATGAGACCTGCTGATGAGGAGGAATTTTCCTGAAGTGATTGCTGACTTTGAAGCATATCTGTTAAGACTAATCTCTCCTCCGCTGATGAGGCTGGTGGCTTGTGGAGTCTACTGTGCACTCCCTCACACATGCATTCACAGCCAGAAGCAACATTCCCTTCTCCCCTTTTCCTGCCTTCCCTCAGCCCCCCCAAAAGAAATGCAGCCTGGTTGGAAGAGAAGTCTGGAATTTCTAGCAGGGAAACTTTGTTCTCTGCAACAAGTGAGCAGTTGCCCCTTCTTTCTGCTGTCTTTTTTTCCGTGGGGTGAGCAAGGTGTGTTGTCATTCATTTCTAGCTGGATTCCTTCAGGCACTTTCATCTGGGACTCAGATGGGGACTTGGGGAATGCCAGGCTGCCCTGCCTCTTTCTTCTTGTATCCCGTAGGTCTGAGGGGCTGGAGGCTTCTTATGACCTACTCAGTGCATTACTGTGTACACCCACCTCCTAGTTATGTGATGGCATACCAAGAGCAAGTGAGGCCTTGGGAGTTCATATGCAAACCTGGGACAGTGCAGGAAAAGAGGTGCTGGTAAGAGTTGGTAAAATTGCTTTGGTGCTGTACTTGGAAATGAAGACCTTACACTTGAATTTTTTCTTTCTTTCTATTAGAAGCTACAGCCACGCAGATTCAGCAAGTCTTCTGTAGCTTCCCCAGAAAGCGTAGTGAGATACGAGAGACGTAGGGATCCAAGGAACAGCTGGTGTCCTACCACAGACGGTTTCAAAGTCTTTCAGCCTGTTAGTTCTGGTTTATGGGTAGAAAAGACAAATTTAATTTTGTAGATCAGTCTTTGGGCAAGGGGCTCCGCTCCTGCTGGGAGACCATCAGAGACTATGCTGCAAAGTTGCTCTTCATGGTTATTCCAGACCTTCTCCCCAATTTAATTTCCAGAGCCTGTTGTAGACCCCCTGGGTTCCATTTGAGTTACTTCTGACTGGGATATTTGTGTTGTATCTGTAATATTGGCACTGAAATAAAGACCATGCGGTTTAAAGAGACCTTTTCCCATTTTGTTACTTAATTATCCTTGTAGTTTGCTCCTTGCTTCCCTTTCAGACTAATGTGCCAGTTAAGGTTCAGACTGAAAGTAACTTTACTGTGTTTTGAACAAAAGTCAGTTGTTTGAGTATTTGGATCCAAAGAGGTGAAGTCCAGTGCCTCTCTGAGCTCAGAGAGAGCTGTGTTCAGGATGTTCCTGTGGAACTGCTGGGAGGTGCTGCAGTTCTGGGTGGTCTCTCAGTGGCCACGTGTAGGACATAAAGCACAGCATGACAAACTGTTCAGGTGTTCACTGCTCTTCAGGGAGCAAGAGCAGAGGATAGATCTTAGATCTTCATCTCTGAGTGTGCTGGTAAGCTGAAGGTAGAGCATGTCTGCTTCAGTTCTGTTCTAGGGTATTCCAGACAGTGATCATTGAGTGTTCTCATGACAAGCTTAGACACAGCTTTTTCTGTCTGCAGAAGTGCTAACACAGGGCTCTAGTCCTTGCTAAAAGTATTGCAAGAGTGGTGCACAGTATCCTTAGGAAAAATTAAGGAAAAGGCTATTCTGCCCTTGAATTTGCAACAGGAGACCACTAAAGGTTGTTCAGTGTGCTTTGGTTTTAACTGCATTAAGTAATGTAAGGTAGGACTGACTGTCACTGACATAAGTGCCAGTCATGTGTTAGTGGTGTAAGTTTATCTTCTCTTGGAGACCATTTTTGTTACCTTATTGATTAAACAGGTTTAGGCCTTTGAATTAGCAAAGAGCTTTGTTCTACTGGAACTGGCATCAGCATGGGGTTATAAAGTCTAGAAGAACAATGTATGATTTTCTTAAGAGTAACTTTTTGGGTTGTGGTAGGATCATGCCTTGGCTATCAGCGGTGAGATAGATCCTGTGCTTCTAGCCAGAAGCATCATGAAACAGGCAGTCTTGCAGGAAATGGCTGAATGAAGGTGCATTTCTGGTGCTGAGCATTTAGCTTTGCTGCTTTCACTGCAGTTGTGGGTATTTACCACCCCACTAGCTCAAACTCAGTGTTGAAGACTGAGCATGTTACACTCATACTTCGGTGAGCTCTGAGGGTGTCCCAGACGGAAAGCTGATGGAAAGTCTTTGCCTTGGCTCCTGAACTCCTCGTGAGCTCTCCTACTCTCTTCACAGAATTCTGCACAGTCACTCATGCTGAAAGCCAGAATACCTCACTCTCCGTTCGGTTTTGCTGGGAAAGAGCACTGGTGTGGGAGATTAGATGGGAAGGAAGAAGGAAATAGCGTCTCACCTGGCCAGTTTGTTGCAGCAGGGTTGGCAACAGTGTATCTTGTCCCTCTTGTCGTGCTTGTTTTCTGTCCCTAGAGCAGCTGGATTTTGCTGTTGATCTCTGGTAAGCTTGTAGGATGAATTCCATTTGTGTTCTTGGCTCCTTCACCCTTGCACTGTATCCGTGCTTGGGGAAATGGCCACTTCATCACGTGGAGGCTGGAGGAGGCGGCGCATGTCCCTGAAATGTGTGTTGCCTGAAGCCATCCCTGGCCTTTGAAGAACTCGTTTGTAGCAGGAAAAAATTCCAGCTGTCCCTGGAGCTCGATGCCCTCCTCGCTGAGGGGTGGGTGCTGATGTTTCACCAGAAGGAAGGCCAGGCTTCCCACCTTCCTGTACCTCCAGCCCCAGATAACGTTGCTTGCTCCTTTACCCCTGTGTGCACCTCAAACTCTGTGCTGCTGCTGGGGTGTCCCTCTGGAGAGTCCTTGCACATCTGAGGCAATCCCAGGCTGAGTCCTCTTCCCACCAGCTGAATGCAACAATTCTGACAAGACTTGGTCAACATTTTCCTTGCTTCGGTGTTAGGGGACTATAAAGGCAGCAAGATACAGACTTCACTGGTAATCTTACTAATCTGCATGGGAGACTTCAGAGCTGGGAGATACTGAATGTCTGTTTTTTTCAAGTGAATGTCTTTCAAGTCAAAACATGACAGAAATAATTGTGGCCATAATGGGCCTGAAGGAGGAGGAGATATAGGAAGTCCTAAAATCGACTTTGTCCAGGTTTTGGTGGGACTAAATATGGCCTTGAACAATCCATTGAAGCAATAGCAGTGAGGGGACTGCCACCTTTACAGTACCTTGGATCTCTAACTTGGAAGATGCCGAAACAGCTGGGAAAGGTGCCAGCACCTTCCTTGAGGCTGGTCCCAGCTGTGAGCCGTGGCAGCAACAACACTGGTGCACTTTTATGTGTTCATTTTCTACTTGAAGGCTGTGAGGGAAGGAGCTGCTGGACTGCTTCCCTCTGAACTTTCACTCTATTCCTGTATATTTCTTTTTCTTTCCTGATGCTGTAATTTAAATTTTACATAGAGCCCCATCCCACCTTTTTGACAGTGCAGAGAAAAAAATAAGCAAACAAAAAACCCCACAAAAATACAAACCCCCAACCAACCCAACCAAACTTAAAGTAAAAACATGCTATTTGAGTAGGGAGCCTGGTGGCATTCAAAATTCTGGAGACCTATTTTTGAGATGTAAAAAATTTAAATAAGTGCTGAGTCATAGGTGAGTGAGGAGCTTAACGGATGTAAACATTTACATGGGATGCATTAGACTTCTGCTGTGTGTATTGTCTTTTGGTTGAAACAAATTATGAAGTGACTAATAAAACGAGTCAATATTCAATGATTTAAAACTGTGCCTTGTTGCTTTTTGCAGTACAGTGGGATATGATGTTTCGTTGCTTGATGTTTGGCCAGAGGTAGTTCAGATGATGCAAAAAAAAAAAGGGCAGAATTTGAAAAACTTTATGGGACATTTTGGAGAGCAAAATGAATGAACACTTTGGCAGTTCAGAATACCACCCGGAGAGAGAGAGTGTGTCAGTTAAATACTATCAGCTGTGCTTGTCCAGGTGCTAGAAAGGTGTGCTGGGATCTGAACACGAGGAATGTTTTTTCCCCAGTATTTGCAGGGTGCTGTGAGAGTTGGTCGTGATTCCATTGTTGCTTAAAAAGCCTCTTTCATACTCCATGTGCCTCTGTGTCAGAGCAGCATCTGTGCCTGCGGGGAGGTTCTGCCTTGTGTCATCTCGTCACAGTCACATTTCATTTACATACCTTTTCACATCTTTTCTAACACGTAATTGCACTGTGGAAGAGGGTGGGAGGCCTTTTTTTAATATGCTTGATCCTGTTGGGGCATAAGCAGTAGCTGCCCTAAAGTATTAATCAGTCTTGCAAACTGCACCGTGATGATGATGTCGTTAGTAGATAATTCTATCGTTAGTAGCAGCCTCTGTTTCAGAGTGCAGAGCTTGCCCGGTGGGGCCTGCAGGGCAGCAGCGGGAAGGTAAGGTACTGCTCGGCTGCTGCGCCGCGTTCCTGCGGCCGGGAGGTGAGCGGAGCTGGGGCAGGGCCGGTGACGGACGGGAGGGGTGAGCGGAGCTGGGGCAGGGCCGGTGACGGACGGGAGGGGTGAGCGGAGCTGGGGCAGGGCCGGTGACGGACGGGAGGGGTGAGCGGAGCTGGGGCAGGGCCGGTGACGGACGGGAGGGGTGAGCGGAGCTGGGGCAGGGCCGGTGACGGACGGGAGGGGTGAGCGGAGCTGGGGCAGGGCCGGTGACGGACGGGAGGGGTGAGCGGAGCTGGGGCAGGGCCGGTGACGGACGGGAGGGGTGAGCGGAGCTGGGGCAGGGCCGGTGCGTTTGCAGCGCCCGGGCCGCTCTGCCCTTCCGCGCTCCCGCCCCGCGGCGCGCACGGCGCTCGGGACACGTGGCCGCGCCGCGCGCTCCCGCGCCGGGGGCGGGACCTGAGCCGGGGCCGCGCGCGCTTCCGGGGTGGGGCCGCCGCCAGCGCCGGGTGGGAGCGCGGCCGCGATGGGGGAGGCCGGGCCGGGGCCCAGGGAGGCTCCGGGACCCGAGGAGGACGAAACGGCGGCGTCGGGCGGCGCCCGGGAAGGCCGCGCCGGGCCCCGCGGTGCCATCCGGGTGCTGAAGGTGAGGAGGGGGCCGGGGCCTCGGGCGGGGCGCTGGGGTCGCTTCGCGCCGCGACCTTGGCGGGGTCGGGCCGGGCCGGGCCGGGCGCTGTCCGTGCCCCGCGCGGCCTGTGCGGAGGGGCTGGGTCGGAGCGGGGCCGCTGCCGGAGGCGATGCTGAAGCTCTCGGGTCTTGGCTGCCTTGCAGAGGAACGCGAAGCGCCCCGGGAGCAGGAGCTGCCTGAGCAGGAGCCGCGTTGGGTCCCGTGAGAGGACCTGGTTGAAAGGGGACGTCGGACGAGGCTGCGTGTATGTTTATGGAAGAGACTCTGCAGCTGTGGCCTCTTCGGACTTGCGCCTGGTCCTGTGCACAGTGGACACCCCAGCGTCGGAGATCTGTGATGAAGGGAGGAAAAACCTCTTTTTGCAGCTTCATGGAGATCTGGTCAGGTGAGGGCTGCGAAGGATAACCCTGACTGAGAAACGTTTTGTAAGAGTTTGTAGGGCTCCGTTTGCCATGTACCTGTGCCTGTTGACAGGGCAGGTAGAGAACAGGTAGAGGTGGCAGCCTTGAGTCGTGCAGTTCATACAAATGAAGAAGTATTGTACCTTTTACACAGCTCTTAGTTAAGTGTTTTAACTGGGAGTGTTTGCCTGGTGCTCCAGCTAGAAATATGTCCTCATGTTCTAGGTAGAGATTTCTGTTCATATATTCCTTTGGTATGTTCTGTGTTAAGGGCGTTTTAGTGTCCAGACAACCCGAGCTATTTAAGAGGCTGTAAACAGTTGTTCTGAGTCAGCAAAACGTGTCAGGTACTTTCACAATTATGTCATGTAATATTTACATGTTAGTCATTTTTTTGCTAAGAAGAGTTGTCAGGTAAACAATTAAAGGCAGACAGAAAGTGTAGCAAGGGTTATATAAAGAAGGCATAAGCATCAGATTGTATGTTTTATGCCTGAAGTTGATTTAAGCTCAGAATAGACATCTCAGAGTTTAATGGGCATGACCTTTATGCTGTGGGTGTGTTATGGACTCCCAGTTTACAAGCTGCCATTAATTTTGTTAGGATGTAGACTTTGCACTAATTCTTCTTGACTTAAGATTCAGTTGTAAAAGTGCCACTCCTCAAGAGCAAATAATTTTTGTGGTCTCCTTATGTGAGGGCTATTTAAATGCATTTGCCTTGTCCAGTCCGGGTGTTACTGGAACCAGAAGTGGGTTAGTTAGAAACACTGTAGGAGGAGAGCTGGACACCTGAGGACAGCCATTGAGGCAGCTGAAAACCTCTATTTGTTGCTTGAAGAATTTGTAAGGAAGTTGGCTTGTTTGGGACCCTAAGAATGATCAGATTTTCCAGCATTTAAAGTAAGAGCAGACCCATCACTGCAGGTCATGAAGAAGCTTAAGTAAAGGTTGTGGATGTGTTCAGAGAGGCAGGTTTTGACTTTTTCAGCTTTTGAAATGGCTTTTGTGTTTGAATTCATTTCAGCCTCTCTATGTTTTTACATGCTACTTAGCTGTGTCTGTCTTTGATTTGGGGCAGGCTTTGCACTGGATTAGCAAATTGGATCTGTTGCTGTTGTGTTGCAAGGGAGTACTGAGCTGTAAATTACTGCTTCCCACTCTGTTTGCCACTTGGTGTCTCTATAAATTGGTTAAGACTTGTCTTAAATTTTGTGAAGAGTTCTTGGTTACGGTGTGTCTGTTCCTTGTAATCCTTAGAATGTGTTTGCCACAGAAATCCTTGAATTGCTGTTCTGGGGAGGGAAATGGGATTTACCACAGTTGCTTCAGTAACACTTGCGTTAGGAACAGGAAGGAGGCCTGAGTGGTACCTGCATGCACATCCACGGGAAGGTGGCGGAATCCCCGTGCCCTGTTGAGATAATTCCTTCCTTGGACAAAGTTTGCTGATTACTTTAATAATGTGTCCACAAATACTTATTGCTCTGTAAAGTATCTGATCGTATCTTACTATAAATACGTGTGTCTCCCAAAAAGCTTCTGAATTCTTTGCCCTTTCAGTATCAGCATGTGACTTTCTTTCTGAAGCTGAGTGTTGCAAAGGTCAGTTTGGCATCTGACTTGCAAGACTGAAAGCTGGATGGAAGAATAGGGAAATCTTTCTTGTGTCTTCACTCTGATATTCAGCAGTGTCCTTGTGATCATCTTGTGTTTCCACTTCAATTTTGTGAATTCAAGTCAGTTTCTGTCAATTTTTTCTTCTCCACAATGCACCTCGAGGATCTTTAGCTTTCTCCTAGATAGAATCTTTCCTTATGTTTGCATCCCTTCATATCCAGAAAACATACCTTCCTGGAGAGGGAAGGGATAAACCAGAATAGCACAGATAACTTCTTTGGTCTGGATACCCCTCACAACAAAAATTTAAACTGCAAAGATTTGAAAACTTGCCTGTTGCTTATGGAGAGCTACATTTGCAATAGGAGTTGTGAAACTCTTGCTACTTCTTGTTGGCTTTTCTGCCTGATAAGCCTTTACATCTGTGCTCAGCAGAGCACTCTGAGCAGTGGAGGTGTCCAGTCCCTGATGTGTGATAGTGCTGTGGGTGTCACGGGCTGTCTGTGCTGCTGTGCCAGCATTTGGAGGTGACTGCACTGGGCACAGGATGAGCGTGAGCAGTTCGAAGGTGATCTCATGCCAGTTTGGGTTTCACACTACGTTGCTTTCTCTGGAAAGGAGAGAATATTTTTCTACCTCACTTTACTGTTACTTCTAGAGCCTGTCAGCCTCAATCATGTTAGTGAACAAAACCAGTACAGAAACTGCCATTCTGTCTGGTTTTTCCTGCCCAGTATTTTGCTAGTGAAACACGTGGTTTGTGATGAGAACCTGGACAGGTAATCCATTCCACAAGGTCTCCAGAATGTCTCCAGAAGCATTCAGTGAACTGCTCCCTTTCCTGCTGTGGGCATGGTACATAGGCAGTGAGCTGCTTTGTTCATGGCTTTATTTCTAGAACCCTGTGTATGTTGTTAGCCAGACAGCTGAGCTGGTCTCGGGTCCAGCACTCAGCCGGTGCCAGCGGGGATCAGACACCCTTCGTGCTGTGTCTTCACAGCTGAAACACCCAACCCCAGGCCCTACTTCCTCTGTGGAGTGGCCAGTCATTGCTTCCTGACACTTTTTGGGTATAGATTTTTTTCTGAACTCAAAACTCTTGCCTGGTAGTGAGCTTTGAAGAACTTGTGTTTTACAGAGAGCTTCCAGAATTCAGAAGACTTAACTTTCTGGCAAGGCTTTTATCCTGCAGCTTGTGGCCAGCAAGCCCAGTTGGTGCAGTAGTACAGGCTGGTCTTTTGGTTGGTTTTCAGATAGAAATGAGTGCTATTGCATTTGTAGGGGATCAGTCCTGAATAGATCTTGCTACCAATGTTTCCTTTGTACATGGCTTTCATAGAAAAGAAATAAAACCAAGGGCATTGTGTTTGATGTTTTCATAGAACACATCAGTTTGATTTATGTGGACAAGAAAGAAAATTAAAGGATTTTCAAATTAGCATTTTGGAACTTTGCAGCATTAATTCTAGCTGAAGTGTAAGATGAGAAGAATAAAAATTAGAAAAAAGCAGATCTCATCTCCAGAAGGGACAAGTATGATGGGATAGAGTATCCAGCTTTTTCAGGAGGGTAAGCCACAGTACCTCAAGCGAGCACTGAGCAACCTGTACAACTGTGACTTAATTTGTGTTTTATTAAAAGCACTTATCCCTCTACTGTATTGCTGTTCTTGCTGACTTCTGATATGCAGATCTCAGTGTGTACTCACAGAACTTAACATTCAGCAACCAAATAGTAAAGTTTGGGGGTTTGGTTTTTCCCCTGAGAAGTCGATGCAGATTACTTGAAGTGTTCTTTTTGCGAGTGACATTTGTCGTTCCTGAGCCATGGGTCACGTGCTGGAAAAGCTGTTTCAGGAAAGCAATAGGAATAGGAATCTATGCCCAATGAAAACTTGGGCGAGGTATTTGGAGATCCCTCCTATTCTTGGATTCTCTGCTGAAGGGTATAGAATACATTGAGTGGACTGCATTGGAAGTCAGCACTGTTCGGTGCAATCTGTTATTTATTCCAATTTCTTGGCTGTTACAGGAGGCAGAGATACAGGTTTGCCATTTCCAAGATTACCTCAGAAAGCTCTTTTTTGGAAGTTTGGTATTGTGTTCACTGCTATCTGTTTCTGTAGCAAAAAAAGTAAATTATAAATGTCAGTTACAGATTTGTAGAAGCCTTTGGCTCTGAGCTTGTAAATTTTGACAGATGGTTCTGAAGAAGGCTGAGAGCCTGAAATCTCAGCAAAGAAAGAAGAATTGATGGCATTACACTCTCTTGAACCAATCTCTTGTCCTGTGTCCATCTCACAAAACAAGGAGAGAAACAGCACTTATTAATTTAGCTTTTCATGCTGATTATTCAAGAACTTCATCTTAGCTGACATCAGCTTATCAGTGAATAGAAATAGAAGCTCCAAGAGACAATTTCTGAAGTGAGAAGAAAGGGGTTATTTCAAATACAGCCTTATGGCTAGTAAGTGATGTATTTCTGTGGAAAAACAAAAGAGGTGAGCCAAAGTTGCCCTAAGCAGGCTTAGCAAGCACTGAGCAGTAAGAACTGGTTTTCTGGGTCAGCTGCATATCAACCACATTGTCTTTTCAGGCTAGAAACTTTATTTTGCACCAGAACTTTGAGAGTCATCCAGAGGTCCTGTGTGTGAAGTGAAAGAGTTGCAATGTATCTGCTTGAAATACCTGAGGTTGTGATTTTACCTCTTCTTGAGATGTATCCTGGTGACTACAAAGGGAGCCTGGGCACATGTAAATGGTGCAGGTTGTAAGAAATCGGTTCTGCCTTAATGAGATGACATTTGTAAAGCTGTCAGTAACAGTGTAAATACTCTGATATAATCACTCAAAAGAATCAGAAATGTTGTTTTTCTTGAAAAGATGTTAGAAGAAGCAGAAAGTTTTGGTACATACAGCAACAAAATATTTCACGTTAAGACTTGCAGTATAAACGATGTGTGCAAGTCAACAAAATTTAGTGGAAAACAAGTCCTACCGAACAAACAGGATCTTGATGCTTTGAAATTTCAAGCTTGCTTGCCAAAGGCATTAATCATTTATTGCAAAGAGATGTTGGACGAGTCTCTGAGCAAGCTGGTCTAGTTGCAGATGACCCTGTCCATGGTGGGAAGTGGGAGTAGATGACTTAAATGTCTTTTCCAGCCCAAAGTGTCCTGTGGTTCTGTGTTCTGATGTCCTGGGGAGAAAAGCAATGCACAAACTAGTAAAACTCATTGGCTGATACCTTACAAACTGGAAACTGTTACTCAGTGTAAGCATCCTGTTTTGGATGTGCAGTTAGGAATGTTTGAATGAAGAAATGTAAACTTGCACTGTTCAGTTGTTCTGTTAATAACCTGTGGTTAAAAAAAGGTCATGCTCGGGAGGGCGTGGTTGGAGGGAGGGATGGGTGCTGAGAGGTCAGTGCTGCAGGTAAATGGTTTAGCATAACAGTATTCCCTGGAAAGCGCTGCCTTCCAGTAGCACTGCATTTATTGATGAAAAATACAAGTGTACTAAATTCTGCAGAGGAGAGGAAGGATGCTGTAACTTACCAAAACTGTGGTTCAGGAGGACGCGTGGATTGAAGGGATATGGTTCCTGCCAAACAGCCAGGAGCAGGTTTGATCGAGGATTATGAACACTGTTGAGCAGAACCAATAGATCTGTGCAGTGTGTGGGTACAGGGACCAGTCATACCGGTTGTGCTGATTTAAAGGTAAACTGGCAGGAGAAGTGAACCCAACTCAAAAAGAGATTACAAGTCAGAGTTACAATTTCATAAAAAAGATTGCAATAAATACAATTATACAGAGAAAAACCTGGTTTTAACCCACAAAACCCAGATGTATAACCCAGCACCCTGGGGCACGAACAGAATGGTGTTCTCATTGGCCCCTGTGCTGAGCCCCCCGTGGTCCCCCTGAGTACAAAGTAAAAGGAAAGGAGAACCTGTTGAGAAGGATGATGGTCACAGTCTGTTGAGGTCCTGGTCTTCCTCTGGATCCAATGAGTGGTCCCAGAAGTCCCCAAACCCCAAGATTATATAAACCCAGGTTCAGGTGGGAATGCCCAGTACCTTCCCCAGGGCGGGGAGTTCCACAATGGGTGATTTAACTGTGAGTCATGGGGTATTTTTTGTAACCTTTGATGGCCCATTAGCAGACCCCTCGGGCAGGATGTGAAGGTGCTGATGCCCCGAGGGTGCATGCTTAGAAGACCTCTTCAGAGGAGCACAGCAACCAGAGTGTCAGTATTCCTCACATTTCAGCTGCATTGAGACTTGTTTAATGTTTCTCTTGTTCTCAAACCATTTTCTTGTATGTTTTAACAGGAGGCTGGAGCCCACAGAAAAACCCCTTCAGATTGTGTATGACTACTTGGCTGGGTTGGGTTTTGATGATCCTCTCAGAATGCAGGAAGAGGCAGCAAATTCTGATCTCAGCTGTATGATTCGCTTTTACAGTGGTAAGAAACTGTGTGTGTGCACACTGTCACTGTTCCTGTAGCTGTAACTGTGAGCTGGAACTCAGCTGAAGCCAGTCATCAGCCTTTATAGAGGGCTGCATCAAGCACCCAAAGAACCAGGAAGCATTTCTTAAAGTAAAACACTTTCAAGATTAATAGAGTAAACTCACAGTTCTGTAGTTCTCTTGGTCCTATGACTTGAGGTGAAGATAGGTCTATGGGATTGCTCTGTTGTCTCGAGTTTCTAGTATTGCAGCTGATGGTTTGGAGCTCCCAGTGGGATCAGAAACATATTGCAGTTCTGCCTAGATGTGCCTGGTGATTGTATTTATAAAAAATGTGTGGATATGGGTGAGGAAGGTCCTGGTCAAATACCTCCACAGCCTGTAACTAGAGAGTGTAGGTGCCAGCTGGTTAGTAATAGTGCACGTTGCCATCAGACACTCAAAGCATTGGATTGCAGAAGTGAAACTTGGGAGTAGAAAATGGAATTGAGTAGTTTCAATCAGCATAGGAGGCTGGTCCTTGTTAGAAAGAGGCTGTAAGGGAAGAAGTATAAGAGTTGAAGAGTATTCAGAAGACCTGTTTTCAGAAAGTAGAAGCAAGTGCTGACAAAGTGATTCTCAGAGTTAACGGAGGAATTAGAAGGAAAGCTATGGAGTAGTATATGATAATTTTGCAAAGCCTGCAGCTGAGAACATAAGAGAGGAAGTATGGATTTTACCCAGAGAAACAGTACGTAGAATTATGGTGTCACAGAATGGGTTGGGTTGGAAGGGGCCATAAAATCACCCAGTTCACCCCCTTCCATGGGCAGGGACACCTCCCACCAGCCCAGGTTGCTTCAAGCCCTGTCAGGCCTTGGACACTCCCAGGGATGGGGCAGCCACAGCTTCTCTGGGCAACCTGTGCCAGGGCCTGCCCACCCTCATTGTAAAACATTTATTCCTTATATCCTATCTAAATCTGCCCTCTTTCAGGTTAAAACTATTGCCCCTTGTTCAGTCACTACAGGCCTTGGTAAAAAGTCTTTTTGTGCCTTTCTTATAAGCTGTCTTTATATATGGAAAAGCTGCAAGAAGATCTTCCCAGAGCCTTCTTCAGACTGAACAACTCCAGCTCTCTCAGCCTGTCTCCTTAAGAGAGGTGCTTCAGCCCCCTGACTGTTTCCGTGGCCTCCCCTGGACCTGCTCTAGGACACAAGTGTCATGGTTTTGGAGAAGTTAGGGAAGTGGAGGACTGGTGCAGCTGCTTAGTAATTCTTGGAACAGTGCTGCTGTGGCAGTCAGTAGGATACCACTTTTGGTCCCATAATACTGGTCTCTTAAAAGTCTGGGGCTAGTCTTTCAGCTTGGTGAAATCAAAGCAATTTTCTTCTGTAGATGCTTACAGTTTCTCACTAATAAAGGACATCTATGTCAAACTTCATGTCCCTGAAACAAAACTACTGTTGTAAATAAACAACTAAATGTTTCAGCTACTTTCAGCCAGGTATGAACATCAAGACAATGCTTTAGATTTGGCAAGCTGAAGATCTGCTGTCTAACTGAGAAACAGTATAATAGCTTTAATTGCTAGTTAATTTTTTGCTCCTAATAAATGTTTGCAGTATGGTTTGTGTCTGGAAGTGGGGCATGTATAACCAACAGTGAGAATATTTTTCCAGCCCATCTAGTGAGTTTTTTTGTCATTGTCTGACATATGTGTTGGCTACTCAGTTCCTCTGTCTGACTTTGGGGGGAAGGGAGGAGTGGAATATGAATCCCTGCAGCTTCCTGCTGCTTCTGGGTATCAGGACACTTGCAGGACATTTCAAGAGAGCAGTGGCATGTCAGCAGCAACTTCAAAAAGAAGTATCCTTTCCTAGGTAGAACAGAGTACCAGTTGCCAGCATCTGTCTTGGGGATTATTTAGGATAAAATGAAATACAAATTTTAGATGAGGAAATTCTTAACACTTGAAACTTATTCCTCTGTCAGGTCAGGCTTATTCCTATTCTTTAAAGTGTTCAATTAAGTGACTATTTGGAAAATATTCCTGGGCAGTAAGATAGTGTAAACAGTGGACAGAATCTTAAAAAGCATCTGGGAGACATTAAAAAGTCCTTGGCTTGAGATAGGCACGGCTGGGCAACAGTGCAGCAGGACCCATCAGTGAACAAGGCATATTGCTTTCAGTTTCTGGTCCTTATGTGGGGCCTCTTCAGCACATGGCACCTCCTCCTGTGGTGACATTCAGAAATCTTTGCTTTCTGGCTAGTCTATGATCACTTCCAAGATTCCTGGATGACTGAAGTTCCGTGTTTGAGCTTGTTGTATGATCTGTGTGACCCACTTACTCCATGAAGCATCAGTTGCATAGAGGAGACTCTCCCTTTGAACATCCAGCCCAGCACCCCAGCAAGGTTCCAGGAACAGCTGGGCTTCAGTGCCAGTCACTTCCAAAGCAACTCAAAACCCTGTCATGTGCTGACAGTATCTCTTTTTCAGTTAGAGTATAGTGGGCTTCAAATTCTCTGTATCCTTGACTCCAGAATCTAAAGGGTTGAGCTTGAGAGCACCTGGTGCTTTGTGCAAGAGGCTCCAGATTGGGCTGTTCTTCCCAGCTGTACTAAACAGTACATGTTTTCCATCTTCTTCTGTCTGGACTGGCCCAAAGCCTACTGCATGAACAATCTCCTGCTTGATGTGTTCAAAGGCTTGTTGCATAGGGCTCCACTTGAAATCGTTCTTCCAGGTCACTTGATGAAGAGGTCTGACAATCAGACTGTAATCTGGAATATGCATTCTCCAAAATCCCACAATGCCTAAAAAAGGTTGTGTCTCTTGCTTAGTTGGTGGAGCCATTGCTATTATCTTGTTAATCACATCCACTGCAATCTGATAACATCCATCTTGCCATTTTATTCCTAAAAAGCTGGATCTCCTGTGCAGGTCACCCGACCTTTGTTTTATGGCAAAACCAACTTTCAGAAGGATTTGGACTATTCTATTCCATTTCAAAAACCTCTTCTGCTGTGTTGCCCCACGTGAGATCAGCCATGTATTGCTGATATCATTGCATGTATTCTGGAGCTTCCCTCTGTTCCAGTGCAGTCTGGATCAGGCCATGGCAGATGGTGGGGCTGCATTTCCATGCCTAGGACAGTTGATCCCAGGTGTACTGGACATTCCTCCAAGTGAAAGTGAACTGTACTCTGCTGTCAAAGAGATGGAGAAGAATGCATTAGCAGTATCAACTGCGACACCACTGGTCTGCCTTTACTCCCCTGCCTGTTGGAGTTCCAGCATGTCCATTACAGCAGCACTCAGCGGCAGCAGGACTCCAGTCAGGTCTGAGTAGCCACAGAGCTTGTCACAGGATGAGAGTAGCTGCAAATCATTGCTTCACCCTAAATGGGACTTGAACCACATTCATGATTCTTAGCCATAGGACCATACTGGTTTCAACATCCCAAGGATATTCAGAATTCCCAAATGATCTTGTAATTAGCCACGAGGAGAAAAGGAGGATGTGCTCTAGGCAGAGTCTCCAAGGGGAAAAGGCAAACAGTGTCATTATGGGTATTTTCCACTATATGGCACCAGAGCACAGAGTTGAGGGCTGTGCTGAGCACATAGACCAGATTACAAGGTACAGCATGATAACCTTAACCCAGCCCTTATGGCAGGTAAGGTGTTGCATAATGCAACCCTGAGAACAAGTGCAACAAAACAGAGCAAATAAATCAACATTGTGACTAGCCACTATTAAGCCAATACAATAAATGCTTATAGCAATTCTGTTTTAACATGCTTTGGTCAGATCTGTTTGTCTCTGCCCTTTGTGCCCCAGGTGTGGCACAAAAAAGACCTGTTGGGGTTTAACACCAGTTGCTCACCCACACACTGCTTCCCCCATGGAATGGAAGGGTAATTGGAAAAAGGTAAAACCTGTGGGCTGAGAACAGTTTAATAATTGAAATGAAGTAAAATAATAACAGTAATTGTAATGAGAAAGAAAATAACAGAGAAGAATAAAACACAAGTGATGCACAATACAGTTTCTCATCACATGCTGACCAGTGCCCCTTCCTGAGCCCACTTCTCCCAGTTTCTACACTGGGCATGATGTGGAATATCCCTTTTTCAAGTTTGGAACAGCTGTCCCAGCCATGCTTCTTTCCATCTTCTTGTGCACCTGCTGCAGTGAATGGGACACTGAAAAGTCCTTGACTTGGGGTGAGCACTGCTGAGCAACAACCAAAACAGCAGAGTGTTATATCAACACTATTCTCCCACAGAATCCACAACACAGCCCTGCGTTGTCTGCTAGGAAGAAAATTAATTGTATCCCAGGCAAAACCACAGCAGTCATCTTCAGGGAAAGAACTTCCTTCTACAGCTGATTTTCCAGGCCTTCCCAGAAAGCCCAGCAGAAGGCACTTATTTGATGGTTTCTGTGACTTTAGCTGACTGAATGAGAGTTTGAAATTGCTTTCCTGTTGCATCTGAATGAAGGATACTTGGCAAGCATGTAGGTTTGCTAAGTCTGTTACTTGTAGTTTAAAAACACACTTCATGGCAACCATTCTAACATTGTTTGGGAGGCACACAGTGGTGCTGCTCAGCTGTTCCTGCACTGACTGAGGAAGTTGCTTGTCCTGTTGGTGAGACTTTTTTTTTAAAGTGCAACTTGTCTACTTGTTCTTAACAATAACTGGTTTTGCATGTTAAATCTGTATTATTTGTACATGCAGATGAGAACAAAGAACATGTGTAAAGTAAATGTTAATGATCCCTTTTTCTTCAGAAAAACCATGTCAAGTGGAACAATTGGATCGCATCCTGCTCTCTGGAGTCTACAACGTACGCAAAGGAAAAACGCAGCTGCACAAGTGGGCAGAACGCTCAGTCACTCTCTGTGGCACGTGCCTCATTGTGTCCTCGGTGAAGGACAGCCATGCAGGGAAGATGCACATCTTGCCTCTCATTGGAGGGAAGGTGAGGCTTTTTTTGGTTAGCTCCTTGTAGCGTGGGGAGGAAGAAGAGATTGTAGTGTCAGGAGTCGTCCACAGGAGGCTAACGTAGGCTTTTGCTACAGATTGCTGTGTTAACACACACAACCCCTTTCTGCTTGTTTTGCTTAAGTAGTAGTCTGAAGGCCAGTAAAATGAAGAGACACTAGTTCTGCTCTCACGGTAGTTGCAAATGGGCACCCTGGAAATTACTACTTCTTGGATCTACTTCAGCAGAAAAGTGTTAAGCAGGATTTACTACAGAGTTTTTCTCCAGTGACTTTACAGCTGTGTTTTCAGCAAAATAGAATATTACTAGTGGTTGTTAATACCTCACCCTAGACTCCAGGTCGATTGTGGTTGCTGGAGCTTAAGCAGACTGTTGTCCATTCCCATTTGCAGGTGGAAGAACTGAAGCGTCGGCAGTACACCCTGGCTTTCACCTCGGCTGGAGCACAGGCTCAAACGTACCATGTTTCCTTTGACTCGCTGGCAGAGTGCCAGCGGTGGCACCGCAGGGCATCCACGGTGAGGGGCCCTGTGCTTCGGGCGGGGTGCAGGCATGGGAAGGGTTTTCTGATGCAGGCTTGGTCTGCAGGCAGACATAAAGCTGGGATGCTGGAGAAAGTACATAGGATACTTTCCAGCTTTCTTTATTTCCTTTGTGCTCTGGACACACTGGCTTTCTTTTAGCCTTTTGTTTTTTTCTACCTATGCAACAATGTTGAGTAGTAGTTCTGCATTATTTTAACCCCTGCAGCATCTATGAGAATAACTTTATCACAGGTCACTAGAGCAAACCCCAGGGACTGGCTGACTTTACAGCCACAGAAACCTACAAATTGCACTTGTTGCCATACTTCAATTTGCCTGAAGTGTGAACTGGGCATCCACAGGGCAGCCCTGAGAGTTTTGTGTCACACAGAGATTGTGGGTCAGTGGGGGAACATGTGCATCAGAACTGCTTTATTTCACAGTAGAGTGTGCTTAGATGGGGATAACTTAATGCTGAACCACACTTTAGCCTCATAGATGTGGGTATATGTATAACTCATGTATATATGGGTGTGTATAGATTTCATTATAGATAGATATATATACAGGGGGAGAGAGAGAGAGAGAGAATGAAATACGAAGTTCAGGATATACCTGGTGATAAAATGTCAAATGAAGCATCAAAGACCTTGAAACAAAACATACTTAATGAAAGGAAATCTGATATTTGCAAAGACTTTATAAAGTGTTGGCAAAACCATAACCTGTTATGAAAAGGCTTAATACATTTTATACCCTCAACAAACTAGCAAAAGAAAGAAGTAGGCAGAGTTCCAGAAGATGCAGCTGGGCCAAGCAGAGGATCTGTAAACCTCAAAGAACTGAACTGGAAAATCTACTGCTTTCTTTTGCTACTTGTACCTTTGGAAGGCACTCAGAAATCATCCTTTCTCAATAGAGTTTCCCAAGCCAAAAATCTGTTTTTCTCTATTAGACTGGCTCTCTTACAGCCTAAACTTTAGGCAGTGCCCAGTGTGCATACAGAGAAAGGTTTTGTATGAGTTCTGGTTGGTATCCAGCTATGCATCCTTGTCAGGGATGGAGCAAATGGCATAGATTTGTACTCCATGGCTCTGCCTGGTGGGTACAAGGGGTTCTTTCATGTTCTTGCAAACTGTTTGCTAGTTGCATTCTTCAGCCTTCCATTAGACTTCAGAGAAAAATTGTTGCACAGCTGCAGCTCTTTCTACTCCTTTTCAGGTTGTGTCTATGCGACTTAGCATGGTTGATCTTTCATGCTACAGCCTTGAGGAAGTACCTGAGCACCTCTTCTACAGTCAAGATATCGCCTACCTCAACCTACGACACAATTTTATGAGATCAAGTGGAACAGGGAGTCTTGACTCTCTTTGCAGGTCTGCAAAGAATTATTTTTCTTCTACATTTGGAGTCCTTGACATGTGGATCCAGGGATAAAGTATTGCCAGTTCTCTCGGCGTTAATAAAAAGACTGATCTTCAGGAAGCCGTAACAAGTGAGGTGGTTGGAAGCAGAACTGGACAGCACAGGCAGGCATAAGCTTCCAACGACTCAGAGTATTCATGAGCTCTTTCCACAGATTCTGTGCTAATTCTGATCTGAGATGAGCCTTGTAGGGTGACATGCCATTTATTTGGACATGATGCAATAGTAATATAAGGCTGCTTGTTAAACAGAACATCTTGGGGTATAAAGTGAAGGTGAGAGAAAGCATAATGCTGCTATTGTGAGTAAGTGCTGGTAAGAAGAAATTTAGATCTGAAAAAAGTTGTTTAGGCAAGATCTTAATGTGCATTTGAAATGGGCAGAGGGCCTGTGAGACTCCAGCTTTGCTTTGGAAGCTTGTGATGAAATGCTTTTAAGAGAGTGGCAGTTGTGTGATGGTATGGAAGCATGATGTAGTCATCTTAGGTAAGCAAAGGTGTCTTACAAAAATATTTTTAAATTAATTCCCCAAACCCATAAAAATTTAAAGGAAGATTAGCCTGTTGATAACTATACTAGCCATGCTAAGCAGAATTCAAGGAGTTGCTCTGTGGATTTCGAAAGCCAATAGGAAGCCTGGAGTAATATTGTCCAATGGCACTGTTTGAACACATTATGCCTTAAGAAAATTGCATTTGGATAAACTTTGCAACACTGCCTTTTTGTTGTTATTATTTTTGTTTGGGGTTTTGAGGTTTGGATTTTTTTTTTCAGGGGTGGGTGCAAAGTGGGAGTGGTGAGTGGTGGTGGTTTTGTTTTGTTTGTCTCTAGGGGCCTATTACTGTGTTACTTCATTTTTTCTTCTCACAGAGTCATGAGCTACCCAGGTATCCATATGGGTATACAGGGAAAAAATTGCTCACCTATGGGAATTCTTTGCAGTTTCACTGAGAGCCAAGTCTAGTCTATTTTTTTTTAATTCCAGACTTGTTTAAGTGTTTTCAAACTGCTGAATTGTAATAGATTCTGTTATTGAAAAAGCGGCTTAAAATAATTTCAGGTTTTGCTTTCTACTTCTCTCTTTAAATACATTGTATGATGTTGAAAACCACACCAGAGCTTTATTTTCTAAAATGCGGTATCCTTGGTTCACAGGATCAGCAAAGGGGCTTGAAATTTCTTTTGACCTTGCATGTAGTCAACAAGAAATCTGACATGTCAGAAACTCTCCTCTTTTCCTGGCAGTGACTATGTCTGATGAAGCTGAAATCCTCAAACAAACAAAAGCCATAAAAGAAGCCCTCACTTCACACAATCTTGAATAAACAGGTAGCATTAGGTAGCCCACATAAGGCTGCTCATTGCCTTTTGAAAGTATTTCATTTCTCGGGTTTTTAGGATGTTTCTCAGGTCATAGCCCGCAAGAAGACCCTTGCTCACTTGCAGTAGGTGCCATCAGTGCCTTGAGACTGTCAGTTTCTAACAGCAGAATTTTTAGCAATGATCAGATCTCTTCCTCTCAGCATCTCTCTAAATCTCTAAGTCTAATTAGTTCTAACTATAAAAATGGAACAAATATAATTAACTAAAGGGAAAACGTTAAGCAAAGGGCATTAAATTACCCTGTCTGTTTTGTTATGTGTTAGCTTATTTTTTACCTAACATACTACCTTTCTGAGAAACACTGTCAGATCTGATCTTCATTGATGTGTGTACACACGCACGTGTTATACATGTGCATGTCTCTTACCACCATTTGAGCCAGCTGATAAAGAGTTCTGCTGGGCTGCTTTGGTGGCAGAACAGATTGTTGTGTTAAACTGGGAATGTTTTAGGGCATCACCAGTTCGGGCTGCTGAGCAGAGGATGGTCATCCCATGGAAGCCTTGTTGCTGTTTCCATACCTTTCTGCTGTTATGTCAGTATGCCCTGTGAAAGCACAGGCCAAAACTTGAGGAGCCACAACAATATCAGGATGTTTATTCCCTATAATACCTGGTTCATCTGTACAGCTCGAAGGACAGTTGGCATTTGCATTCCATTTCTACATCCCTACATGAGCTTATTGGGGCAAAGGAGAAGGAACAGAAGGAGAACTCAAAAAGCTTTAAATATTGTCTTCCTCACTGAGTATGGAACACTGCTCAAGTAATCTCAGGCCAAGTTGTCCCATGTGCCAGTTTCCCTTCAGCTTTTGGAAACTTTAATGCCCCTTTTGTGTTTGTTTTGATATTGTTGCAGAGGGATGAATTCTAAACATTGGTTGTGCTGTTGTGTGTAGTGCTGTGTCTCTTGGGGCAGCTTCTCACCACACTTTGCTAATGAGAGAGAAATACTGCTTGGTGTTAAGGACAGGTGCTATAGTTATTGCTGAACAGTTTCATTAAGGTGCTTGCTGCTTTAAAAACCAGAATGCTGTGACCTGTCCTAAATCTCTTCAAGTTGAACTGGATAATGAGAAAATTCAAATCTTTAGGTTTATTCTCATTGTTTTATTCTTCTCCAATATTGTGGTGAAGGTCTATGTGCAAGTTTCTGGGGTTTGTATCATTGTTAGGTCTTTGCATTATGCAATGTGTTCCCTTGAGTAAGGCTTTTACCAACACAGCATCTTTCTCTTTGGTTTTCCGTTGCAGTACTGGAGAGTCTGTGGCTGCAGCAAACATGAAATGCCTGTGCCCTGATATGACAGGGTGCTCCAAGCAAACACTCCATGTCCAAGTTTCAGCTTTGCTTTGTCTTTCAAAAGAACAACCACCCCCAAAGATTATAAAGCAAAATGGAGAAATGTAATGCGTACTTCTTACTCAGATCATTCCAAATATGGATCTGATAAAGGGTCACTATAAAAAATAAGAATACTTCAGAACCTTTCAGTCTTATATTTCAAAACATCTCAAGCTAGAAGCAATGTTCTCGCTCCAGCTAATTAACCTTATTAAAACAAGAGCTACTCACCAATGCCTGGCGATAACTCGGATAAGTGGGGCAGGTGAATGAACTGCATGTTTCCAAGAAGCAGTTCTGTGGTACATGAAATTTGCAGTTATCTCATAAAAGTGAGATACCCCACTGAATTAATTTCTGGTGGTTAGAGTTTGGGGTGAAGAGGTTATTACTTGGGGAAAAACACTTTTTTTTCCTGTGGAAGGAGGTAGGAACTCTTGGAGAAGAATATCCTGTATGTCACCCCAGCCCATGCAAACCCCTTCTCTCTATCTGGACCTTGCACAGTGATGGAAGGGGATGGAATAGACAATCCTTTTGTTAAGTGCAGATGGGACCGTGGTGACTGTGGGGCTGTGTCAGTACTTGGAGCAGTACCTGGGACAGTCTGTGGAGCCAGGGGCACTGTAGACATGGAATCCTGTTCAGAGACCTCTGGGTGCAGGTCCTGGGACTTCCCAGCACGAAGTGAGCACTTTCCTAGTTTTCCCTTTCAGACCTCTGCTCAGCTTTCTGTTGGGCTCAGCTTGAAAAAGGGATTCTCCTCTTCTGTTTTATTTTCAGAGTAGTCATAGTGAATGTTTTCAGCTCTTTTCCCAAGCTGCCTAATTGTAGACTTTTACTCTAGTTAATTCTTTGAAGGTAAATTTTTTGAACTGAGTATTTTAGTCTCCTTAATCTTAAGTCACTAGGAGGAAGCCTGTCAAGTCAGGGTAGAAGGTTGTTACCAGTTTCTGCAGTAAAACCATGGTATCTGATCACTTCCAGCATGACCACTGAGAAAAATATCAGTGCCTTAAAATGAAATTTGCAGGAACTACTGTAATGAGTTAGCTGACTGTATCACCAGTGTACAAAGATGTAAGAATTCTTTATGACTGGTTTTGTATGTTTCTGCTTTTGATACCATGTAGGTTTGTGAATTAACTGGTGTTCTTGCCAATAGGTTTTCTCAGTTGAAGAGTCTGAACCTGTCCAATAATCGACTGGGAGAGTTTCCTGTATCTTTGTGTGAGATCTCTACTCTGACAGAGCTCAATATTTCCTGTAATGGACTTCGTTACCTGCCAAGTCAGATTGGCAAACTGCTGAAGTGAGTATGTTCTTTTAACCTGTGATCATAACCATCTTTGATGCCTCAGCTGAGCACCACTGATGTGCAGGTGCTGCTTCTGAAAGTGTGAGTGTAGGGCAGCCTGTTCGGCATATGAAGGCTGAATGATTGATTTGACTCCAGGAGAAGGTGAAGAACCAAGATGTGCAATCCCTCAATCACGGTTGCTGGTGTAGAAAAGGTGAGGAAATTTGATGCAGTTGAAGCATTGAAGGCAATTGTATTGTTTCTCAAATCAGTCCATGTGCATTTTTCTGCAGCTGCAGAGTTGTGTGACTTTCTGAACTTATTATTTGTATTTAATATTTTCAGTACTGATGCAGTTTCTATTGAAGCTTTATTACAGAAAACTTTTCTGTAGTGACACCTCACAGGGGTCGAGTGATTTCTGTCAGCACTGGTGTGTTCTAACAGTGTTCTGCAGAACTGGCTGCTTTTTGGTTTAGCGGATTTTAATATGGATCTACATGGCCAATCCCCTCTGAAAATTTTGTCTTAAAGTGTTTGCTGGAGTAAAAGCCTAGTCCATTTTCCCCAGTAGCTACCCCAAATGTACAAAAGCTTAAGTTTAGGTAAATATAATTGCAGGACTATTATTACATTTGTTTAGATAAACATCAATATCAAGCTGTTGGTTCATTGTGGCCTGCTTTTCCTCCAGCTTGTATTTTTAAAATATGAGTGTCTGGAGCCACAGTGAATGTAAGTAATTTCCAGAATGATCTTTTAGCCATATGTAAACTGAGGAAAAAGCTGTGTGTAGGCTTACACTTTTGGAAGGTTTACAGCTTAGTTATGGGTCCAGTTATCTTGATGATCACGTGAGCCCTTATTAATAAGATTTTGTGGCCTCAGATTGCATTTCTACCACCACTAAATACTGTTCAGGAAGTTCTCTGTTGGAACATAATCATAACAAGGGAAATTGTATATTTGGGATCTGAGTCTCAAAAGCCATGCAGACTTTGAAACAATTCATCTTACAACAGAATGCCTCCCTGTTCTTTTCCCAGTGTTGGAACAGACAGCTAGAATGTAAAAATCTGCCACCAGTGTGGTATTGTGATAGGTATTGTGATTAAACATAAGCACTGTTTTGTATTTTGCTTGTGTTAACTTACAGTGTTTGGCACAATTAAAAGTTTACCTCCAAAATAATTTAAGAACTATTTCGTATTCCATATATGCAGTTCCAAGTCTATTACATGCATGATAGAAGCACTTCAGTAACTTTTTGTATATAAGAATAAAATTAGCTGTTAGGTGTCTTTAAAAAACAGCCACAATGAGACCAGCTAGCTGTACAAGAAAACGCACTGAAAATACTAAATGTGATGTTCACTACTGTTTGTGTAATAATTTTCTTTCTCTTTTTCACTGCTGCAGTCTCCAGACCTTCTGGCTTGATGGCAATTTCCTTACATCCTTACCAGAAGAGCTGGGAAACCTGCAGCAGCTCAGCTGTCTTGGGCTTTCCTTCAATAACTTCTGTGAACTGCCAGCAATTTGTGAGAAACTCGTTGCCTTAGACAAACTAGCCCTGGCAGGGAACTTGCTGGAGACTCTGGACCTGGCAGTGCTGAACCATATGAGTCACATCAAAAGTGTGGACCTGAGGTAAGGGAGAAAGCTTGCAGGTGTCTGTAAACCAGATTGCTGCTTCCCAGTTGCAGCAGAGGAGCTGTGTAGCTTCTAGTACATTTTGCAATAAACTTGGTGCAGTTTTTTGTCTTACTGATTCTTCAGCTTTTAGAGAGTTCTGTTTCTGAGGGTGTGCAGAAGCCACTTGGAAAAGCAGGGCTAACTGAACAGTGCCTGACACTGAATGTGACCCAGCCCTCCAGTTTCCTCTTGTGATATGTTGTTACCCTGAGTTTGGCCGCTCTTTGATCTCTCCTTGCCTTTCTTGCCTCCCTGCCCTAGAGATGTGATCTTTATTCTCCGGGCTGCCAACTGCAGTGCTCTCAGAAGGGGACAAAGAGCTTTTTGCTGTGACAAGGCAGACTAGTATCTGTTCCCTGCATTAGCTTCAGATGTCAGTGCAAAGTAGCTGTCCCTTGGCCTGGCTTCTGTTTCCTAATCTGAATCTTTCTTCAGAATCTCTTCAAAACTGGGGAATTAGTAAAATGGTTACATATGGTAATGGAGACAAAGGAAATGTCTTTATTTGTAGTGACTGCCTGCAATTCACCATTGCTCCTCACACATTTCACTGTGCTCACCTTTGGTTTTAGCTTTCACCACAACTCTTCTTTTCCACTCCGTACTGATGTCCAGTGTTCAGTGTTCTATTTTCTGACTTTTTAACTCATCTCTGAGTGTTTAGGCTGAACAACCTGAAGAGAGCAGCAGCTGACACTCTGGAGGGGAACAAATCTGTGACTTACATGGATTTACGAGACAATCAGATGACAGATCTGGATCTGAGCTCCTTGAGCAGCCTGGAGCAGCTGCACTGTGAGCGGAATAAGCTGAAAGAGCTGACGCTGAGTGGCTTTTCCCTTCGGGCTCTCTATGCCAACAGCAACTGTATGTCTCTGCCTTCTTCACCTGCCTTCTCCCTTTAAGTCCTGGGAACAAAGAAAAACAGCCTTTTGACCTCTCCCACACATAAAAAAAAATACTTACACTGATGTTATTGTGGTGAGGCCGTATGTGCTGGGTCCTCTGAGGTTACCCCCTAGGGATTGCATGTGCATGTGTGGGCACAGGCTGTGGAACAGCGGGGAGGTTGTGGTGTTGAGTTACTGTCCAAGGAATTCATTTCCAGTGAGACCTATTAGGGAGGCCACAAAGAAAAGTACAGTTCTCCCTTGTTCTGGTGCCCCACGTGACAGATGGAGAAACAGGATAGTAAGATGCTGTAGTGCCATATGGCAGATGTATGAAGTGTGAATTCCGTGTTAGGAAGGATCAACAGAGACCTGGAGTCTCCATAAAGAAAGACAGAGCCTCATTTGATAGCTAAGCTGCTTCTCTGTGCTGTTTTCTCTCTGAAGCTCTGCAATCATACTTATTTGCTTTACTTCATCAGGTCTAACAGCTGTCAATATTTATCCGGTTCCTGGTCAACTGACATGTCTAGAACTCTCTCAGTAAGTGACCATACAGCACAGAATTTAAAGCAAGTATCTGGACATCTTTGTTGTTTCCTGCAAAATTTTCTGGAAGTTTTAAGCTTTTTAGAAGAGTTGAGAGCAATTAAACACAATAAAACTTCAAAGCCCAGCACTAAAGAATTATGAAAGTTTCCCAGACCAGAAGCTCCTCTGAAACAGTATGCCCTGTCCATGTGACTGGCTGTCCTTCAGCTGTAGGCTGTGATCAGACAAAAATCGCCAAGCAGAGACCACTGAACTTGTGGCAGCTTACTGGGTTCAGTGTTGGAGATCTGTGGGGCAGACATTTAGAGTAGCTGCCACTGATCTCTGCTGTTGGTTTCATTGCCTGTGTCTGCCCTTAGAGCAGCATGGTGGGACCTGTAAGACAGGATGCCCTCCTAAGTCGTGCACCAGCTCAGTTTGTATTACAAGGCTCAGCCATGAGATAAATTCCACATGACTAACTTGGATGCTGGTGTTCATTTTTTGCCTGTTGTTTTTGGTTTGGTTGTCACTAGACATGCAGCATTCAAACAAGGTCTGTTCCATATGGAATGCTGGTGCCTAGCTTTTCCCACTTGCTTTTCTCAGCAATCAACTACAGTGTATCCCAGACTGGGCCTGTGAAGCAAAGAAACTGGAAGTTTTGGATGTGAGCTACAACCTCCTTGTGGAGCTTCCACTGAGGTCAGCAAACCTTCCTAAACAGAGCTGAGCTTTCCTCCCAAGTGGGCTGTCTGGGAACAAAGAGAAGCAGTGCTATTCCAGTTGCTCTATTCCTTGTTGTACAGAGATATAATCCACTTTATCTACGCAGCATCAAAAATACTTTATTCACCTGTTGGAAAGAAGCAACTTCTCAGTCAGCCTCTTGAACAACAGGGGCTAGGTAATTTCATCCTGTGCTTTTGGCTGCTACTGCAGCTGTTTGCACCTGACATAGAACACATTGCTATGATTTATTTGTATTACCATTGTGTCTGTGAACACAGGTCATAGGTGAGATCTTAATATCTACAGAAATTGCGTCTTTTACCTTTGACAGGGAGTTACCACAAAGGGACAATACAATACAGCTGATCTCAAAAGTAGCTTTCACAGCACACCATCAGCCAGCTCCTTTCTCCCCATTTCGCTTTCAGTTTCTGCAGAAATGTGGTAAAAGAGAGCCAGGAACTAATACAATTTTGCAGATACTTACGACTTCTCCAAGGTATGGAGCATATCCTGGGAAGATGCAAAGCACGAATGTTCTCATCCCTAACAAAGGTGTTTGGTGGGGGCGAGAGTGTGATGAATGACAGTGTCTAGGGTAAGCTGTATTAAAATTGAATGGAGGAGTGGGTGACAGGGAAGAAATGCAGACCAGGGGTTGAAGAAGTTAAAGTAAGAGGCATAGGAACTGATCAGCATTAACATTCTAATGATTGTCACAGAAAAATGATACACATCAAAAGTAAGAAAAAGATGTAACAAGGACATGATAATGAGAAGTTAGAAGAGAATTTCAGCCATATCAATGGATGAAAGAGACCAAATTTTAAGTATGTTATGCAAAGAATAATTTACTGCCTCAAAAATAATACAGGAGTGCTAAGCAGCTAGTTAAAGCTCTGAATTTAGGTTGGTACCACGAAGCACTTCTGCCTGCAACTGAAAACAGGGTTGGGGGTTAGGGCACACCAACAGACCTGCATCACAAGATACCAACCTGCAGTAGCATAGAGGGAAATGTAGATATGCTTCCAAACATTCTGAGTGACTGAGGCATCTTACCCTGTGTGTTGTTCTGCTTTGTAATTGTTTATATTTTATGGATCAGTGTATTTTATTTTTTCTCTGCTGTACAGTCAGATTAAGTGGATTAAATACCACCTTTCCCACTCTGTGGATGTCAAGCGGAATGAACGAAGTTAAATAGAAAACCCTGTGTCTTTCTAGGATCCTCAGCAGCTTGAGCCTTCGGAAATTGATGGTGGGGCACAATCATCTGCACAGCCTTCCACCTCTTCTAGAACACATTCCACTGGAGGTGCTGGACCTTCAGCACAACCTGTTGACTAAACTCCCAGAGACACTCTTTCTCAAGGCTCTGAAGTGAGTGTCAGTAGCAAACATCTTTTGTCTGCATTATCCTTTGTAGCTATAAAGGCTTAAAGTGGCACCTGACTGTCCTTGCATAAGAGGCATAAGAGATGACAAGGTGCACCCTTTATGAGGAGGTAATTCAGGTGCCGTTAGGAAAGCTATCAAGCTGTTTGGAAGGAATCAATCCATGTTACTGTTTAACTAGAGGAACACAGAGGCCTGCCTAACCCAACGGCCAGATGAAGAATTAGCTTCAGTTGCAGCTGTTTCTAAGATCATGTTACTACCTGGAGAGCTTTATCTTTAAAAGTAGTCATAAATTCAGATGCAAAGGAAAGAAGCCAGACAAATTTTCAGATATTGCAGCAGAAAGTACGTCAGGTCACTGGAGAACAACAAGAGAGACCTTTACAAATTAACAGCCCTTCATAACTGTCTATTCAGGCAGGAGTCAGACTGGCTTTTAAAGAGTCTGACTAAAGGTTTATGTTGTCTGCTTCCACCGGTATTACCCACAGGCTCTTCAGTACTTGCTGTTTACTGTGAAATGCTGTGTGCATCCACAGTGCTATTTAGCTAATAAGTCACTAGGAAACTCATAAATCTTCATGTGAGTAGGGATGTTACAGTGTTGTCTGGCCTTCTGTCTAATGCTGCCGCCTAAACTGGCATTTTTATAGCATCTTTTCCTGTTGTTAATGGAGTGGTTTGGGTGATGTGAAGTCTGATTTTTGCATTTGCTGTGGTTAGCCTCCGGTACCTGAATGCATCTGCAAACAGTCTGGAGTCCTTGCCCTCCGCATGTGTTGGGGAGGAGAGTCTGAGCATGCTGCAGCTGCTGTACCTGACCAATAACAACCTCACAGACCAGTGCATCCCTGTCTTGGTGGGACACCCAAACCTACGGATCCTGCATCTGGCAAACAACAACCTGCACACTTTCCCTGCAAGGTGAGTCAGCAAGGCTTCTGGGCAAGACAGTGCTCCCCAGGTGTGTATGGGAGCCAGAGGCAGAGCGAGATGTTGTCTTTGTAGCTTAATGACAAAAGCCTGACATTGCTACACACAAAGTGAGGAGAAGCTTGTCCAGGGAGATTGGCATAGGGTACTATTGTCTGTAGGTGTTCCTGTCCTTCTGGTTGTGCTATCCAGAGGGACCAAGGGATACACACCTAGTCCTGGGGATGGTGCAGCTTCAGCAGTGGTAACGAGGGGGCCTGTCTGTTGTAGAAATCCAAGCCAGGCTTGGGGACCCTGTGTGCAAACTAAAGCATCTCTTAGGACTTTTGTTCTCCTGTCAATAAATTAGAGAAGTAGCTCATAAAGGGCAGTGTCTATGGATAGCTCATCTGCAGCTTCAGAAAGTGACTTATCTGTAAGACACTGTTTTTGTGTTTCCCTTTCAGCAAACTTAGTAAGCTGGAACACTTGGAAGAACTGAATCTGAGTGGCAACAAACTGAAAACAATTCCTACAACAGTTGCAAACTGCAAGCTACTTCACACACTTATTGCACACTCTAATGAAATCAGCATCTTTCCAGAGATCTTGCATTTGCCCCGTATTCAGGTATTCATATGGAGAATATAAAGACATACCAGAGGAATATTTGGAAAATGAAGAGTAACTGCTAGGAGAGAAACTGAAGATCCCAGCAAGGCCAAGTGCAGATGCTGTACCTGCGTTGGGGTTACATGCTCCAGCCATGTGCTCTGGCACCCTGAAACTCCCTGTGTCCTGGGCTGATCCCACAGCACGGGCAGCAGGGCAGGTGAGGACTCTGCCCCACTCAGGTGAGACCCCACCTGCAGTGCTGCCTGCGGCTCTGGGGTCCCTAGCACAGGAAGGACATGGATCTGTTACAAGTGAGTCCAGAGGAGGCCATAAAGGTGATCACAGGGCTGGGAAACCTCTCCTATGGAGACAGTCTGGGGGTGTTCAGCCTGGAAAAGAGAAGGCTCCAGGGAGACCTTGGAGCCCCATCCAGTACTTAAAATGTCTACAAGAGAGCTGGAGAGAGACTTTAGACAAGGGCATGGAGTGACAGGACAAGGGGAATGGCTTTAAACTGAAAGACAGCAGGGTTAGATTGGGTATTAAGAAACACTTCCCTCTGAGGGTGGTGAGGCCCTGGCACAGGTTGCCCAGAGAAACTGGCTGCCCCATCCCTGGAGGTGGTCAAGGTGAGGTTGGATGGGGCTTGGAGCAACCTGGTCTAGAGGAAGATGTCTTTGCCCACGGCAGGGGGTGGAAGGAAATGAGCTCTAAGATCCCTTCCAACACAAACCATTCTGTGGTTCTGTGATTTTTCGTGATCAACCCAAGAACAGGGCACAGAATATGCATTCTAGATCTGTTGTCTGAGTTGATCAAAGATTATCTCTCGTTCACCTTTAACCCATCTCTGACTCGGAATTTCTGGTTTCTGGCATTTGACACAGTGGACAGTGTTGTTATAGCTAGGCAGGTTTGAATATAGAGGCCTTCTTTTATCTTTAGTGTGACCTAGTCTTTCGGTGTTGGAGTCCTGACTATTGCAAGTTACAAGTCGTTATTGCTTATAAATCCTTCTTCTCCTGACAAGCCAGCCCCATTTTCATGACCTGTATGTGGGAAACAATCAGTAACAGGGCTGTATGATGTTTGTGTAAGGAGCACTGGAGTAACTGATGACATGACACAATAAAGGGTATTTTCTTTGTCATTGTGCTGTTTGTTTCTACTGCAGTTTGTGGACTTGAGCTGCAATGAGTTAACTGAAATCCTAATCCCTGAGGCACTGCCAGGTGCCTTGCAAGAGCTGGACCTGAGCGGAAACACAAACCTGGTGCTAGAACACAAGATACTGGATATCTTCAGGTGAGCCACTGGGATGTCAACCCAGTAGTGACCTGCACAGGGAGATGGGTAACCCTTCCCAGGAGAAGAAATGGGATAGTAAAGTGTGCATCACAACACTGCATAGTGTTATAATGTTCCCTACCTGAGGCGGCTGAGACTTGTCTGTAGGTGGGAAAATGTCTCGGTCCAAAACATCAGAGCAAGCAATTTTTCAGATGGTATGAGGTTCTGCCAGCTGTCTCTTCCCTTGAAAAGAACGTGAAACAGAATTTAACAATATGGCACAAACTGTGAGAAAGGGGTCTAGAAACTGTCAGCTTCTACCTAAGTGTGAGAAACTATACAGCTGTATTAAAATCTACAAATATATAAAAATCTGAAGGCATCAGCATGAGCAGCCAGACATCTCCAGAAGGCCAAGACCTTAAATTCCTCTCCTTAATGCAGTTCTTTCCACAAACTGCTATCTAAAACTCTAGAATGGACAAGGTCCTATGGCCACAAACTGTTCAGCAGGTTCTAGAAGTGCATGACTTCTCTTCTCTCTGTAGTCACATTACTACACTGAAGATTGATGCTAAGCCCTCCCTCACGGCAGACTCGGCACTCACTTCTTCCTTCTGGAGTCACGGAGTAGCTGAGATGGCAGGCCAAAGAAATAAGTGAGTATTGTGGTCTGCTGGATGCTGACACTTTGTCTTATCAGGATGCTGGGCAGAGTGCTCACCCATGCAGACCTGTTTTGCTCAAGAGCTCATCCATCCCTTTGTGTCTCCAGATCTCTTATTAAGTCTTGGTAACTCAAGCCTCCACACTGTCTTTTCTCTCAATTTTCACACTTATTCTGGGACACTTGGACTTTCCTTCCCATTCCAGCAGAGATGCTTTTTCTTTTTCTGGCTGTGCCTGTTGCCCTCTCTTGCATGTGGTCAAGGAGGGCTTGGGAGTTCCAGTAATAAACTCTAGCTGTACATCTCTCGGGGCAGCAACTGTAGGGACAGTTGCTTTGCTACCCTGTGAGAATGGCGCTCACAGCAAGGTGCTTGATGGCTGTAGTTTTGGGCACCATGTAATCTTTAGAGACATACTAACTTTGCTTGTATGCTTTTCTAACAGGCTGTGTGTGTCATCCCTGGCCCTGGGGAGCTTTGCAGAGGGGCTGGAGGCTGTGTATGGCATGTTCGATGGGGACAAGAACGAAGAACTGCCCCGCTTGCTGCAATGCACTATGGCCGATGTGCTCCTGGAGGAGGTACAGCAGTCAGACACCATGTTCATGTCCAACACCTTCTTCGTCTCCCACAGGTAGGACAGTGAGCAAGCTGGTCCTGGTGGGACCTGCATTGGTATCTCAGTGTATTAGGTGGGGTGAGGCAGCCTTCCAGAATGCCTGTCACTGGAGTCTGGAGCCTCCCTACACCTTCTCCTCCCACAGGAAGCTGGGCATGGCTGGGCAGAAGCTGGGTTCCTCTGCTGTCCTGTGCTATATTCATCATGAGGTGGCTGATCCAGCCAGCAACTTTTCTCTAACAGTGGCCAATGTGGGGACGTGCCAAGCCATTCTGTGCCGAAGTGGAAAACCACTGCCTCTTTCCAAAGTCTTCAGCCTTGAACAATGTCCAGAAGAAGCCAGGAGGGTCAAGGAGCAAAAAGCCATTATAACAGAGGTTGGTTTGGACGCTTTTCACTTTAGCTTTCACCCTCCCATAAAAGCTTGGTACAAATACATGAGCTCTGCTGCCAGCACAACACTGCAGGGGAAAGGGTGACATGCAGGTGTCTGAGTGACTTGTCTGGTGCTTCCTGCTCTGCTTCTTTTGCTGATTAGCTTTTCAAAATTAGCTGTTCCTAAAACACCCATTATGGCCTGAGAACTACAGGTACAGGATGACTGGTTTTATGCAAAAGTATTAAAATTATTTCTAGAGAACTCTGTAAAGGTTAACTTTCTAAAAACGTGGAAGTAACAGGGAAGTTCCAAAGAACTGAAAAAATACAGCATCAGTAAGGATCTTGATAAATCACCGCCAATCACCTCAGTTTTATGCTATGTGAGTCTTTTTAAAAAGTACCAAGTTGTTAGAAGTGTTTCTTATCTGTCACTGTATTATAGCTCTGCAAGGTGCTGTAACATTGCACCATAGCACTCAAAATAACTGTGGGATCAGTGTAGCACATTAAATGCTTTAGAAACTGGCTCATTAATGGATTTTGAAAAATAAAGGTGAAAGGTCTGAGACCTTCCTGCATGTGTCCTCTGCTGGGTTTTAATGCTTGATGGCAGCAGCAACATGAACACCCAGAGTATATGGAAATTAAGAACACTGAAATTAAATTCAAAACACTGGAGAAGCTGTATACACTGACTTGGAAAAGGGACTGTGGGCTGTGGGTGCTTTTCTATCCAAGAGATCACTGCCAGGCTGTCCAGGAGACTGTCTAGCAGACTGGGGTCATACATTCAGATTACAGAAACAGTGTGAGTTACCTACTACTCTTCTTCCTCAGAATGTAGTGTCCACACTTCAAAATGCAGTTACGTGTTAATAAAGAGGGAAATAGTTCAGGTAATACACAGAAGTTATTTAATGCCTGAATAATCTGCCTTGCACTGAGAAAGTCAAAAGTCACAAGTCACTATCTCACTCATACTGAAAAAAATACATTTTGTGTAAGACTTCTGAGTGAGACTCTCTGATCAGTGTGCTGCAGGTAGTCTGCACATTTCAGAGGATTCTGCTACAATTCTTCAGTGTCACAGGAAGTCTTGTAGGGTAAAAGTGTGTTATTGCCAGCATGAGTGATGGGAGTTACTGTACCTTCTGATCAGGTAGTGAATGTCTGTGCTGTAGTACTTGCACCTAAGTCCCTTTCTCCTATAGTGGAGCTGTCTAACTGGCATTTCTCAAGGCTCCAAACCAGCATATGGGCAGGGGAAAGGTTGCTCTCCAAATGATCTAATAGCACATCCAGTGCTACTGCCTTGTTTCTCTTGTCTGCAGGACAATAAGGTCAATGGTGTGACTTGCTGTACTCGGATGCTGGGCTGCACGTACTTGCATCCTTGGATCCTGCCCAAACCACATGTCAATTCGATACCACTGACTGTACAAGATGAGCTGCTACTTCTAGGGAACAAAGCTCTCTGGGAACACCTTTCTTATGAAGAGGCCATCTCAGCCGTGCGGCACCTACATGACCCACTAGCTGCTGCAAAGAAACTCTGCACTTTAGCCCAAAGCTATGGTTGCCAAGACAATGTAGGTGCAATGGTGGTGTGTCTGAACATCAGTGAGGACAACTGCACGTGTGAGATGCATGGCCTCACTCTGACAGGTCCTGGCGGATTTAGCTCAGCCACCACCAAGCCAGCAACCCCTTCATCTAGCAGTGGAATTGCTTCAGAGTTCAGCAGTGAACTGTCTGCTTCTGAGGTCAGCAGTGAGGTGGGCTCTACTGCTTCAGATGAACACAGTGCTGTTGGTCTTGATAGCAGTTTGCTACCACGACAAGAGCGACGTTGCAGCCTACATCCTGTGCCACCCTCAAGCATATTTCAGCGCCAACCTTCCAGTGCCACCTTCTCCAGCAACCAGTCTGACAACGGTCTGGATAGCGATGATGAGCAGCCTGTGGAAGGTGTTATGACGAATGGCAGTAAAGTGGAGGTAGAAGTGGACATCCACTGCTGTAAAGGAAAGGGCCTGGAGTTTGAATGTCTTACTGCAGAGTACAGCTCCTCTGCTCCAGGGCCAGAGGATGACTCTGGGCTCATCTTCATCATTCGGAGACAGAACAGCGTAAACAGCAACACTGTGCAGAGAGGGGTCAAGGAAAAGTGTGAACTGCAAAAATCTCTTTCCACATGTTGTCTTTATGGAAAGAAGCTTTCCAATGGCTCGATAGTGCCCTTGGAGGAGAGCCTCAACCTCATTGAAGTAGCCACGGAGGCACCCAAGAAGAAGACAGGCTATTTTGCTGCTCCATCCCAAATGGAGCCAGAAGATCAATTTGTGGTGCCACCTGATCTGGAAGAGGAAGTGAAGGAACAAATGAAGCAGCACCAGGAGAATGGAGCACATCAGGAGCCAAAAGAGGAACATGCACCATCCCTGCCAGATGAGTTTGACACAGCTTTGTAACCCTATGAATACCACTCCCATGGTGTCTGTCCCAGGAAGCTCTGTTTCATAAGGGCTGTATTGCCCTCCAGGCAGAACTGGGATCTGCAAGGAGTACAGGCACCTGCTGCTTCCTTAATGGAGTCGAGGAAGAATCAGGAGTGCCACAGTCTGGGCTTTCCACTCTTCACTGCAGAGTCTCAGTTGTTCTAGGAGCACTCAGACCAGCAGCTGAGCTCTGTGATTGGGACTGTATGTAACTCCTTAAACCCCGAAATTCTGCCAGCTCTGCAGGAAAGGGGCTGGTGTACATGTGTGGTTGGGGTGAGGAGGCTGCTGAGGGGGAGATGTTCAGTGTTAAGAGTCCTGTGAATATTTCTGATGCAGTGTCCTGCCCTTCCCGCAACACCTGACTTTGTTATTCCTTGAAAGAATACAGCCAGTTGCAATGAAGCTGACCTAAAAATGGTTTCCTACATTAATTGCAAGCACTTTTATTGATTGCACTTAAGCTGTTCTCCCCTTCAGCCCAGCACTTTATTATTTAGGGGTAGGGGAGAAAGCACTCCACAGCAGATAGGCTGGGGGCTTTTCCCAATGGATATTGTTAGGGCAGTGGAGGACTGGGGGTACCAGTCTTCTGGTCAGAACTAGTGCAGGAAGAGTGAGGGTTATGATGGGATCATTTTGTGCAGGATGAGAAAATACATAGCTGAGTGATAAGCAGGTGCCAACTATGCATTTTATATCGAGCATAGGAAAGATCAGCTCTGGACTGGTTGATTAAGGTAAGTGTAGAGCTAGTGCTTCTCGCTGCATAGCACAGACCCAATTCATCAGCAGCTTGGCCACCTCTAGCATGGATGCTTCAGAGTAGAGGCTTCCTGTATCCAGAAGATATGGGATAAGCCCAGGAGCTTGTGCTTGTCTCAGTGCCCAGTCAGGGGAGCCAAGCTGGAAGCAGCACTGTGCTGCTCCAGGGCTGGCAAGCAGTGGGGCTGCCCTGCAGCATCTAGTGCTCTGTTCCACCAACACAAACATCTGCACTGTCAGCTACAGCGTCTTTGCTTGCCTTTGAAAACAGGAATCATATTCCAAATTTCCCGCAACCAGCATTTCATGGTACGTGCCCAATTTGGCCACAAACAAGGTGAAAGCATACTTGTTCCTGCTTAGCTTTCAGTACAAAAGTTAAAATAGAACTTTTCATCTTAGTAATGTCTTTATCAGCACCGAAAAAGATATTTAAAATAGTCCCACTAATGGTGAAAAGGCCAGTCTGCACTCAGATGCGTTGTGTTTCCAGGAGGATTTTTGGTACAGGGTGTAAGTTGGCTGCCTGTGTTGTCACCTTTGTAAGGGTTGTGGAGACCATTGCCCCTGTAACATGCGGATCTGTCTTCCTTTCTAACAGAGTTGGACTGCAGCTGCCCGAGTCATGTCAGTGGTGCAATAATCGTGACTGTAATGTGGGCTAGTGCTCTTTCTTCTTTGTTAATTATATCTATGAAGAAAAGAGTTTCTTCTGAAGAGATCTGAGGGGCTTGAGTTGTCTATTTTAGGATCAAATTTGGGCCTTACTCAAGATGGAAATACCGTGCAGACTACTTGTGGGATGCTGTCAATATAAATGTAGATCTTTTGACAAAATCTAACGGATTTTACTGAAAATTTCAAAGCACCTTGAATTTCTTCTCACTGGGAAAAACATGTATTTTTACCAGGCATGAGGAACAGTATTTAAAGATACACTTTGTGCTACTTGTGATGTAATCATGAAACAACCCATTTTTTCCAAAGTTTATACTCACAGTTTTTTGTTGTTTAAATGCCCATTTCATTTGGAATTGGAGATTGAAGCTAATTCTTAGAATCACAAAAACAACAGCATTTGAATCCCTTAGGCAGAGAAACAACAGCAGAAAAGATTCAAATGCTAAACTCCAAATTTCTTTCACATTCTCATCATGTAAGTATGCAGAAAAGGCTCATCTCAATGTATTTAACTACAACTTTTGATTCCATCACTGGTAATAACTATACCAAATGTCTGTGCATAGCCCAACACTTTCTGGTACTCGAAAGGGCTGCAGAACAGCCTCTGTCCAGTATGGGACTGATGCAGAAACCCTTCTTTCTGAGTAAGACTGTGACAAACCTTGCACTCTGAGAGTGGCAGATGTTAACGCAAATCAGGTCTCTATTTCTTGCACTGATGTGGAAACTCCAGTGTGTCCTTGCCAGTCTGAACCAGTAGCACTGTGTGGAGTTTCCATAAGGAGTCAGTAATGAATGGCTCTACCTAGTTCAGTGTTGAAGGACTAAGGAAAACAGCTTTGCAATGAAGCATCCGGATTTCTGAACTGCTCTTCTTCATGGTGGTGGCAGTTTTAATACAGGCAGCTCCTATTTTCTATGGCTGTGAATTATCATGGAAGACATGGTTTGTTTTCTTCCTTACTAGGTAGAGTCTACAGATTTCTCTGCTTAAGCTGGTATGAACTGTTTGTCTCACACTGGGCAGCACAGCCTGAGTTGACTTTACCTGTTCGACATAATCTTCCTCTATTTGGCTAAGACGAGTATTGGTGTCCTCAAGCAGCTTCTGCATATCTTTCATGTGCTTTGAAGATTGAGCTTTTCCTTTTCCACTTCAGCCATAGCATTGTGAAGCTTTTTCTCCACTCATCCAAAATCTTTTTCATGCATTAAAAATGGTGCCTGTTTATCACGAAAAGTGCTACTTTTTCCCAGTTTTGGGTGTCAGTAAAGACACTGGCATGATTTTTTCATGCAAATGTCTTGTTTTTTCTAACACAAGATTTGAAGTGTTGAGACATGCTTTGAGGTCACTGTCATCCAAAAAAATGGGGTTTTTTCTGACATTGGTCAGACACTGGTATGGCTGGGTTATCTTCATCTGTCTGGTGAGGACAAGTCATAGTTGCTTTCCTCCACCACCTTTTGTTTTCCTGCCTCCCTCTGTGTTTTCCCTACCTTACTTAGTAACATCACCCTAGATTTCAAGCTCCTGAGGAGCACTGCTGTAGGTGGAATGGGTACAAATAGGTGAGTCTACTGAAGGACTCACAGCAAGGGATATAAAGTGTTTTCTCAGTTGTCTTCTGTTCTCCAGTCCCTTTCCCCTTTTTTTAGTGGGTCTTGCACAGATATGTCATCTCCACGTAGCCACATCCCTGGGAACGCCCCACTCATTCAGACTTGCTGTTAGAGGGAGGTTCTCAGCTTGGCTGTCATGCCGGCTGAGCAGTGCCAGCCCTGCCACGCTCACACAGCCACAGCCACGTGAGGATGGGAAGCTGGTTGGTCCATCCCTTCAGTAATTCTGGCTCTGCTGATGAGTGCCCTCACCTACAAAGGTACCCTGAAGGTACCTACCTGCGCTGTCCTGTCCAAAAGAGGCTTCTGCAAATGCAACCCATAAAGGTTATATTCAGTGATGCGGAGTTGGGGTGTTCAGGATGCGGGATATCCTCCAAGTTGCCCCAAGCACCATGAACAGGCCCAGTGAAGGCAGCATCACAGACTGTTCATACCAGACCAGAATCCTCAGTTAGGTGGGAGGATGAAATCGTGTTCCAAGGAGAAGCAAGCATTTCTCCCTCTCGAGGACAGGCTGCTGTGCAGTCTGAGATCCTTCCCCTAGTGCACAGGGCCTTCAGCCACACCTAAGGCCTTGGACCTGCAGAGCTTCTGCACTCCTTCCAGATGGTGATGGCTTTCATGTCCCATGCCAAAAGCCTTCAAGCACTAGCATCACCTCCTTGGTTCTGTGCAGGCATATGCTGTTCTATTGATCTCTGAAGACTCAACTGTATTTTTCCTCTTTTTCCATATTTAAAATGTTGCCTTTTGTTAAACTTGATTCATATGACCCAGCACATTAATTAAATATTGCAGTGCACCAACTTGCAATCAACAATTACTATCTTTTTTCATGTTGGTTTTTTTTGTTGTTGTTTTTGTTTTTAAAAAGGAGAGTATTTTCTGTATCCCACTCTAGTATGCACCTATAACAATCCCTGTTTTTATTGTGTGTGGAGTAGGTTGTCCAGTGAATGCACCTTCAGCACTGTGGCCTATGTTCATATTTCTTTGGAGAGGCAAATAACGTCAGATTGCTGAAAAACACTAGTCCATTGATTCTTTATTCAAATGTATAGAGCAGTTCAGAAAGGAAGAATATTTTTGCATCAAATTTTCATCTGACTTAGCAATAAAAATTTTTACTTTTATCTAACAGTTTATTCTGATTCTATTACTGTGCTGGAGAGACTTTGTGCCATATCCCAGTCAAAGTAGCTGTGTCTAACAGCAGCTGTGCTGCAAGTTCTCCTTTACTGAGCTCTGTGTGCTACTTCCCTCATCAGCCTTCCATACAAAAGCTACTTGCAGAACACTGAGGGTGGAATTCATAATACCAATTAGTAAGGCAGCTTTCTGTTGCCTGCTAGAGGAATCCTGCCCTGTGAACTTGCTCTAAATAGCACTGTACATCTCTTTAGAAGTAACTGCAGCAAGGGAAAATACAGAAATGTTAACAGGAATAGGACTACAGTGGGTTGTCCACATAAATCCCTGTGCTGAGACACTTGATGCATCTAGGTACTAAGAAGTGGGGGAAATCAAACTGCAGAGCACCTGGCATGTTCCTGTTTGGCATCTGTTTTACTCTCCTGTCTCTAGTTCCAACCATGTTCCGTGGTTTTGGTAATTGTGAGGATTTAGTCACTTGGTGCCAGTGAAAGTGGCGATATGTCCAAGGTAAAGCATGTTTCTGGTGTGCTAAGTTTTTTCTAATATGGGCAGAACTGGTCTGTGAGACCGTGATGGTTCCATCTTTATATGAACAACTCATAGTGGGTACTGCTCTCAAGTGACATTTTATTTTGAGGTATAACTTGGTGACTCTAGTGTTACTTTTCCTAGTTAAATTTCCTATAATAGTCTTTCTAAAAAAACCCAAAAGCATAAGACCAGCATCTCATTTCCCCGACTTCTACATTAAAAATGTATTTTGAAAGCGATATACTTGTACATTAAGCCACTCCTTTGATCTCTTAAAGATTTTGTCTGGTTATCCCAATTCAGGGCATCTTTTTCAGCAAAACTGTTGTATGCAAGTTACATAGAAGACCATTTCATACAAAATGAGCCCTCTCCAGGAGTTTGAAAAGGTGTTGTGTCACAAGTTATACTGAGTGTATCCATCATTTTGCAAGTTTTTTTCAGGATTTTTTGATGGCCTTATAAATGCCATGTTTGTGCTGTCCTGTTAATTCCGAGACCTACAAGAAGCAGTATTTAGCTGCCACAACCACAGGCCTCAATCACTCGTATTTAAGAAGTCATGTGCCTTTTGTAAAGACAGTTCTGGGTACACAAAGCTGTTTATCAGCAGAAGCATATAGTGTCAAGACTTGTAGAAGTCCTCACTGGATGAGAATGGGACACTAGACGGTGGGATGGCAGGGCTGCCTGGGAGGCAGGAGACAAGCCATTGGATTAGCTTTGATGTATTAATAATTCAATAATGCAAATTCAAGTTTGGAATAGCCTCACTCTTCCATATTTAGAGCTATGCGCACTTGGTGTGTGTTCTACTGCAGCATTAAGGCTGCACTGCCCAGAAGCAAGGAAAGCATACTGCTTCATCTCAAGAGACTGGCAAAAATCATGGCCATTACTGGAGTGGAGCAATTATTGGAAAGCTCTTATAATTTTCCTGGCTTCTCTTTCTGTTGGTGAACTGTCCTGTACCCTCTGACAGCCAGGACAGCACTGAACAGGTATGCTATGGTGGCCATGCAGCCTAAGAGGCCGGCAGCAACCTCTGCCCCATGCAGGCTGCACCAGAAGCCCTGATAGCCTTTGCTTTGATATAGCTGCTCTCTCTCTTTGCACACTGATGAATTATAAACCCCCATGAGAGAATGGAAGAAATAATACAGAGCAGGCACTGTGCCAACTGCAATCGCTATGTCCAGGGTGCATTCAATTAGCAGCCATGCTGGGAAATGCCATGACACCCGTAGAACACCAACCAAAATAAGAATACAAGGGAAGACCAGGAAACACCCTCCCACGGCCATCGCTGCCCTTGCAATGGGCAGCTTCAGGAGGTAGAAATGCTGGTCAAGCTGCTGGGCTCGCTCCCCCTCCGCTCCGCTGAAGCCGCTGTAGGCCCCGCCGTAGTGGTAGTAGTAGATGCCCCCCAGGGCGGGGAGGCCCGTGTATCCCCCCGCCGGGCCGCCGGACACAGAGCTGCACACGAGGAGCAGCGCAGCGAGCAGCACCTGCACCATGTGGCAGCAGCCTGCAGAGAAGGCCAAGGCCGGTCGGCGGCCGCTCCGCGAGGCGCTGGGCGCGGCCCCCGCCCCGCCGCACTCACCGCGGGCCGTGCACAGGTACCGGCAGCGGCGGCGCTCCCGTGGCCCCTCCGGCGCTGCTCCGGGCACGGCGCTGAGGGCAGCGGAGAGAGGGGATGGCGGCGACCCGCGCGGGCCCCTCGCGGCCACTGCCCGCCCTGTTCGCCGCGGCCCTTCCTCCCCGGCCCCTCGCGGCCGCCCGCCCGGGACCCTCACCCCCCCGCCGCCCTCACCGCCCTCACTCCGCGCTGCCCTCACCGCCCTCACTCCGCGCTGCCCTCACCGCCCACTGCCCTCACCCCCCTCACTCCGCGCTGCCCTCACCGCCCGCTGCCCTCACCGCCCTCACTCCCCGCTGCCCTCACCGCCCTCACTCCGCGCTGCCCTCACCGCCCACTGCCCTCACCCCCCTCACTCCCCGCTGCCCTCACCGCCCGCTGCCCTCACCGCCCTCACTCCGCGCTGCCCTCACCGCCCGCTGCCCTCACCGCCCTCACTCCGCGCTGCCCTCACCGCCCGCTGCCCTCACCGCCCTCACTCCCCGCTGCCCTCACCGCCCTCACTCCGCGCTGCCCTCACCGCCCACTGCCCTCACCGCCCTCACTCCCCGCTGCCCTCACCGCCCGCTGCCCTCACCGCCCTCACTCCGCGCTGCCCTCACCGCCCTCACTCCGCGCTGCCCTCACCGCCCACTGCCCTCACCGCCCTCACTCCGCGCTGCCCTCACCGCCCTCACTCCGCGCTGCCCTCACCGCCCTCACTCCGCGCTGCCCTCACCGCCCTCACTCCGCGCTGCCCTCACCGCCCGCTGCCCTCACCGCCCTCACTCCCCGCTGCCCTCACCGCCCTCACTCCGCGCTGCCCTCACCGCCCGCTGCCCTCACCGCCCTCACTCCGCGCTGCCCTCACCGCCCACTGCCCTCACCGCCCTCACTCCGCGCTGCCCTCACCGCCCTCACTCCCCGCTGCCCTCACCGCCCGCTGCCCTCACTCCCTGCGGCCCTCACTGCCCGCTGCCCTCACCACCCTCACCGCCCACTGCCCTCACCGGCCGCCCGACCCGGCGCGTCCCTCCCGCGCGGCCCCGAGGCAGCCCCGCTCCGCCATGGCCCGGCGCTGGACACCGCCCGCCTCAGGGTAGTGCCAGCGTGGCGACCTCCGTCCTGCCCGCCCGGTGCTCGCCTCGGTCGCGCCGAGTCCTGCCGAGGGCGGTGGAAGCTACGGTCCGGCCCGGCCTCGCCCGAGTGTGCGCGGCCTTCCCGCACCTGCTCACGGTTCACCTGCTGCTCGCAGGTATGCCCCTCCCCTTCGCTCGCACGGGCACTGTCCCCGCAGCCCCTTGAGGCCACAACGCAGCCCCTTGAGGCTTCCCACCTGCCAGTGACCATGTGCTTGTTAGTACCCCTTGGAAACTGATAAAATGTCACAATTTTACAAGTTCTACTTTTTCCTGTGCTGGGAGTTTTGGTGGAAGTGTTCTTCATTCAGCTTGTCTGCCACCTCATGCCTCTAGACTTCGGTCCTGCTGCTCTATTCCTTTATGAAACCCCAGGCCCAGCCTTCTTTGTCTCTCCGCACATAGCAATGTCACCATCCTGGCGTTGTATCCGCTGCATTTTTCTTAACCTGCCCTAACTCCCCTAAACCTGTCCTGTGATGGATGTGGTGTCTGCACCTCCGTGCAGCACTCAAGACATGAGTGCAGCCAGGGTTTACATCACAGCAGAACCAGTGCCTCTGCCCTGTCCTGGCAATGTGCTGCATTTTGTTGCTTCTTCAGATGCCCCAGCACAGAGCCTGTGTCTCCAGGTACAGTCACTAACGCCTTGCGATCTGTCCTGCAGTGCAGCTGTCAGTTTCCTGTTAAGCACTTGGAAAACAACATTCAGGTAATTTTCTTTAGATACATTACCTTATATTTATCCATACAGAACCAAATAGACCTCCTCTGTGTCGGTTTGCTGAAGGCCACTTCAGAGAGTATGATGTGACCTTTTTGCTGGCAATAATGTCCTGCTGCCAATCTGTCCTCCTGTCCCAGCAGACACCTGAGCACAGCAGCCTCATCTGCCAGCAGAGGAAGCGGTGAGTTACTGTTTTGGTTATTGGTGCTGGCTGGAGTGAAAGCGAGTGTCCAAGATCTCACCCGTGCACTAATGTCAGCATTTCTCTGGGCTGGTAACGACAGAGCTGATTCAGAAAAAGGAGAAAAGTAAACAGAAGAACAATTTGGAAACACAAAGGGAAGCAATGAAAACTCCACATCCAGAGAAAATATTTTTATTCAAGAGTATGGTCAAACACTCCCTGTAAAAGCTCTAGCACTGAAAAGTACTTTTGTTGCATTTAGGAAAACAGATATTTTCAGGGCAAAAGTTACACTATAAGGTCTCAGACATAGTGCCTGAATATGTGCCCCAAGCGGTCCAAATTTGTCACTAAGATGCAGAAATACATTTCCTCACTGGTGACAACAGTAGGATTGTTTCAGTCTTCTGTCCTTGCAGCAGCAACAGCAGCAATCCTATAGACTGATAGGATGAGAAGCCTATAAACTGCAATACTTCTGCACTGCAGCACTGTAGGATAACATTCTCCTCAACATTTCACCTGATTCCACAATGGAATGGAGATCTGAAAAGTCATCTTAAAATTTACTTAGAGGATAAGGGAGAATGAAAAAAAAAAGAACCCTTGTTTCAACACTCAGTTCTGATAAAGGGTATAGGAGTTGTGTGCTGTTAGGAAATGGGAAAGCTCTAGGAGGCTTAGGACAAGGACTCTGGAGGTAGTGCAGATGCTCAGCCATGAAGCTGTTGCGTGCACCTTTTCATCTGCGTATTCTGCATCATTCATGTTTGGTGCCAGAACCCAGTCCTCCTTGCTGCCATGCACAGGATAAGTTTCAAAGCTTTAGCAACCCTTTGTAAACTTTCAGGATGATGCACAGGGCCATTTGGTTTAGTAGAGCTTTTAACTGACATGAAAGGGGCAGGAAGAATTAAGCTGAATAATCATAAGTGACAAGAAGGGATGAAATAAGTATTTCTTATGCAGAGTGTTGCTGCTGGTCATCCAACAACCTGAGTAGAAGCTTTCTTTGGATTTGTGTTGGGCTGGAATTACTTGTTCAAAGACAGAGCTGGGAGGTACCACTCTGTTGATTTGGAGATACGTTCAGTGTTTTACTAGAGTGTTTGTGGCTAACAAGTGGGGTATCATGGAATTGAGACAATCTTATTCCACTTCTTTTCTATAATGAGAAATCATTAAAAAATGCTTTGTGTCACTTCACTCTTACTCAAAATAACACAGCTGAGCTTGGTCAGCATCATCTTCTGAGTTTGCATTCTTACTGCAACAAAGAGTAGTCAGCAGAAGAGAGCAAGAGGAAGCCACGGATAGCAGTATTGATCTTCATCACCGTTATGGCTTCTCTTTTTAATTTTTTAAATTTTATTTTTGGCTCTTTTGTTTCTAGCTGCTCCTGATGTCATTGCTGCACTAAGGGAAGGAAGGGCCTGGCCTGGCTTGCCATGGACCAAGAGCTCTGACCTGGTTCAATGCCCTCCCTGGGAACTTGGAGGGTGAAGTGGAAGGAGCAAGTCATGAACTGCTTCATATTTCTCCAGTGTGAGGCAGCTGGAAGCTGCAGCACAATCGCTGCTGAACACCACAGCCAGATTTATTGACTGTCCCACATAAATAAATAATCACAGGGACAATGACTGCAGCATGATGACGATACAGCAGTACTGCAAAAAAAGAACCAGAGGTTATTGTGAGTGACAAACTGAACTGAAGTCCACAATGTCATCCTGTTGCACAAAAAGCTAACATTGCTAGGGTGAATGAACAGGAATGTCACATGTAGGACGCATGAAGAAATTCTGCCCCCCCTTCAGTACTGCTTTGGCCTCCAGTCTTGCACACTATGTTTCCAGAGGCAAGTGGATCAGCTGGAGAGGATCCAGAGGAAAGCAAAAGAAAGCTCTAGAATTATAGCCTATGAGGAAAAGACTGATTGCAGTGATCTCATTTGAAATAACAGGTATCTGTTAACAACTTGCAAGCTTGTTAATAAAGAGGTGTCTGAATGTCTTGCAATTTGTCAAAAGCTGCTGTCAAGAGCAGGGAAATATTTTGTTCTCTCTATCTGCTGGTCAGAAAACAGTGAGCTTAGCTTAAAGCAAAAGGGATGTGTTTCAAGCACCCACAAAAAAATACAATATTTCTTCCTCACACACCAACTACCTGACTTTGTAAAGAGACAAGCAGTTGTTGCAGGAGCAGATTGGTCAGGCAGATGGTGGGTTGCCATCACTGAGGCTCAAATTCAGTCATATGAGGGGCTGGCCTGTGTTCTCGAAAGAAGGAGTTGCTGGTGCTGCCCATGCACCCACTGCAAGCTCACAGTGTCATCTCACCTCACAAAGCCACTGTGCCCTTTTCCACCTCACCCCCACCATCTGGTCACTGTCCCAGTGGCTCCAAGGCCACTGGGGAACAGCTGCCATGACATATCATGCAACAGCTCATCTCTGAAGTCATAACTCAAACACAGGATATGCACTTAACTGGATAATGTTTACCTGGATGTAAACAAGTGCAAGTCTGGACAAGGTGTTTCTCTTCACTGTGCCTGTAGCCAGGAACCAGTAACACTCACACTTTGTGGAACATTCTCCTCAGCATCCATAACAGATCGTGCAAGTCTATCATTGTGGCTGTCAGGCCTGTATCTCATCAGTGCTTCCAATTCCCCAAGCAGCTGGAGTGCACTCTGTGTGTTTCACATGCCTGCAATGGACTCAGTGCCCAGGCTGAGTGAGGAAGAGCCCCCATAGCTGCTGGACTCTGTCCTCTCCCCAGGCCACAGTGGTTGGTGGCTGGGTAGAGCAGTCCGCCTTGCCCAGCACAGTTGTTGCAGTGCATTTTCAGGTACTGGTGCTGTGGGAGGCCATGAAAGGATTTGTTTTTTACATTCCCTAGTTTTCTTGACAGAGGGAAATTGCAAATAATGGGAGATGGTGCTCATTAAGTCAAATGTATTAATGAAGTTGTTTTCCCAGGGCTTGCAGAGGAGAGCTCTACCAGGAGCCTAGGCAGACAGCGTCCCTGTCCCTGCTGCAATGCCTTGTGCTTGTGTGCAGTGGGAGCCACCTTGTTCTCCTTCCAAACAAGTGCTGAGATCAGACAGCTCCCGGATGCCAGTATTCTGCTTTCCAAAGCTCAGTTCACACAGGTGGCAAGAGCATCCTGCATAACACTTGCTGTACACAGAGTACTTTTCCAGAATGAGGCTTCTCTACTAGACTGTACAATTTCAATGTCTTTCAGATTTTTATTTCTGAAATCAAATCAAAATTGATCCTAAATACAAGCAGATAGAAAAACTGTAGCTGCTGTGTATTTTTGGTCATTCTGTTATTCTGTTGTTCTGTTTTTTGAGCTGATTTTCTACTCTGATTATGCAAAGAGGTAACAGGTACTATGCTCCATTTCAGCAATTAAGATTGCTGAAGGCACAACCATCATCGTTGTTTAATGGAGACTCATGCAGATACATGTAGGTTTGGCACAACAACCCTGCCCACATTGCCAGACAGCTTTAATTGTGACTATGTACATTTTCAGAGTGCCTATGTGACCTGACCTGTAAGAGACAAGGTTTGCCCCTTGCATTTCAGAAAACCTGCTGCAGTGTTATAAAGATGCTGTCAGAATCAATAGACAGCCACAACATTCATGAGAGACATGGAGGCTTTATTGCTGTTTGCTCATTAAATGAGACGCTAATAATAAATTGACAAAAAAAACGGGGAAAATCACGTATTTGGTTATTAAAAGCTGATTCAAGTAGAGATGCAGGGACCCAGAGACCAAACAGAAATTAGGTTACACACAAATCCTGAACTGGTT